>NW_024412441.1:28209256-28454609 GCF_014898765.1 Herpailurus yagouaroundi
CGAAGTCAGTCACCTAACCAGTTGAGCCACCCAGGTGCCCCACTAGCGATGTGCATCTTAGTATGTTTATACGTTACTGTGTTCAGCTCATAACCACTTTAGCAGAGCTTTCATTTCTCACTATTACAGACTTTTCTGTGGCCCATATGCACAAACCTCTGCATACATCTGATTCCGACACAGGCTTAGAGGCAGAATTGCTGAATCGAAGGATATACCCTTTCAAGACTTTTGATACACATTTGCCAAGTTCTAATTATTCTATTCCTCCTAAGGTTGAATATGTTTTCTATATTTATTCTGTCATGATTGCTTGCTTGTGCCCTTTGCTCATTACTAAAAAAAAATATTAGGTCCACCCTTTTCTTACTGATTATAAAAGCTTTTTTAAAAATAGTATCAGTCTAAAAAAAAAAGTATCAATCTTCTGGCAAACATATTGCAAGGGGATTTCCTCCCAATCCCTCTGCCTCAAGTTTGAGATTTCCTTTTTTTTTTTTTTTTTGCTTTTGTTTTTTAGAACTTTTTGCTTTTTAAGTTTTGTAATTTTTTTTTACATAGACGTGAAAAATTTTTTATTTTGTAATATTTTCAGTCTTTTCACCCTTTTGCTCTTATGTTAAAACGTTATTCCCTAGCCATTGATTATGTAAATTGTCATTAACACACAAATGAAATTCTTAAAGGTAGGGTTTTTTTAAAAATTGCTGTTCCAAAAATATTTCTTATTGCTAATTGTTTAAACTCAGTCTACTATTATGAACTTACTGAAGAAATGACTTTCCCCGATTCTTTCAAGCATGGAATTTCTGCTAAGTGCTGACTAATGGAAGTTGGATATTAGGGAAAATAATCTTATTTTTGGTTTGTGCATTGTTCAACAAGAGCCAGTGGAGACTTTAATTTTTCAAGTGATGATATTTTTGCCCAAAGTATGAAAAGAATGAAAATCCAAACCAATATTTATGAATACACCCATATACTTCAGGTTTATTTTGTTTTTAATTTTTTTTTATCTACTCCCTAACAGTAAAGCACTGGTAATTTGTTTTGCAGAATCTTTGCAGCCTTTCCTGGAAGCCTGTAGCAACACTTTATTTTTTCGTACTTGCTCAGTGCTGCTTCGAACCCCTAAGCTTGATCTTCAAATACTAGAAAAGCTCAGTATTATTCTGCAGAAACTTTCCAAAATCAAGTAAGATTTTTTTTATTTCTAAAATTTTGTATTGAAAGATGTATTATTGTGATGTAGAAACTTGAGAATCATAAAATATTAATGCATGTCCAAGATACATACTCAGTAACAGATGAGAATTGGAGTATCCATCTAGAAACGTCTTGTTTCCATAGTTCATTTCTGCTAAACAAACTTTAAGTACCACAGGGTATGTAAAAATAAGAGCAGTTTTTAGCAACTAGGTGGTAGTATCAGAGTGACTTACTGCACACGGATACTCTGTAATACCACAGGTGAAAATAAAAAAGGTAATAAAAGTATATATGCAAATCCTTATTGATGTATTGAAATGAATTTAGGGAATTAGAATGAAGCAGAATTATGGGCTTGTTATGCCACTAATTTGGATTTTATTGTGAGAATTAAGGGCTTTTGCATTTCTTCTTCTTTCCTCTGATGCAAACTTCGATATAACCAGTTACTAAATTATAAATAAAGGACATAGATTTTAAGCGTTATTTTCCTAATCTTGAGGTATTTTCTGGTGTTTCTTTTGAGGCAAATTAAACACCTGACTCATCCCATGTTTATAATGGTAAAATTTTGATTTTGGTTCAGCTCCACTGCCCCATTCCTTTCCTCTCCCCTGTGATTTGCATGGTAATGAACCTAGGTATTTTATCTGGCCTCGGTGTACTTGAATAGTAAATATAATACATCTTAAAATTATTTGTAGATGTGTGCTAGTAGGTCCACATGTTCTGCTTGGTGCTTAGTACACTGTACCACACCACAGTAAGTTATTAATTGTCAAAATAAAACCTCATACATTATTAGTTTGGGACAAATGTCAGGTAAACTTATCAATTAATTTTCTTCCTTTATTTGCAGACTGACGGTACCATGGTTATCTTGATTTGTAATCAGTAAATTCTCAGGAAGACATGTTGTAGTTTACCTGTAGTGCCTTGAAGCTGCAATAACATTACTTGGGTTTAATTTGGTCTTGGCTCTTAATTCACGGGTTTATGTTTATGTATTCCCAAAGTGCAAGTATATCCTTGAGCCAAAGCATTTTACTATTCTCGATGTGTTTTATAGCTTACGTTCATTTCAGACTGAGAGAAAGAGCTAGAACAAATCTCTAAATGGAGGGCTGGGAATAGCTGACGCTCAAGCAGGTCTTGAAGTAAATCTTTAAAACCACAAAGATGTGAATCATTTTGTATTTAGCAGGTGGTTATATAGGTTATTTGATAATTTCTTTCAGGAGGTAAATATATATAGACAAGGAAATGAGAAAAATGTTTCAGATGTTATTCTGATTGAAAATGAAATTACTGACTGATAATTACAGGTAGGTTGGTTGAAAAGGTATTTTTGACCTAAGTCAAAAGGTAACCCAATGTTCTGCTACTTACTTAAAATAAGATGATCAAGTATTTTAATTTTTCTAACTGTGAGGAAGGAAATATTCTCAAGCATTTTAATGGTGAATAGGGTTCAGTTTTCAGGATCATAGAGCATATTCTTTTTTTCCTTGAATAGTTTTCCACTTTAGGCTTCTCTCCTAAAACCCCTTTTTGTTTGCCTTGACGTATTAATCCTTTAGTTACATATTTTCTGCGCTATGTTGAAAACCAGGTGCCATTTGCCCACATTTACAAGTAAATGATTGCTCATTGCCATTCCAGATAAACTCCCTAAGTGTGTGCAATTAAGTTAATGTATTCATTCTCTTCCAGGAGTAATAAGAAGCTCTTTGAACTTTTTACAATTCATCTGATGCTTCAAGAAATGCAAAGGACAACACATCCAGAGCATGCCTTTCTCTGTATTAACTTAAATTCAACTCTGTTCAATTTGGGTTTAACAAAATGCAACTCCTTGGCCTCCAGTGCAAGCCATTAGAATAGCTTAATATTATTTTATATAAATTATATATGTGTTGCTTATTTGTAAGATTGTAAAAATCACCAAAGTAACTAAAAGTCTACCAAGTAAAGTTATCAGTAGCATCATTTATCATGAAAAATATAATTTTTTTTCACTTTTAAGTTGAATCTATAGAAGCTATGGAATTTTTGGACTGTTTCAGTTCAGTTGAGGTAGTACTTACTAATGTACAAAATGGAATTTCCAGAATTAGTGATACTGGGGTTACTTTTTGTAAGAGTGTTTTAGGAAAATTTTTTAAATTATGTGATTATTTGGAATAAAATTGGTGTTTATGTGGGAAAGAGGATTAGATCATGTTGTCATTCTTTCTCAAAATATCAACAATTTCCCCTTTCAGAAGCAAAAGTATATAAGTTAAAAAAAAATCTTTTTAATGTTTATTTTTGAGAGAGAGAGAGAGAGCATGAATGGAGGCAAGGGGAGAGGCAAGGGAGAGAGAGAGGGAGACAGACACAGAATAAGAAGCAGACTCCAGGCTCCGAGCCTCAGCACAGAGCCCAACGTGGGGCTGGAACCCACAAACCGTAAGATCATGACCTTGAGCCGAAGTCGGAAGCTTAACCACCTGAGCCACCCAGGCGCCCCAAAAGTATATAAGTTTTAACTGCCATCCTCATACCATAACTTTTGTGTATATCTTAGATTCACAAAAACTGATTTTTTATTGTGCTGTTCACAGAGTAAAGAATTTTTTCTATTATTTTTCCAAAATAATTTAATCATCACCAAACTATATATGTACCATAGATGGGTTAAAAAAAAAAAAAAACAAAACAAAACATAAAAATATCTTAGTCTCCCAACACCCAGGGATATCTCTTGCTATATAACCCAAGATGGGTGAAGTAGCCACAGGTCTGGGTGAGGTGGATGGAGATGGTGGGAGTTGGGACAGAATACTGAGAAACACAGAAAAGGAGCACTGTCCTAAATTATGCTGTATCAGTATATATTCTCATTTCCAGAAATGGAGAAATTTTCAGGAAACGCTTGGGCCTCTTCAGATGAGTATAAAAAATGTGCTGTTTGTGAAGCAGAAACAGAAAGCCATAAAGAGAGAACAGGTTGAGTATGGTGACACTTTTAGGAACTAAAGAATGCAGAAGGAGAAATGCACAGCAGACACAAAAATATACCATCACTGATATGGCAAAAGATAGAATCAGTGTCACGAGAAAAAAGAGTAGCTCTCACAAGTACCTTGAGATGGTACCAACGAGAGAGTGGACAGCCGATGGAAGAGCAAAGGTTAGCACTTGAGCCTGGCGTATTTGATGTTTCTGAAGAAAAGAACAGAACAGATAGAGCAAAAGTACTGCTCAGAGATATAGTTGAACAAAGATTTTGGGGCACCAAAGAAAGATCTGCATGTATGGATTGAAAGAGCACATCGTGTTCCAGAAAAATAAATGAGAAAAGCATTCTATAATTAGATGCATCCTATAATTTAAAAATGAACTGTAATTTAATTCTAAGTATTATGAGGATAAAGGCAAGAACAAACAAAAGTCAGTTACCTGCAAGAGAAGAAAAACCAAGTTAGCCTCATGCAATGCCAGAAGTTGATAGAAAACTACCCTCTCATGTTTTGGAGAGGGAAAGTTTTACTTAAAGAATTTATACCTAGTGAAGATGCTTTCACAGATGAAGACAATGGAAGAAAGACATTTTCAGATATGTAAGTGTTTAGAAAGGATACCATGTCTTGAGACAAGAAGCTGCTTACTTAGATCATTCCAACCAACCTAGACATGAAGGGAAATTGGATTTATTAAATCCACCTCATACCACAAGACTAGTGAAACTGAAATCACATAAGCATAAATAAATGTAATTAATTATTGTAAATTTGTAAAATGAAGTGTTAAATTTTTCAAAAGGATAAAAAATGGGAAAAGCAATAATTTAGTGATATTTGGATAAACTATATAAACTGATGTTAAAAACTGAGAATTAATGGAGCCCAGAGATTGAAGCACAGATGGAAGAGCTAGTGAGTAAAGTCTTCCATAGTTTCATGAGAAATAGAGTCAAAATGTTCCATATCAAAATTACCTTTGACAGAGAAAAGAAGGATAAAGGCATGTTTGTCAAAAATGTCAAGGTAACTACTATTAAAGGCAGGATCAATATTCTCAAAACACTGAAGAAGAAAAAGAAAATACATAGTCATAGCCAAAAAATAGAAGCCAGGAACTTGTAAAGAATAAAAATATTTATTAGGATAAATAAAAGTGTTTTTTTAATATTTTAAATTCTTTATTACCCTGTTCTGATAAATTTGAAAATCTGGATGAAATAAACTATTTTCTAGAAAACAATTTATAAAAATCATATCAAGAAATATGCAATATGGGAGATCTGGGTGTCTCAGTTCGTTAAGTGTCAACTTGGGCTCAGGTCATGATCTCACGGTTTGTGAGTTGAGCCCCACATCGGGCTCTGTGCTGACAGCTTGGAGCCTGGAGCCTGCTTCAGATTCTGTGTCTCCTTCTCTCTCTGACCCTCCCCCACTCACACTCTTGTCTCTCTCTCTCTCTCAAAAATAAGCACTAAAAAAATTAAGAAATATGCAATAGAAAATCATTGAAGTCTTTGATAAAATTATGGAAGAATTCTTTTTAAGTTTATTTATTTTGAGACAGAGTGTGTGCATGCATGTGGGGAGCAAGGGAGGTGCAGAGAGAGAGGGAGAGAGAGAACCCCAAGCAGGTTCTGTGCTGTCAGTGCAGAATTCTACACAGAACTTGATCTCACAACCATGAGATCATGATCTGAGCCAAAATCAAGAGTCGGACACTTAACCGACTGAGCCACCCAGGCATCCCAAAATTCTTTTTAAAAATGACATCAAGGGGCGCCTGGGTGGCTCAGTCGGTTGAGCGTCCGACTTCGGCTCAGGTCACGATCTCGCGGTCCGTGAGTTCGAGCCCCGCGTCGGGCTCTGGGCTGATGGCTCAGAGCCTGGAGCCTGCTTCCGATTCTGTGTCTCCCTCTCTCTCTGACCCTCCCCCGTTCATGCTCTGTCTCTGTCTCAAAAATAAATAAACGTTAAAAAAAATTAAAAAAAAAATGACATCAAGTCCAGGTGTGTTACAGGAGAATTGTTTTAACATTTTAAGGTGAAAATATTTAAAGCTGTTCAAACTGTCCCAGAATGTAGAAAAAGTATCCTAATTCATTTTATACAGTTAGCATGAACCCAGTAGCAAAAATTGTCAAAGGAAGTAGGAAAGAATTTAACAGATTAAAAAGTCTAAAGAATTATGAACAAGTCAATACCAAACATGTATCACCAGAACAATCCATGACCAAGTAGGCTAGCATGCATTCTAGAAATACAAAGTTGGAAATTGTGGTTTATATACACAATGGAATACTACGTGGCAATGAGAAAGAATGAAATATGACCTTTTGTAGCAACGTGGATGGAAATGGAGAGTGTTATGCTAAGTGAAATAAGTCATACAGAGAAGGACAGACTCCATATGTGTTCACTCATATGTGGATCCTGAGAAACTTAACTTAGTGGTGTTCTACCATGGGGGAGGGGAAGGAAAAAAAATGGTTAGGGAGGGAACCAAAACATAAGAGTCTTCTAAAAACTGAGAACAAACTGAGGGTTTATGGGGGGGTGGGTGGGTGATGGGTATTGAGGAGGGCACCTATTGGGATGAGCACTGGGTGTTGTATGGAAACCAATTTGACAATAAATTTCATATTTAAAAAAAATAAAGTAAAATATCATTGACTATAAAAAAAAAGAAATACAAAGTTGGCTTTCTGGTAAGAATAATATATTTTAGTGTATTTTTATAATAAAGGGGGAAAGTCACACAGTCTTAATAAATGCCTAAAAGGTTATAATTCAACTCCTATCCCTGATATATGCTTAAAGGAATATGAAATCAACAACAAATTTATGAAGCACTACATACATGCTTAAGGTTAGGAATAAAATTAAGGAGTCCAGTGAGGAAGTGTAACTTTGGGAAAGGAAAAAAACAATCATTTGCAGATAAATGTGATTATCCGGAAAATGGTAAGATTCTTACAAAACTTCATCAAGATACCCAATTGTAAAATAAACATATTAAGAGCAAAAGCTTTTATATATTCCAGCAATAAATAATTAGAAATTGTTTTTATTTATAATGCATTTAATAATTTAATAAATATGAAACAAACATTATAGAAATGTTCAGAACCTAAATGAGGGGCTGCCAAATGTTTGCTGAGGAATATCAAAGAAGACTTAATGATATACCATGTTTCTGGATGAAGAGACTTGATTTTGTTGAGATGTCAGATCTCCCCAAATTACTTCCTATATTTCAACAAAAATTAATTTCAGTCAGAATTCTAAAAGAATTCTTTTTAGAAATTGAAAAAAAAAATTCTAAAGTGTATCTGGACTTCAAATAACCAGGCAATATTAGAGAAAGAAGTTTTTGCAAATAATCATAGCTAATATTTGTTAACTGTTTTAAGTACTGGACACTGATCTACATTTTTAAATGCATGATTTAATCCTTATAAGCACTTTGAGATGGGTCTTACAATCATTGCCAGTTTACAGATTGGAAAAGAAACAGCCTCGGGGAGACCTGAGAGGCTGGCTAAACTAAGCCACTATTACTTATATGACTGGAAGTAATCTACACAAAGGGAGATAATGGGGACAAAGTGAATACAAGATTTTTACCCATATTATACTTGTGGCTCAAGGCCGTGCATTTTCCTTCTCTCCCAACATCCAAATTCTGTGGGAATAAGAGAAGAAATACTTCTAAAGTACATAAAGTTAAATAGAAAATTTTTGTTTCCAGCAGTGTGGTATGCTACACTTATCCTCCAAGTGCAGTACTGCTAAGAATGTTGAGGATACACACACACACACACACACACACACACACACACACACCCCTGAGCAAATGGCAAAGTAAAAAAATTCCTTGGAGGCCCGAAATGATGATAAGTATTAAATCAAAAGGGTAATTAAGGACTGGAGCCCAGTGTTTCCCCTCAGGTACCTGCCAATCACTAGTAGCCAGGGTAGGCATATGGGGCAGAAGGCAAAGACTTGAAACGATCAAGATGGTAAATTGAACCAGTGATCCCTGCATAAAGTTAGGACTCCTGAAGGACAGTGTGTGTGATAGAATTAGGGAAAGCCCTACTCTGCAGAGGGAGAAAGTGGGAATGCCTGTCTCAGCTTTGACTCTGGGAAGGAAATCTCTCCTGGAATTCCTAACTACCTGTCCACATTTACATGGACATGGGACTTGAATTTGTTGGCAGTCAAAATAGTTAAGCAGAGAATCTGGTTGAAATGAGTCCCAGACTGGTTACCCTTAGGTGCCTGATTGAAGAAGCATCCCAGACCTTAGAAGTTTACTCAGATAAGGTGCAGAGCAACATGAGTTCACAGTGAACACACACACACAAAGCTATAAGTGAGAGCAGAAATTGACTCACAATTGAGATACCGAATTACAACATAAAGTACGTTCAATAGGTTTAAAGAAACAAGGTCATTAGAAATATAATGAAGAAACAAAAAATAGAAAAAACGGCTAGTAAGTTTTGAAAAGTAACTTCATAGAGGTGAAAATATTGAGTTAGAAATTCAATGGATATGGTTTAGAAGAAAATTGGTTATAGAAATTATACAGAATGCCTATAAAGAAACAAAAATCTAAAAGATGTAATAAATGAAGGAAAAAGCATAAGGAGATCTAATATACATGTTAAATGGGTTCCAGAAGGAGGGAATAGGGCAGATATAATGTGTGAAAAAATGATAAGGATTGAGAATAAATTATTGAGAACTGATGAAAAATATGAATCCCTAGTTCAAGAACCCGAATGAATTAATAGAAAGATAAAACAAAGATATAAAAACATCACATAGAATATGAAAGAACAACAAAGACAGAGTAGAAACTTAAAAGCAGCCAGAGATAAGACAGATTAATTTCAAAGCAGCAACATAGATCAAAAATGACTTTCAACAACAACTGGTCCATTAAATGGTGGAATATTTTCAATGTACTAAAGAACAATGACTGTCAAAGTAGAATTTTCCTACTCCTCAAAATGTCTTTCAAGAACAGTGGCAAGATAAAGACATTTCAGAGAAACTAAATATTTACTACCAATAAACTACATTTAGGGGAATCTCTAAAGGATGTACTTTAGGAAGAAGCAAAACGCTCTCCGGAAGTTGAAGAGGTGAGATAACACCAAAGAAAATGGTAAATGTGACTATAGCGACTTATAAAATAGCCATATTTAATTTGGTTAGAAAAGAACTAAAACCCAGGACATGAACAGCAACTCAGGAATGGGGTAACTAGAATTAGAGTTAAAATGTTCTTTTGTTTAAAAAAATTTTTTTTTTAATTTTTACTTATTTTTGAGAGAGAGAGTGCAAGCAGTGGAGGGGCCGAGAGAGAGGGAGGGAGAATCTGAAGCAGGCTCCAGGCTCCCAGCTGTCAGCACAGGGCCTGATGCCAGGCTCGAACTCACGAACAGTGAGGTCATGTCCAGAGCTGACGTAGAACGCTTAACTGACTGAGCCATCCAGGTGCCCCAAAGTTAAAGTGTTTTAAGTTATTATGTTGCTTACCAAAGTAACTCAAACTTTTATATTAAACATGATGTTAAAATTTCTAGATAAACCACCAAAAGATTAAAAACAATAATTTCTATACTAATAAAAGAGGTAGAGGACTCTACCGATGAAGGCATGAAAAAAGTAAGGGAAAAAAGGAAATCTATATAAAATAAGATAGTAGAAGTTAATCCAATTACATCAGTAATCATAATCAATATAAATGGATTAAACTCACCAGTTGAGGCAATGATTATTGGAGTGGATTTTAAAAATTCAGCTATAAATTGTTTTCAAGAGCCATTCTAAAAACATAAGGACACAGAAAGAGTGAAAATAAAACAGTGGGAGAAAAAAGATACACTGACAAGACATATCCAAAAAAAAAAAAAAAAAGAAAAGAAAAGAAAGGAAAAAGAAAGAAAAAGGGGAAAAAAAGTACAACTCTAAAATACAAGTAGTGTGAATAATTTTTGAAAATCAGAAATAGGTCATTATTATAAGGGGAGATTTTCATACATCTCTTTCAGTAATCAATAAATCATGTCATAAAAAGTACTAAGCATATAAAAGACTTGAACAAGACAATAAACAATATAAGAGTATATGGAATGTTGACTGAACAAAATACACATTCTTTAAATGTGCACAGAACATTTCCTACAATTAACCATGTATTAGGCCATAAATCAAGTCTTAAGTTTCAAAGAACCAATTTCAAAATGAGCACATTTTCTGACAATTGCACATTTTCTGACAATTGCAATTGTTAGAGGTCAGTAACAAAAAGATAATGTAAATACTCATACATCGAGAGCATTGACATTGTTTTAAATAACTGAAAGATCAAAAAATCATACTGGAAATTAGAAAATACTTTAAAGGATGATATGCTACTTGCCAGACCTTGTATTATGCAACTAACTGAAGTAATTTTTCCACAGAAATGTGGGGTTGAATTATCAGAAAGGAAGAAGCTGAAAATATGTGAACCAAACATATAGAGAAGATGGAATAAGAACAACAAAGTAAGTATAAATAAAGTGGAAGGAAGGAATATTAAAAAGATAAGCAATGTAACAAAGGATCAATACTGAAAGCTGGTGCTTTGAAAGACTAAAGCAAATCTCTGACAAGATTGTCCACAAGAAAAAGACAACACAAAGTATCATATTAATAGGAGTGAAAAGTAGTAGGAGGTCCCTGGCCAGCCTGAATTTTGTTCCTTTAAGGAGTGGAACAAAGTAGTACCCAACATTTATTTAAACTTGGGAATTCACTCATAGTGTTTTCAGGGGCCCTTTATTTTGTTTAGTTTTCACTTTAGCACTCATTTAGTGCTCCAGTGTATCATTTCCAATCTTACTGTTGACAGTGAAGTTAGTTTCTCCAAAAATCTTCTCCATTGAACCTATCTTTCTTTTTGCCTAATACTTTTACTTACTCATTGTAATGGCTTCTTTTTGGCTCCAACTGAGCCACCCAGGCATCTTCCTGATTTTAAAAGAAATGCTTCCACTATTTTGTGTTAAGTGTAGTGTGTGTGTGTCTGTGTGTGTGTGTGTGTGTGTGTGTGTGTGTAAATTTATACAAAGTATTTGTGTATATACATGTGTATATGTGCATATATGTATATATGTATACACAGACACACATATATAGATGTGGGATGGGGAGGAAGGGAATTTCTAGGTGTGGTCTGTGGAAGGAAAGAGTCACTAGGTTGTTCTGTAAAGAGAAATAAATGCACATGGCACAGTGGATATGCTGTGCAGCCCTGCCCTGCAAAGTGTTTTGTGTAATGCATCCACAGTGGAAATGTCTGAGTCCTTGGATGGTCAGGGTCGAGGTGAGAGGTGCTTGGCTGAAGCTGGTGAGAACTGACCAGCATCAGGTGGGGGGAATGGAGAAGGGAGGGACTCCCAGGGTCAGACTCCTTTGTAAATCACAGTGATAAGCCCACCCACAGGAAGGGGATGCAGGCAGAACAGCCCCACCAGCCATGTGGCAAGAAGTGCTGGCACTGATTGGGATTCCTAATCTCTCCATCTTACAGTCTTCAACCACATTCACATACTTGATCTCATCTGTTCTCACAACCACCTCATGAAGAAGAATCATAGGAATCCCCATCCTCCTGATGCAAAAAAATGAGTCTCAGAAAAGTAAGCTGTAAGGGGAAGAGCTGAATAGCAGACCCAGCCCCTCTACTTTCTGTGATTCTCTGGGCTTTCAGACTCAAAGCTCAGCGTGGCAAGTAGCAGGCTTGAGACCAAGGGCACAGGGAAATGTCCAGTCCAGTCATCCATTGTGCTACAGGTACACTGTTAACTTCTCCCCCAAATATTTTTCACCATCATGCAGACATAGGTAAGCCTGCTGTTACACCAACAGTAGGATTTTTTTTGTGCTTGGTGGCTCTTAAGACTGTGTTGATGAAGGGCCTTTATGAGAGATTGTATAAAGGCTGTCCAGGCTCCATCAGTGACAGAGAGTGATATGTGAAAAATCCCTGTGCTGGAAAGCTCTGACAGTGATGGTCTGGTTTCCCTTTGCCTCTTCTTCATGAGCCTGAACTGTAGTTCAACTTCATCCTGACCCAAGTGCAAGGAATAACCGCAGTCACTGGAACGGAGAAGAACAGAGTTCCACACAGGACCATGTTCTTGCCTCTTCAGGTATCTTGCAGAGAAGAATAATTTAGATCTACACAGCTGGGGTGTATGGTGGGAAGAAGTGTGTATTAGTCAGCTATTTAAAAAAGTGATTCAGGAAGGCCTGAGCAAAGCTTTTCACCATCGTCTTGTTTTATGTTCTGTAGGAATACTTGTTGGAGCACCAGAGCCACAAAGAGGTAGACACAAACAAGCCTGCCTCCTTCAACCCCACTGTGCCTGGACCAGCTCATACCTCTACTTCTCAGCCTGCCACGAAAATAGCCACTTGTTTCTTTGAGCCGTGGAGCTAACTGATTTCTCACCATCTAGGCTTCAGGTGAGGGGCTCCTCCAGATCATTGGCACTTGAGTTGCTTTTTGTCCAGGCGTGAAGCTGACACCTTGAGTGGCACATGGAAAGGCACAGCCTAGTCTTGTTTCTAGAAGCAGCAGGTTGGCTGGAAAGTGCTTGAGGTGTAAAGGAGATGACAAGTTTCCTTTTGGGTCCAGGTGGTGTGATCCCAAGCAATCGCATTTCTGAGTCACAGTTTATTTATCTAGAAAATAGAGGATTGTGTATGCAGTTAGGGAGAGGTTTGTGATTGGAGGCCTTCTGAGGGCTGGCAGTGTTCAATCTCATGACATGGGAGGAAGTTATGCAGACATTCACCTTATGATAATGTATTATTATACCTCACATGGTGTGTTTACATGGTGGGCACTTTTGTGTATGTGTGTTATATTCACATGAAAGATTTTATTTAAATAAAGAAAATGAGAGTAATGATGGTATTTCACAGGATTATTGTGAAAATTAAAAGCAAGGATAGCCCTGGGTGGATAGTAAGCAGTGCTGTGCGGGTGGCACAGTGCATGAGAGTGAGCCCGTCACTGTCACCACTGTAGCCAGTGCACATAGATATCACAGGACCACAGAATAGCAGCGGAATGTGTGCAGAATGTGGAGTTGGCATCCTTCTGATGGTTGTACACTGGTCTCAAATCCCTTCCTGTGCCAGTGAAGGATTTAAGGGTTAGGAATTCAGAAGCAGAAGCTCCTGAAAAGGTGTTATCGGCCAAAGCCGTATGCCTTATTTCTCTCTCTCTCTCTTTCTCTCATCTTTACCCATTCAAACCTTCCCCTCATCGTGGACCCATCTGCTGTATCATCACAGAAGAAGCCCCCAACCCCTTCCTTCCTCCAACCTCCTCTGTCCACTCCCATCCCCCACCTCATGCCATCCTCCTTACCTCTCTATGCCACATGTTCATCACATCCCTCTCTTCTCGGGCCTCCTCTCCCTCTCTCATGATCTCTTTCTAATCCATTTATTCTCTAAATTCTTGGACACCTAAACTGGCCTGGCCAGGCAGCAAGCTATGCAGTTAGGTGAGCATCTGAAGGAATGTCAGTCCCATGCAGTTGACGACTCTGCACAGACCTTGAGAGCTGAGAGATGTGAGGCTGGGGCTCAAGTGTGGTATGGTTGGGGATTGGCTAAGGAAGAGACTTCTCTTGGTGTAACAGTGCCATCAAGCTAGAACTCGTTACGGAATTCAGTAGTGCTCAGTTCCATTCCTTATTTTTACCTGTATTTTATTTCAGTGTGGTTTCAATCCATCCATTCCACTTGACAAGTCTGAAGGCTTTAGATGTATATAGAGGAAGTTATGATAGAACTTTCAAATCCATTAAATTTGCCCAAGTAATAGTTTGTAGCACAAAGTCTACAGTTACTTTTTTCAAAGCTCTAAAAGCATTTCATAGCAAACGTGTAGCACCCAGCTGAGATGAGACCAAACCGGAAGAACTGCCAATGACTGCATTATAGGTTCTGTGAGGTGAAGATGAGATCAACAATCAGAACATCCAGTTTGCTGGGCACTTACTTGGCACTGGGCCAACTGCTTTTCAGGTATCATCTTCTCCCCAGTCTTCACCACAATGTCAGAGTTCAATACTTATACCATTCCTAACACATAGATAAAGAGATGAGGTTAAATCTAACCTCTCCCCAAGGTAACACAGCCAGGAAGGGCTAGGATGGGCACTGTGTGTGTCACTTTCCAGAGACTGGCATATGTACAGTGCTCTCTCCAGAGTCTTTGGCTTTGTGAAAAGAGACTAGATCCAGGACATCCAGTTTTAGCCTCTCTGGCTGTGCTGGATTCATTGGACCCTGCAGACAGAAGGCTGACCTATGTGGGCTTCCTGCTGAGTTTGGCCAGCAGAGAGCATAATCAGGAGGTGGGAGGGTGTTTATTGCTCAGCTCCTTCCTACAAGGTCCCTGAGGCCAGGAGAACCCTTTTGCCCCAGGTCACAGCCTTGTCAGGCTGCCCCTCTACATGGTGCCCTCTGGCTCCAGGTGCCCTCTGGTAACTGCGGCCTCTCCTGCCCCTTCTGGTTTCTTTAGACCTTAGACAGGACAATTCCTCTCTTTGTAAATAATTCCTTCATATCACCCACTTTGAATGTGCCATCCATTTCCAACTGGGAGCCTGACTGATTCACCAACTTCACTCTTAAATAGTGTGAACTTGCAAGCCATTTAAGTTCCTTGGGCCCAAATTTTGTTGTTTTTTAAGGTTTATTTATTAATTTTGAGAAAGACAAAGACAGTGCAAGTGGAGGCATGCAGAGAGAGGGAGACAGAGAATCCCAAGCAGGCTCTGCACTGATAGTGCAGTCTGGCATGTGACTTGAACGCACGAGACCACGAGATGATGACCTGAGCCAAAACCAAGAGTCAGACACTTAACCAACTGAGCCACCCAGATGCCCCTATTTAAAATTATCTTGGGGGAGGAGCCAAGATGGTGGAATAGCATGGAAGCTTTCTATGTGTCTCACGTCCATAAAATACAACCAGACCAACACTGAACCATCCTACACACCTAGAAAACTGATTGGAGGATTAACACAACAATCTGCACAACCTGAACCACAGAATTCAGCAGGTACATGGCGTGGAGAGCTGAACTTGGGGAGCAAGAAGCTCTGAAAGGTAGGGAACCGCTTTTGCGCAGAGAGAGGACAGAGACTGGGGAGGGGAGGAGAATACGGGAAAATCACCCCTCCCCAAAAGCAGCTGGAGAGAAAGTGGAAAATTGGAAACAGCCACAAGGACTAAACTAAAAAGGGAGAAAGGAGAGGGTTTAAATTCCATTAATACTGTAAACATGGGGAGCGCAAAGGCTGCAACTCTGCAGCTGGACAACTGGCAGTGTTCTGGTGGGAAGGGTGAGTCCCCAGGAACAGAGTGGGGTCCGGGAGGTTCTCTGGCCACATGGGGAAAAGCGGCTCCACTGCTGGAAGGACATTTGGTAGAGACTATTGAAGCCACCTGGTTCCAGCAGACCCCAGAAGGCAACCACATTTGCTGGTGCTGGGGCAAGGTTGTTAAGGGTGAAGCCTGTTGCCAGACGTGTATTGTGATTTTCCATAATCCCTGAGATGCTGCTGCTACACTGTCTCATGAACATTTTCTGGGACGGGCTGGCACCTGGCCTCAGTCTCGGGGCACCATCAACAACAGGGTCCAGCAGGTGTACCTGGGTGCAGCTGATATTCGGCCATTGCTCATTTGGCCATTGTTTCTTGAGACCCCCTGCAGAGGGGTGGAACAGGTCAAAGCTGCAGTCCTTCAGAAGTAGGGTGCCGGGGAAAACAGCCACATCTGAGACAAGGCTTGGGAGAGAGGTGCTGCCTGGGGCCTGGTCATGAAGAGTGAAGAAGCGGGGAGTGGATGAGAGCTGAAGACAGAGGACGGGTGCACAATTGCTGATCTGGGAGAACAGACTGGGTGGCTGGGTGGCGCCATTTTCACTGCTCCCATGCATGTACATACACACCTACGAGCCCCGCAACAATCCACCCCAGTAGGCTAGCAGCACCACCTAGTGGAAAGCGCAGCTGTTACACTGAGCCCCACCCAACTGGGCCAACTTCGTCTCAAGAACACAAGTCTCACCACCGCCTGAATTTATGGACTATAAAGAGCTACATAGGCTGACTTCTAGGAGAAAACGAAGCAATTTCAGTCCTACTTCAATCTGTTAGCAGGTTCATCTATTCAATTTTCTTTTTTTTTTCCTTTTTCTCTTTTACAATTCTTTTCTTTTTCTTGAATAAAGAGAAAAAATTCATTTTTATTTTCAATTTTTATTAAAAAATATTTCTTTAATTTTTATTACTATACTTTTCACTTTTTTTTTTAAGTTTTTTTTTTTCAACGTTTATTTATTTTTGGGACAGAGAGAGACAGAGCATGAACGGGGGAGGGGCAGAGAGAGAGGGAGACACAGAATCGGAAACAGGCTCCAGGCTCCGAGCCATCAGCCCAGAGCCCGACGTGGGGCTCGAACTCCCGGACCGCGAGATCGTGACCTGGCTGAAGTCGGACGCTTAACCGACTGCGCCACCCAGGTGCCCCTACTTTTCACTTTTGTATAATTTTTTTCAAATTCTACTTTACTTCCATTATTTTATTTTACTCTACTTCAGTGTACTCACCTTTTCAAATTCTCAATTTCCCTTTTTTTCTTTTTCTATTTTCCTCTTTTTCATTTCTTTTCCTTTTCTTGAATGCAAAGAGAGAAGAACTTCATTTTACTTTCAATTTCTATTAAAAATATTTTTATTTAATTTTTATTACTATATTTTTTTGCTGTTATATAATTTTTTTCAAATTCTATTTTACTTCCATCATTTTTTTAGTCTACTATAGTGTATTCACTTTTTCAAATTTTCAAACTATTGTTTTTATTTTATCTTTTTTCCTTTTCATTTCTTTTCTTTTTTCTTAAATACGGAAAATGAAAAAATTCATATTTATTTTGAATTCTTATTAAAAATATTGTTCTTTAATTTTTTTCTACTACATTCTTTACTTTTGCGTATATGTTTTCAAATTCTATTTTACCCCATCATCTCATTTTAGTTTATCTCATGTATTCATTTTTTCAAATTCTCAAACGATTTCCTTCCACCTATGCCTTTTTTTTCTTGAATCTGTCAAACCACTTTCAACACCCACACCAAAACACACCTAGGATCTAGCATCATCTATTTGATTTGTGTGTGTGTGTGTGTGTGTGTGTGTGTGTGTGTGTGTGTGTTTAATTTTTAATTTCAATATTTTTTTATTTTAATTTTTTTATTTCAATTCTTCTACCTCATTAATTCCTTTTCTCCCTTCAAAATGACAAAACGAAGGAATTCACCCCAAAAGAAAGAGCACGAAGAAACAACAGCTAGGAATTTAACCAACACAGATACAAGCAAGATGTCTGAACCAGAATTTAGAATCACGATAATAAGAATACTAGCTGGAGTCACAAATATATTAGAATCCCTTTCTGCAGAGATAAAAGAAGTAAAAATAGCCATAATGAAATTAAAAATGCTATAACTGAGCTGCAATCACCGATGGATGCAGTGGCGGCAAGGATGGACGAGGCAGAACAGAGAATCAGTGATATAGAGGACAAACTTATAGAGAATAACAAAGCAGAAAAAAAGAGGAATATTAAGGCAAAAGAGCACATCTAAGAATTAGAGAAATCAGTGACTCATTAAAAAGGAACAACATCAGAATCATAGGGGTCCCAGAAGAGGAAGAGAGAGAAATAGGGGTAAAAGGGTTATGTGAGCAAATCATAGTGGAAAAAACTTTCCTAACCTGGGGAAAGACACAGACATTAAAATCCAGGAAGCACAGAGGACCCCCATTAGATTAAACAAAAACCAACCATCCACAAGGCATATCATAGTCAAATTCACAAAATACTCAGGCAAGGAGAGAATCGTGAAAGCAGCAAGGGGAAAAAAGTCCCTAACATACAAGGGAAGACAGATCAGGTTTGCAGCAGACCTATCCACAGAAACTTGGCAGGCCAGAAGTGAGTGACAGGACATATTCAGTGTGCTGAATCAGAAAAATATGCAGCCAAGAATTCTTTATCCAGCAAGGCTATCATTCAAAATAGAAGGAGAGAAAAAAGTTTCCCAGACAAACAAAAATTAAAGGAGTTTGTGACCACTAAACCAACCCTGCAAGAAATTTCAAGGGGGACTTTCTGAGGGGAGAAAAGATGAAAAAAAAAAATATATATATATATTTATATGTATACTTATATGTATATAAATTTATATGTATATTTATATGTATATAAATATGTATATTTATATATACATAAATACCAAAAGCAACAAACGATTCAGAGAACAACACCAGAAGCTCCAACTCTACAAGCATCATAATGGCAATAAATTCCTATCTTTCAATACTCACTCTGAATGTCAATGGACTCAATGCTCCAATCAAAAGACATAGGGTAACAGAATGGATAAGAAAACAAGATCCATCTATATGCTGTTTACAAGAGACCCACTTTAGACCTAAAGACACCTTCAGATTGAAAATAAGGGGATGGAAAACCATCTATCATGCTAATGGTCAACAAAAGAAAGCTGGAGTAGCCATACTAATATCAGACAATCTAGACTTTAAAATAAAGACTGTATCAAGAGATGCAGAAGGGCATTATATCATAATCAAGGGGTCTATAGACCAAGAAGACTTAACAATTGTAAACATTTATGCACCAAATGTGTGAGCGCCCAAATATATAAATCAATTAATCACAAACATAAAGAAACTCATTGATAGTAATACCATAATAGTAGGAGACTTTAATACCCCACTCACAGCAATGGACAGATCATCTAATCAAAAAATCAACAAGGAAACAATGGCTTTGAATGACACACTGGACAAGATGCACTTAACAGATATATTCAGAACATTCCATCCTAAAGCAGCAGGATATACATTCTTCTCCAGTGCACATGGAACATTCTCCAAAATAGACCATATACTGGGACACAAATCTGCCCTAAGTAAGTACAAAAAGATCAAGATCATACCGTGCATATTTTCAGACCACAACACTATGAAACTCGATATCAACCACAAGAAAAAAATTGGAAAGGTAACAAATACTTGGAGACTGAAGAACATTCTACTAAACAATGAATGGGCGGGGGGGCGCCTGGGTGGCTCAGTCAGTTGAGCATCTGACTTCAGCTCAGGTCATGATCTCAGTCCGTGGGTTCGGGCCCTGCGTCCGGCTCTGTGCTGACAGCTCGGAGCCTGAAGCCTGCTTCAGATTCTGTATCTCCTTCTCTCTCTGCCCCTCCCCTGCTCATGCTCTGTCTCTCTCTGTCTCAAAAATAAATAAATAAATGAAATTTAAAAAACATTAAAAAAAAAGAATGAATGGGCTAACCAAGCAGTTAAAGAGGAAATTAAAAAGTATATGGAAGTCAATGAAAATGATAACACCACAACCCAAAACCTCTGGGACGCAGCAAAGGCAGTCATAAGAGGAAAGTATATAGCAATCCAGACCTTCCTAAAGAAGGAAGAAAGAGCTCAGATACACAACCTAAGCTTATGCCTTAAGGAGCTGGAAAAAGAACACCAAATAAAACCCCAAACCAGAAAAAGACAGGAAATAATAAAGATTAGAGCAGAAATTAATGCTATTGAAACAACAACAACAACCAAAAAAAGCAAAACAAAACAGTAGAACAGATCAATGAAACCAGAAGCTGGTTCTTTGAAAGAATTAACAAAATTGATAAACCACTATCCAGTTTGATCAAGAAGAAAAAGGAAAGGACCCAAATAAATGAAATCAGGAATGAAAGAGGAGAGATCACAACTAACACAGCAGAAATAAAAACAATAAGAGAATATTATGAGCAATTATATGCCAATAAAATGGGTAATCTGGAAGAAATGGACAAATTCCTAGAAACATATACACTACCAAAACTGAAACAGGAAGAAATAGAAAATTTGAACAGACCCCATAACCAGTAAGGAAATGGAATTAGTAATCAAAAATCTGCCAAAAAACAAGAGTCCAGGGCCAGATGGCTTTTCAGCGGAATTCTACCAAACATTTAAGGAAGAGTTAACACCTATTCTCTTGAAACTGTTCCAAAAAATAGAAATGGAAGGAAAACTTCCAAACTCATTCTCTGAAGCCAGCATTACCTTGATTCCAAAACCAGACAGAGACCTCACTAAAAAGGAGAACTATAGACCAATTTCCCTGATGAACATGGATGCAAAAATCCTCAACAAGATATTGGCCAACCGGATCCAACAATACATTTAAAAAATGATTCACCACATCCAAGTGGGATTTATACCTGGGATGCAGGGCTGGTTCAACATCCGCAAAATAATTAACGTGATTCATCACATCAGTAAAAGAAAGGACAAGAACCATATGATCCTCTCAATAGATGCAGAGAAACCATTTGACAAAATACAGCATCCGTTTTTGATAAAAACCCTCAAGAAAGTAGGGATAGAAGGATCATACCTTAAGATCATAAAAGCCATATATGAACGACCGAATGCTAATATCATCTTCAATGGGGAAAAACTGAGAGCTTTCCCCTCAGGTCAGGAACAAGAAAGGGATGTCCACTCTCGCCACTGTCATTCAACACAGCATTAGAAGTCTTAGGCTCTGCAGTCAGACAACACAAAGAAATAAAAGGCATCCAAATCGGCCAGGAGGAGGTCACTTTCAATCTTCGCAGATGACATGATACTCCATATGGAAAACCCAAAAGATTCCACAAAAAAACTGCTAGAACTGATTCATGAATTCAGCAAAGTGTCAGGATATAAAATCAACGCACAGAAATTGGTTGCATTCCTATACACCAACAATGAAGTGACAGAAAGAGAAATCAAGGAATCGATCCCATTTACAGTTGCACAAAAAACCGTAAAATACCTAAGAATAAATCTAACCAAAGAGGTGAAAAATCTATACACTGAAAACTATAGAAAGCTTATGAATGAAATTGAAGACGACACCAAAAAGTGGAAAAATATTCCATGCTCCTGGATAGGAACTAGGAGCCCCTAGTTGGCCATACATTTGTGGGTCCATTTACGGTTCTCTATTCTGTTCCATTGATCTGAGTGTCTGCTCTTGTGCCAGTACCATACTGTCTTGATGATTACAGCTGTGTAGTATAGCTTGAAGTCTGGGATTGTGATGCCTCCTGCTTTGGTTTTCTTTTTCAAGAGTGCTTTGGCTATTCGGGATCTTTTCTGGTTCCATACAAATTTTAGGATTAGTTGTTCTAGCTCTGTGAAGAATGCTGGTGTTACTTTGATAGGGATCTCATTGAATATGTAGATTGCTTTGGGTAGTATCTACATTTTAACAGTATTTGTTCTTCCAATCCATGAGCATGGAATGTTTTTCCATTCTTTTGTGTCTTCAATTTCTTTCATAAACTTTCTATGGCTTTCAGCGTATATATTTTTCACCTCTTTGGTTAGATTTATTCCTAGATATTTAATGATTTTTGGTGTAATTGTAAATGGGATTGATTCCTTGATTTCTCTTTCTGCTGCTTCATTATTGGTATATAGGAATGCAACTGATTTCTGTGCATTGATTTTGTATCCTGCAACTTTGCTGAATTCTAGCAGTATTTTGGTGGAATGTTTTGGGTTTTCCACATAGAGTATCATGTCATCTGTGAAGAGTGAAAATTTGACTTCCTCCTTGCAGATTTGGATGCATTTTATTTCTTTGTGTTGCCTGAGTTCTGAGGCTAGGACTTCCAACACTATGTTGAATAATAGTGGTGAGAGTGGACATCCCTGTCATGTTCCTTGACCTTAGGGGAGAACTCTCAGTTTTTCCCCATTGAGGATATTAGCAGTCTGTCTTTCATATATGGCTTTTATGATCTTGAGGTATGATCCTTCTATCCCTACTTTCTTGAAGGTTTTTATCAAGAAAGGATGCTGTATTTTGTCAAATGTTTTCTCTGCATCTATTGAGAGGACCATGTAGTTCTTATCCTTTCTTTTATCAATGTGATGTATCACATTGATTTTTGGATATTGAATCAGACCTACATCCCAGGAATAAATCACACTTGATCGTGGTGAATAATTCTTTTAATGTATGTTCAATCCAGTTGGCTGATATCTTGTTGAAAACTTTTTCATCCGTGTTCATCAGGGAAATTGGTCTGTAATTCTTTTTAGTCGGGTCTTTGTCTGGTTTTGGAATCAAGGTAATGCTGGCCTTGTAGAATAAGTTTGGAAACTTTCCTTCCATTTCTATTTTTTGGGAACATCTTCAAAAGACTAGGTTTTATCTATTCTTAAATGTTTGATAGAATTCCCCTTGAAAGCTATCTGGCACTAGACTCGTTTTATGGGAGATTTTTGATTACTGATTCAATTTCTTTACTGGATATGGGTCTTTTCAAATTTTCTATTTCTTCCTGTTTCAATTTTGGTAGTTTGGCCATCTCTTCCAGATTGTGCAAATTGTTGGCATATAATTGCTCATAATATTCTCTTATTATTGTTTGTATTTCTGTGGTGTTATTTGTGATCTTTCCAATTCATGTGTGACTTTATTTATTTGGGTCCTTTCCTTTTCCTTTTTGATCAATCTGGCTAGGGGTTTATCAATTTTGTTAATTCTTTCCAAGAAGCAGCTCCTATTGATTTCTGCTCTAATCTTTATTATTGCCCTTCTTCTGCTGGTTTTGGGCTTTATTTGCTGTTCTTTTTCTAGTTCTTTAAGGTGTAAGGTTAGGTTGTGTATTTGAGACATTTCTTTCTTCTTTAGGAAGGCCTGCTATATACTTCCCTCTTATGACCACCTTTGCTGCATCACAGAGGTTTTGGACTGTGGTGTTTTCATTTTCATTGGCTTCCATGTACTCTTTAATATCTTGGTTTACCCATTCATTCTATAGTAGGGTGTTCTTTAATCTCCAAGTATTTGTGGTATTGCCAAATTTTTTCTTGTGGTTGATTTTGAGTTACATAGTGTTGTGGTCTGAAAATATACAAGGTATGATGTCAATCTTTTTGTTCTTGTTGAGGGCTGACTTGTGTCACAGTGTGATCTGTTCTTGAGAATGTTCTATGTGCACTTGAGAAGAATGGTTATTCTACTGCTTTAGGATGAAATGTTCTGAATATATCCGTTAATTCCACCCAGTCCAGTTTGTCATTCAAAACCATTGTTTCCTTGTTGATTTTCTGCTTAGATGGTCTGTCCATTGTTGTAAGTGGGATGTTGAAGTCCCCTACTATTATGGTATTATTATCAATGAGTTTCTTTATGTTTGTGATTAATTGATTTTTATATTTGGGTGCTTTCACATTTGGAGCATATATGTTTACAATTGTTAGGCCTTCTTGGTAGATAGATCCCTTAGTTATGATATAATGCCCTTTTTCATCCCTTGCTACAATCTTTATTTTAAAATCTAGTTTGTCTGATATAAGTATGGCTAATCCAGCTTTCTTATGATTACCATTAGCATGTTAGATGGTGCTCCATCCTCTTACTTTCAATATGCAGATGTCTTTAGGTCTAAAATAGGTCTCTTGTAAGCAGTATATAAATGGGTCTTGTTTTCTCTTCTTTTAAAAAAAATTTTTTTATGTTTATTTATTTTTGAGAGAGGCAGAGAGAGACAGAGAGAGAGAGAAACAGAGAATGAGGGGGGAAGGGACAGAGAGAGAGGGAGACACAATATGAAGCAGGCTTCATATCTGAGCTGTCAGCAGAGCCCGATGCGGGGCTCAAACTCACAAACCGTGAGATTATTACCTGAGCTGATGTCGGATGCTTAACCAACTGAGCCACCCAGGCACCCCTGGGTCTTGTTTTCTTATCCATTCTGATACCCTGTGTCTTTTGATTGGAACTTTTAGTCCATTGACATTTATAGCGAGTACTGAAAGTTAGGAATTTAGTGGCATTGTGTTGCCTGTAGAGTTGGTGTTGTTCTCTGGTCCTTTCTAATCTTTGTTGCTTTTGGCCTTTTTTTTAAATGTTTATTTTTTTTTTTATTTTTGAGAGCCCACAAGCACGGGAGGGGCAGATAGAGAGACACAGAACGTGAAGCAGGTTCCAGGCTCTGTCCTGTCAGCACAGAGCCTGATGTGGGGCTCAAACCCACAAACTGTGAGATCATGACCTGAGCTGAAGTTGGACGCTCAACTGACTGAGCCACCCAGGTGCCCCAGTTTTTTTGTTTTGTTTCATTTCTTTCCCACTCAACAAGTTTCCCTTAAAATTTCTTGCAGGACTGTTTTAGTGGTCAGGAACACCTTTATTTTTTGTTTCTCTGGGAAACTCTTTATTTATCCTTCTATTTTGAATGACAACCTTGCTGGATAAAGAATTCTTCGTGCATATTTTTCTGATTCAGCACATTGAATATATTCTGCCACTGCCACTCCTTTCTGGCCTGCCAAGTTTCTGTGGATAAGTCTGCTGCGAACCTGATCTATCTTCCCTTATAGGTTAATGACTTTTTTTTCCCTTGCTGCTTTCATAATTCTTTCCTTCTCTGTGTATTTTGTGACTCTGACTATGATATGCCTTGGTGATGGTAGGTTTTTGCTGAATCTAATGGGAGTTCTCTGTGCTTCTTGGATTTTGATGTCTGTGCCCTTTCCCAGATTAGGAAAGTTTTCTGCTATAATTTGCTCACATAAACATTCTGTCCCCTTTTTTCTCTCTTCATCTTCTGGGACTCCTATGATTTGGATGTTATTACTTTTTAATAAGTCACTGAGTTTTCTAAATCTTGTATTGTGCTCTTTTGCCTTCCCCCCTTTTTTCCTGCTTGTTTATTTTCCATAATTTTGTTTTCTCTATCACTGATTCGCTGCTCTGCTTCATCCATCCTTGCCACTGTAGCATCCATTCAAGCATGCATCTATGCTGACAGCTCAGAGCCTGGAGCCTGCTGTGGAATCTGTGTTTCCCTCTCTCTTTCTGCCCCTCCCCTGCTCACACTCTGTCTCTCAAAAATAAATAAACGTTAAATTTTTTTTAAATAAAAACAAAGTTAAAAAAATAAAGATGTGAATGGAACTGGAGGGTCTTATGCTGAGTGAAATAAGTCATTCAGAGAAAGACAGATACCATATGTTTTCACTCATATGTGAATCTTGAGAAACTTAACAGAAGACCATGGGGGAGGGGAAGGGGAAAAAAGCTACAAACAGAGAGGAAGGGGGGCAAACCATAAGAGACTCTGAAATACAGAGAACAAACAGGTTTGATGGGGGGTGGGGGGAAAGGGGAAAGTACTAATGGGAATTGAGGAGGTCATTTTTGGGATGAGCACTGGGTATTATATGAAGCCAATTTGACAATAAGTTATATTTTAAACAAATTAAAGACAAAACAAAAAATCAAAGGAAGCTCAATCCTAGGTGTGTTTTGGTCTGCTTGTTGAAAAAAGCATGATAGAATAGACAAAAAAAGGGAAAGAAAAGAAAAAAAAGGTAAGAAAAATTTTAAATTAAAAAAATCATGGAATAAAATAGAATAAAATGAAATACGGAAAATGAAATAGAATAAAAAGTTTAAAAAATAAAAAAAGAAAGCAAAAGATAATTTTAAAAAATTTTAAAAATTAAAAAAAGAAAATAAAAATAAATTTTTCTCTTTCTGTATCCAGGAAAAAGAAAAGAAAGGAAAAAAAGAGAAAACAATGTAAACAAAACCAAAAGAAAAAAAAAAAAAAACAGAAAACCGGACTAATAAATTAACCAGCAAACAGAATGAAACCTGAATGAAGTTACATCCACTTTCCCCTAGAACTGAAACTATGAAGCCCTTCTATAGTCCATATACTAAGCAGATGGAGGGACTTGTCCTGGTCTTCTAGGGGATGTACTTGGAGGGCACAGGGGGCGGGGCTTGGTATAATGTCCCTGTTCTCCACTAGATGGCACTGCTTAGCTTACTGGATCAGTGTGGTAAGCATGTGTATGCGTGGGAGAGGTGGAAATGGCTTCATCCAGCTCCCTAGTCTCTGGCACAGGAATATTGTGCCCTCACAGACCTGTAATCAAGCACCCCAGCTTTGTCTCAGTCCTCTGTCCACTCCCCACCTCTACCTTGTCAGGTGCTAGGTGACACCTCCCTCCAGAGTTTTATCTCAAATGCAATGTTCTTTCAAAATCCCACACTTCAGAGACCCCTGCAGCTTGGACCCACACTAATTCTCTGGGGGAGAGTCTTGCTGAGCAATGGATGGGTGCCGGCTTCCCCAGAAAACATTTGTGTGATCACACAGCAACAGAGGTTCAGAGATTGTGCCAAACACAACACACAGCCAACACCAGGCTTTACAATACTCTGGCATCTTTGTCCCAATACCAGCAAACTGGCTGCTCTCTGGGGTCCACTGGGACCTTTGCCTGTGGGGAAGGCATATGGCCTTTACCAAATGCACTCCAAGCAGAGGAACTGCTTCTCCCAATGTGGCACATGGACCCTTCAGACCCCACTGCCTGCTCCTGGGGATTCACCTTATTTCCTCACCAGAGCACCACCAGGCACTGAGCTCCAGACTTTCTGACTCTGCTCTCCACTGTTTATAGAATCCTAGTGGTATTGAGACCCTCTCCTTTCTCCCTGTCCATGGTTTTGGGGAACAGATTTCTTATTCAGTCCCCTGCAAGTGTTTTCACTCTTTTTCTTTCTTTCTCTCCAGCTAATTTTGGGAAACTGTTTTTCCTGTACTTTCCTGATGTGCCTCATTCTCCCTTTTCTCTGTCCTTTCTCTGCTATAACAGCTCCCTACCCTTGGTGGCTTCTCTCTCCCACAATTCACTTCTATGTACTGCATACCTGCTAAGTTTTGTGGCTCAAGTTATACAGATTGTTGTGTTAATCCTCAAATCAATTTGCTAGGCATGCAAAGTGGTTTGGTGCTGATCTAACTGCATTTCAGGGATGAGACAAGCTGAGGTTCTCCATGCTGCTTCACCATCTTGATCCAAAGCCCAGACCTAACTTTCTTTACCTGTCAGTCAGGGATCGTGATCCCTGGCCTCACTTGCTGTGAATGTTGAAGAAAATAACAGATGGAAAGGCACTTTGGAAAACATAAAAAGGGTGTGCTATCAATGTAATTCTGTGAGGCACAGAATGGGCATTTAATGCATAACCTGATTTGAATTAGAACATCTTTCATGAGAAAAATGGGACTCTGAGATGGTGAGTATGATTCTATTCTGAAGAGCCTAATAAAAGCAAAATAGCAGAAATAATATTACAGAAGAGAATGAGAGGAAACAAGATCTTTGTTTTATTTTTTGGTTTTTGGTGGTAGTGGTGTTGTATTTAAAAAGCCCCTTTACTTAGGATCCTGTGATAAAACTACACATAATAAAAACATCAGAAAGTCAAGGCTGATTTCATCCAAGGTGATGGTCTTGGCCAAGAAGCAAGGTAAATACACCGCAGCTGTCCTAGTGGGTTCCTCTTGGTGAGTGTGTGCCAGAGGCCATCTCCCTCCCCTGCCCAGCTAGAACTCTCCAGCAGCTGTGGTTGCAATCTTCAAGCTGGGAAAGGCCACTTGGCCTTTTTCTTTCCCTTTCAAATGCCAGGCCGCTGTGAGTCCAGGCATGCCACCTCTGGGTGCAGGCACAGGAATGGAAGGTGTGCCTGCCAAGCCAAACTCCCTCATTTGAAAAAACCTTTGCTCTGTGGCCAGGTGTTTCAGCACCTCCCCACTCTCTGTCAGCAGAGGCTTCTGGAATTTCCCTGTCTGCAGAATGAGAACAGCCACACCAACATTCCTTCCCAGGGAGCTAATCCAAATACTGCCAACAAAAATCTTTGCAGAAGACTGAGGCCGAGAGACGCTGAATTATGATTCAGCGGATATAGTTTACTCATCAGTGTCTCCTTCCCGGGAAATCTGATGGGAGCTAGACCTCTGAGCTTTCTTTCTGTTCACTCTACCAGCGCTTGACTCCTGATGATGAAGTTGTGCTTGGACATTTTATTGTTTGGGAACCAAATACATTTTTAAAAATTATCTTTAAAAAATGGCTGTTAGAAAGTGTTACATATGTTTTAAACAAATAGGCTTTGAGTCTCCTAAACATTGTCTAAAAATTAAAGAGCAAAACATTATAGCTCCTCAGGCAGTTTTTCTTTATTTAGATGTGTCTTGTCTACCAACTTAATAATGAAAGGTGACTTGTACACATCAACAACTTTGAGAAATTTTCCAACTGCATTTTGTATGGACAACTGTTTACTTGAAGAAAATGCTCTGAGTGAGGATGATGACTTTGTGTTTGATGTAGGTTATTTCCCCATCGTGTTTTATAAATTGAAAGGGTAAGTGGAGGAAGATTTCTGATGAATAACCAGCTTGGGGTAGGGGAATTCCAGTGCACATGGCAGATGCTACTGTTAGTCTGCACCCACTCTCCCCTTCTGCCTTCCTAACAAAATTCTGAGTTGACTGAGGGTAATGACTTAGTTAAAAGACTCAGCTTGCCAGATTGCCTTGCAGTTACGATGGCTGTGAGACTCACTCTGATGATGAAATGAAGTTACTAACAGGGCTTCCAGAAGAGCTACTGGGACTGTACCCACCCCCAACATCCTGCCTGGGCTGTGGCCCCTACTCTTTGTTCAATGCATAAACACAGTGGGAGCCTAAGTCTCTGCTAGCCATGCTGTGGGCTGCCCCTCTAGACTTCCTGTTACAGGCAAGAATAAACCCTAGAGTTCTGCCACTGTGCTTGCCTTACTGTTATACAAGTAGCTGGGAATAATCCTAGCACAGAAGGTCATGCCCAGGATGCCAGGCCTTTTTAACCTGGGCCTTAGAGGTAGGTTCAAGTGATCTACCTCTAGTCCCGGAGGAGATGAATAGTTAATGTTTATCAGCATCATGAGTATAACAAGGGGAGAAATTTGCACAAGAAGTCCAATTACCCCCTACCTGCCCTTTGGCAAGCTGCTCCATTTTGGTCACCCTCTCTTTGAACCTTGAGCCTTGCTCCCAACCCACTCTCAGACCTGAAAAGTCTGCCAGGGCAGGGCTCCTGGAGAGCCCTGATAGGAGGTCAGAGAGAGGGGAGAGCAGGGTGGGTTATGGGATTCCCCACATCCTTCCCATGGGGCTACATTGTTGGCGGAGTCCTGGCCTCTCAAGATGGCCTTCTATTCACAACTTTCTGCTTCAAGATTCTGGAAACTGCTCCCTACGCTCTCCAACTCCCTGCCCATCCCCCTTGGGCCCAGGGCTGGGAACAGCTGGTCTGGAACTGCATTTATGGCTGTACACCCTGGGCATATGTTGGTAACCAACCTTTCATGAAACCTTCCTTATCTTGTCCTGATTTGGGTGCCGTCTGTGCCTGGGGGCTCTGGCAGGTACACAGACTAAAGCATAGGGAGGTCAGCATGGCATCATCACTGGACAGCCCATTCCCCAGCAGTGCTCTGTCCTGTCACACTTCCCCCTTCACGCAGGATCGTAGAGGGAAGGGACCTTTTTATCAGTGATACTTAATGTATCCAGTTATTCATTCATCAGCAGTTTGCATCTATTTTGTTATGAGACAGATATCACAGTTTGCTCTAAGCTCGCTTGGCTTTTTTCTTTCCTACCATTCCTCTCCCTGATGCGGCCTCCTGCTCCATCCCCTCTAGCCTCCCCTTTTTGGGCCATGTGCCCTTTCTTCCAGGAAACTGCTTTGTGCTAGCAGCTTGCTGGATGCCCTCCCCAAGATATACACACATCCACTTTGCCTGCTCTCTCCCTGATGTGGGACTCAGGTCTCTAGGCATTGGGTAGGTAACAAAGACTTCTATTAATATATTTTGCTTATTTAGATTTCAGAATACAGGAGGCCATTTTTATCTCTAGTTTTAGATTCCCTTATAGTATATTTAAAATTTGTCTTATATGACATCTCTCCAAGAATTTGTTACTCCTTTTTCTTTGGTGTTCCCCATATTTGATTTTTAAACTTAATTTTATTTCTTTCATTTTGTTGAGATTGTCTTTCTTATTGAGATATAATTGACATAGTATACTGGTTTCAGGTGTAAAAAATTATGATTTAATATTTGTATCTATTATGGTATGATCACAATATGCCTAGTTAACATCTACTACCACACATAATTAGCTTTTTTTCTTGTGATGAAAACTTTTGAGAGATCTACTCTCTTAGCAACTTTCAAATATACAATACAGTATTATTAACTATAGTCACCTTGCTATACGTTGCAATCCATGAACTTAATTATTTTATAACTGGAAGTTTGTACCTTTTGACCACTTTCACCCTTTTCACCTACCCCCACACTCCATCTCTGACAACCACCAATCTGTTCTCTGTATATATGAGTTCTTTTTCTTTTCTTTTTTTAAAGATTCCTCATATATGTACAGTATTATTTGTCTTTGACTTATTTCACTTAGCATAAAGCTCTCAAAGTCCATATATATTGCTATAAATGACAAGGTCTCCTTCTTTTTGTGGTGGAATAATATTCCATTTGTATATATTATAGATATATGAATCTCTTCACTCATCTATCAGTAGACACTTAGACGTTTCCGTCTATTGTAAATAATGCTGCTCTGAACATGAGGGTGCAGATATTTTTTGAGTTTGTGTTTTCACATCCTTTGGATAGGTACCCAGAAATGGAATTACTGGATCATATGGTAGATCTATTTTAATTTTTAACGTTTATTTATTTTTGAGACAGAGAGAGACAGAGCATGAACAGGGGAGGGTCAGAGAGAGGGAGACACAGAATCTGAAACAGGCTCCAAGCTCTGAGCTGTCAGCACAGAGCCCGACGCGGGGCTTGAACTCACACACTGCGAGATCATGACCTGAGCTGAAGTCGGCTGCTTAACAGACTGAGCCACCCAGGCACCCCATTCTATTTTAATTTTTAAAGGAACGTCCATACTGTTTTCCACAGCGGCTACACCAATTTGCATTCCTGCTAACAGTGCACCGGGGTTCCCTTTTTTCCATATCCTCACCAACACTTGTTTTGTCTTGTCTTTTTGACAATAGACATTCTAACAAGTGTGAGGTGATATCTTACTGATGAATAGTGATGTTGAGCATCTTTTCATATACCTCTTGGCTTTTGGAAAAATATCTGTTCAGATCCTCTGCCTATTTTTTAAAATTTTTATTTTTTCCTGAGGATGTTGTGCTTTGGGGTTTTATATATTTTTAAAAGTAATCTCTACACCCAGTGTGGGGTTGGAATTTGAATTCATGACCCCATGATCAAGAGTCACATGCTCTACCAACTGAACTAGCCAGGTGCCTCCACCTCCTATTTTTTACTTGAATTATTTTTTGTGCTATTGAGTTGTAGGATTATCTTTTTAACATATCTAGATTTTGTAAAAATATATCTCACTTGACTTTCTAACTTGGAATTTTGGAACTAGTGATCCTAATACTTTCTAGGTACAGTTTTTACCCTATCAATCTAGTAATTTAAATTTATTTATAATCATCTACCTTATATAACATCCCATCAGCTCCATTTTATCCTTGAAATATAGTAATGAAATATATTAGATGGAGCCAGTCCTCTAGACTTGGAAATTTAGCCTAAATAAAAACTTCAAAGAAGGAATATGTGTTAAAAATGTTTCTGGCAACATATTTTTTAATAGAAAAAAAAAATCCCTAGAAACCTGTTACACGTCTAAGTATAATAGAGCATAAAGCTTGATGGTTTACTTGAAGTATTATGCAAACATTCACAAAATAAACTCAACAGCTGTCTACATGCATGGGGAAATTCAAACGAAATAGCATTAAGCAGAAAAACTTAAACTAATATATATATTTACTGTGGATCCAGCTACATATAAATTGTTACTTTAAGAGAGAAGGACATGGGTCTACATTTGTTGGCATAAGTGCCTTCCAATGAAAGCAGCCAGCACCTTGGATAGTATGGGTACTGAGTGGTGTTTCTTGGAGCCTGATCCTTAGAAGATGAGATATCTAGAAGACCCTCCCCAGTGGAGAAGGCTAAGAGCTGAACCACAAACCCAATTATGTACCTGGGAGCTTGGATTTATGAGGAAAGGCCTAGTGAGAAGTAAGTTTAGTTTGGCTCAGTTGCACATCCTCATGTCTCTAAAAACCATTAACTTGAAAGAGAGGGTCAGAGCCTGATTATAAGAAATAATCAGAACAAATATGGAAGGCTTAAACGATCTGATTTAAAAATGACTATTAAGTCACAGTAATCAAGGCAGTATGGCATGAAACATATAGATCAGTGGAATAGAACAGGACTCCAGAAATACACCCACACTTCTATAGCCCTTTGATTTTTGACAAATGTGATAAAGCAATTCAATGGGGAAAGAAGTAAGTGGTGCTAGAACAATGAAAAAAGTGAATCTCAATGCTTACTTTGCTCCATACACAAGTATTAGTTTGAAACAGACTCTAAACATAAAAGTTAAGCATATAAAGCATTTATAAGAAATAATAGAAGAATCTTTATAACTAGTGTAGGCAAAGTCTCCTCAAAACAGTAACCAAAAAGAGGAGGTGGACGGAAGCAGTATGAGAAGGGAAGAAAGAAAGAGGAGGAAGAGAAAACTGAACTAATAAAAATTATACATTTTCTGCTCATCAAGAGACACTTTTAAGAAAATTAAAAGCAAGCCACTCACTCAGAGATAATATTGGCCGTACGTGTACTTGACAAAGAACTTGTATCCAAAATCTACAAGAATGCCTTTACATTATTTTAAAAAGTAAACAAGAAAGCTTGCTCCTAGAATGGCCATGTGAGAAGCTACATGGATCTGCTTTCCAGGGAAACAACTGTAACTAGTAAAAGTTATCATTTAAAATCTCTGGAGGTTGGCCTGTGGGTGGGCATACATACAGCAGTTGAAAAAAAAAAAAGATAAAAAGCTTCTTCACAGCAAAGGAAACAATCAGCAATGCTAAAAGGCAACCTATGGAATGGGAGAAGATATTTGAAAACCACATACAGATAAAGGGTTAGTGTCCAAAGTCTATAAAAAACTTATCAAACTGAACACCCCCAAAACAAATAATCCTGTGAAGAAATGGGCAAAATACATGAATAGACACTTCTCCAAGGAAGACATACAGATGGCCAATCAACACATGAAAAAATGCTCATCATCACTCATCATCAGGGAAATACAAATCAAAACCACAATGAGATACTACTTCACGCCAGTCAGAATGGCTTAAATGAACAACTCAGGCAATGACAGGTGTTGGTGAGGATGCAGAGAAAGAGGAACCCTTTTTGCATTGCTTGTATGAATGCAAACTGGTGCAGCCACTCTGGAAAACAGTAGGAAGGTTCCTCAAAAAATTATAAATAGAACTATCCTATGACTCAGCAATTGCACTAGGTATTTATCCAAAGGATATGGGAGTGCTGTTTCAAAGGCGTTCCATGCACCCCAGTGTTTATAGCAGCACTATTGACAATAGCTAAAGTATGGAAAGAGCCCAAATGTCCATCAGTGGATGAATGGATAAAGAAGAGGTAGTATATACCTACAATGGAGTATTACTCAACAATAAAAAAAAAGAAATCTTTCCATTTGCAACAATGTGGATGGAACTAGAGTATTATGCTAAGCAAAATAAGTCATTCAGAGAAAGATAAATATCATATGATTTCACTCATAAGTGGAATTTAAGATACAAAACAGATGAATATAAAGGAAGAGAAGCAAAAATAATATAAAAACAAAGAGGGAGACAAACCATAAGAGACTCTTAAATACAGAAAACAAACTGAGGGCTGCTGGCAGAGTGTTGGATGGAGGGATGGGCTAAATGGGCAAGGGGCATTGAGCAGGACACTTGCTGGGATGAGTACTGGTGTTGTAAGTGATGAATTACTAAATTCTATTTCTGAAATCGTTATTGTACCATGTTAACTAAGTTGGATTTAACTTTTTTTTAAGTTTAAAAAAAGACTTTGAAGGAAGTAGTGTGATAGGCCACTGATCATGATGTGCATCTGTTATTATGTAGTGATTTGTGCACTGAAGAGCCAGTAAAAAATTTGTACTTTATGCAATTACTCACAGTTCATATTTCATGGTAACTGAAATCTGAACTGTGTTGTTGGAGGAGTAGTGTTTTTAACTAAACTATAGCAACTGATAAACATGCATATTAAATCCATGGAAAGCAAGATCTGCCTGTATATTGGGATTTTTTTTAAGTATTACTATTTACCAGTATGATGATTTGAAATCACAAGGGAATGAATTTAAAATTTTCAAAAACTATTAGAAAGTTTAGCAAGGTGCCAGGTCACAAGATAATTTTTTTTATCTTTTTAAAATTTAATTTAATTTTTTATTTTTTAAACTTTACATCCAAATTAGTTAGCATATAGTGCAACAATGATTTCAGGAGTAGATTCCTTAGTGTCCCTTACCCATTTAGCCCATCCCCCCTCCCACAAGACCTCCAGTAACCCTCAGTTTGTTCTCCATATTTATGAGTCTCTTCTGTTTTGTCCCCCTCCCTGTTTATATATATATATATATATATATATATATATATATATATATGTGTGTGTGTGTGTGTGTGTGTGTGTGTGTGTGTGTGTGTGTATACACACCACATCTTCTTTATCCATTCATCAGTTATGGGCTCTTTCCACAACTTGGCTGTTGTTGATACTGCTGCTATAAACATTGGGGTACCTGTGCCCATTTGAATCAGCCTTTTTTATTCTTCAGATAAATACCTAGTAGTGCAATTCCTGGGTCATAGGATAATTCTATTTTTAATTTTTTGAGGAACGTCCATACTGTTTTCCAGAGTGGCTGCACCAGTTTGCATTCCCGCAAGCAGTGCAAAAGGGTTTCCTTTTCTCTGCATCCTCACCAACATCTGTTGTTGCCTGAATTGTACATTTTAGCCATTCTGACTGGTGTGAGGTGGTGACTCATTGTGGTTTTTATTTGTATTTCTCTGATGATGAGTGATGTTGAGCATCTTTTCAGGTATCTGTTAGCCATCTGGATGTCTTCTTTGGAAAAGTGTCTATTCATGTCTTTTGCCCATTTCTTCACTGGATTATTTGTTTTTGGGGTGTTGAGTTTGATAAGTTCTTTATAGATTTGGGGTACTAACCCTTTATATGATCTGTCATTTACAAATATCTTCTCCCATTCCATCAGTTGCCTTTTAATTTTGCTGATTATTTCCTATACTGTGCAGAAGTTTTTATCTTGATAAGGTATCAATAGTTCATTTTTGCTTTTATTTCCCTTGCCTCCAGAGACATGTCAAGTAGGAGTTGCTGTGGCTAAGGTAAAGAGGCTGTTGCCTGTTTTCTCCAAGATTTTGATGGTTTCCTGTCTTACGTTTAGGTCTTTCATCCATTTTGAATTTATTTTTGTGTATGGTGTAAGAAAGTGGTCCAGTTTCATTCTTCTGCATGTCACTGTCCAGTTTTTCTAACACCATTTGCTGAAGAGAATGTCTTTTTTCCATTGGAGATTCTTTCCTGCTTTGTCAAAAATGAGGGTCCATTTCTGGTTCTCTATTCAGTTGTATGGATCTATGTGTGTGTTGTTGTGCCTTTACCGTCTTTGTTTTAATGTCTATGTTGTCTGATAGAAGTATAACTACCTTAGCTTTCTTTTGGTTCCATTTGCTCTTCACTTTCAATGTGTGTGTGTCCATACATATAAAGCTTTCACTTTGTTCAACTCTTCACTTTCAATGTGTGTGTGTCCATACATATAAAGCGTGTCTCTTATACGCGACATATAGATGGGCTTGTTTTTTAATCAACTCAGATACTCTATGTCTTTTGATTGGAGAATTGGTCCGCTTACATTTAAAGTAGTTATTGATAGGTATGTGCTTATTGCCATTTTGTTTATTGTTTTTCTAGCTTTTTTTGTAATTCCTCTCTGTTCCTTTCTTCTCTTTAATTTTTTTTAACATTTATTTATTTTTGAGAGGGAGAGAGGAAGAGCGAGCATGACAGGGGGAGGGGCAGAGAGAAAGGGAGACACAGAATCCCAAGCAGGCTCCAGGCTCTGAGCTGTCAGCACAGAGCCCAATGTGGGCTCAAACTCATGAACTATGAGATCACGACCTGAGCTGAAGTCAGACACTTAACCAGCTGAGCCACCCAGGTGCCTCAGTTCCTTTCTTCTCTTGCTCTCTTCCTTTGTGATTTCATGACTTTTTTAGTAGTAAGCTTAGATTCTTTTCTGTTTATCTTTTGTGTTTTTTATTGTTGTTGTTTGTTTATTTTGTTTTTTTGTTTTTTCTTGCTTTGTGATTACCATTAGGCTTACATATAACATATTTATAACAGTCTATTTTAAGTTGGTAACAACTTAAGTTTCATTCCATTTAATGCTCAACATTTTTTGTTTCTCTTCACTCATGTTATGTATCTTATATGACATCTTATCTTGTGTATCTTTTTTTTTTTTTGAGAGAGAGAGAGAGTGTGAGTGAGCATGTTGGAGAGGCAGAAGGAGAGGGAGAGAGCAGATATTAAACAGCCTTCTTCATGCCCAGCGTGGAGCCTAACATGGGAATTAGTTTTACAACCCTAAGCCAAAATCAAGATTCAGACACCCCACCAACTGAGTCATCCAGGCACCCCATCTTGTGTATCTCTTAACTAATTATTCTAATCATAGTTATTTTTACTACTTTTTTCTTTCAATTTTAATCCTAACTTTATAAGTAATTAAGCCACTACCTCTACTATATATTTACTTTTCAAGTGAGATTTGTTCTTGCTAATAATTAGGGCCCTTGCTAATAATGTGTTCTTGCTAATAATTAGCACCCTTTCTTCTTTCAGCTTGAAGAAGTCCCTTTAACATTTCTTGTAAGGTCAACTTAGTGGTGATAAACTCCTTTAACTTTTGCTTATCTGGAAAACTCTATCTTTCCTTCAATTCTGAATGATAACTTGGCTGGGTAGAGTATTCTGGGTTGGAAGTTTTCTCTTTCAGCACTTTAAATAAATACATAATGCCACCCCCTCTGGCCTGCACAGTTTCTGCTGAAAAATGTGCCTAGTTTTATGGGGTTCTCCTGTATGTTATGAGTTGTTTTATTCTTGCTGCTTTGATATTCTCTCCTTGTCTTTAACTTTGACATTTTAATTATAATGTGTATTGTTGTAGGTCTCTTTGAGTTCTTCTTATTTGGATTCCTGGATCTGGATGTGTTTCTTTCCCCAGATTAGGGAAGTTTTAAGCCATTTTTTCTTCAAATAATATTCCCCTTTTTCTTTGTTTTCTCCTGCTAGGACCCCTATAATATGAATGTTAGCCTTTTTGATGTTATCCTATCCCTTAAACTATCTTCACATTTTTTCATATTTTTTTTCTTTTTGCTGCTCTGATCGGGTGAGTTCCACTGCTTTGTCTTATAGTTGACTGATTCTTTCTTCTGCCTCATCTAAGCTGCTATTGAACCCCTCCAGTGTATTTTTCATTTTAATTATTGTATTATTCAGCTTTGTGACTTCTGTTTCATATTTCTTATAGTTTCCATCTCTTTACTGAATTTCTCATGATGTTCATCCATTCTTCTTCCCAGTCTGGTGGGAAGAAGACTATTTGTGACCATTACTTTGAACACTTTATGAGGTAAATTATCTTCATTTCATTTTCTCCCCTAAGGTTTTATCTAGTTCTTTCAGTTGGAATATATCCTTCCATTTCTTGAGTTTGCTTGATTCTCTGTGTTGGTTTCTACACAATAGATGAAACCACCACCTCTCCCAGTTTGAAGGAGTGGCCTCTTGTAGCAGATGAAACTTTTCATTCAACACTACTCCAGCTTTTGGTCATCTCTCAAACCTTTGTGCTTATCTAAGCAATCAATCCCAGTAGATGAGGATGTGCCAAGACCTGTCAGTACCCCAAACGGGAGAATGTTAGCACCTAGATTCAGGCTGACTGGAAGAGAAATACCCAGGGATCAGCTTTTTTTTTAACTTTTATTTTTTAATATTAAATTTATTGTCAAATTGGTTTCCATACAACACCCAGTGCTCATCCCAACAGGTGCCCTCCTCAATGCCCATCACCCACCCTACCCTCCTTCCCATCCCCCCATTAACCCTCAGTTTATTCTCAGTTTTTAAGAGATCAGCTTTTAAAAGTATGCAAATATATACAGCCTTGAGGGGCCATGAACATAAGCGCCCCCTGGCCTCCAGAGTCAGGCATCAAGAGGCATCTTCTAGGTAGCAGCTGCAAAAATCAGGGCAGCAGACACATATAAAGGCTCCTTTCTGGAAGATACTGGTGCTTTGGAGTATGGCAAAGGGAGAACGTGAATATGACACCTGCCAGTTCTGTGCCCAGAGAGTGTTCCAGCAGCAGTGTGTGTATTGAATTAGATGTCTGTCCCTCAGGCCAAGGTGATCCTCCACTTTACTCTGAACACAATTGGGTGCCTCAGCTAGGCCCTGGGGTGGGTGAGTCCAAGTGCATGAGCCCTTTAATAGCTGTTTCTCAGATCACTACCATTTTTTTAAAGTTTATTAATTTATTTTTAGAGAGACAGAGATAGCATGAATGGGGGAGGGTCAGAGAGGGCGGGAGAGAGAGAATTTCAAGCAGGCTCTGTGCTGCCAGCTTCAGAGCCCGACGTGGGGTTCTAACACATGAACTGTGAGATCATGACCTGAGCTATAATCAAGAGTCAGATGCTTAACTTACTGAGCCACCCAGGCACCCCACAGATTACTACCTTCTTCTGGGTCTCAGGATGCATGCCCTGTTGGCTTTCATAATAAGATGTTTTGGGGGCTCTCAAGTGCATGTCTTAAAATTTGGGATGACTGATTTGCAGCAATGTGGATGGAACTAGAGTGTATTATGCTAAGTGAAATAAGTCAGTTAGAGAAAGACAAATATCATATGATTTCACTCATATGGAATTTAAGAAACAAAGCAGATGAACATAGGGTAAGGGAAGAACAAATAAGATAAAAACAGAGAGTGGGACATCTGGGTGACTCAGTCGGTTAAGCATCAGACTTTGACTCAGGTCACGATCTCTTGGTTAGTGAGTTTGAGCCTCCTGTCAGGCTCTGTGCTGACAGCTCGGAGCCTGGAGTCTGCTTCTGCTTCTTATTCTCCCTCTCTCTCTCTCAGCCCTTCCCCCACTCATGCTCAGTCTCTTTCTCTGTCTCTGTCTCTCTCAGAATAAATAAACATTAAAAAAAAAACAGGAAGGCACACCATAAGAGACTCATAAATACAGAGAACAGGGGCACCTGGTTGGCTCAGTTTGTTAAGTGTCCAACTTCGGCTCCGGTCACGATCTCACAGTTCATGAGATCGAGCCCCATGTGGGACTCTGTGCTGACAGCTCAGAGCCTGGAGCCTGCTTCAGATTCTGTGTCTTCCTCTCTCTCTCTCTGCCCCTCCCCTGCTCACATTCTCTCTCTCTTAAAAACAAATAAGCATTAAAAAATACTTAAAATTTTTTTAATGTTTATTTATTTTTGAGACAGAGGGAGACAGAGTGTGAGTGGGGGAGGGGCAGAGAGAGAGGGAGACACAGAATCCAAAACAGGCTCCAGGCTCTGAGCTGTCAGCACAGAGCCGAACGCGGGGTTCAAACCCACGAACCGTGAGATCATGATCTGAGCCAAAGTCAGACACTTAACCAACTGAACCACCCAGGCGCCCTTAAGAATATATATTAAATACAGGGAACAAACTGAGAGTTGCTGGGGGAGAGGTGAGGGGGGATGAGCTAAATGGAGGATGGGCATTTAAGGAGGGCACTTGTTGGGATGAGCACTGGCTGTGATGAATCACTGGGTTCTACTACTTCTGAAACCAATACTACATGGTACGTTAACTAACTCAAATTTAAATAATTTTTTTTAAAAGTTGGGGTGACCGATGTGGGGTTTGAACCCTTCATCCTTCAGGGAGAAGCTCTAGGTTTTAGTACACTTCAAGTTATGGGTTGTTCTGCCAGGGTGTGGTTTATGGTGAGATTGTGTCCCAGTCTCTCCTATCTGCTTTGATGTGGTTTTCTTCTGATTTGCCCAATGCATAGTCACCACTCAGCCACATTTGATATTTTGAGAGGAAATTGTTCCATATGTAGCTTTAGATTCAATATGCCGGTGGGAGGAGGTGAGTTCAGGATCTTCTAGTCACCATCTTGAATCTTTCAGATGAACCTAAGAAGTAGTTCTTTGAAAAGATAAAGTGACAAACCTTTAGCTACACTCACCAAGAAAAAAAGAGCACTCAAATAAATATAATCAGAAATGAAAGAGGAGATGTTACAGCTGATACCATAGAAATGCAAAGGCTCATTAGAGACTACTATAAATAATTATAAGCCAGCAAGTTGGACAACCTAGAAGTGGATAAATTCCTAGAAACATATATAGCTTATCAAGACTGAATCATAATAAAATAGAAAATCTGAACCAGAAAGGAGATTGAATCAGTAGTTAAAAACCTCTCATCAAGCAAAAATTCAGGACCAGATCGCTTCACTGGTAAATTTTACAAAGCATTAAAAAATGAATTAATACCAATCCTTCTCAAACTCTTCAACAACAACAACAACAACAACAACAACAAATAGAAGACAGGAAACTTCCAAACACATTTTATGAGGCCAGCACTAGGCCAACCCTAATACCAAAACCAGACAAGGATACTACAAACAAAATTATAGGCCACTATGAACATAGATGCAAAAGTCCTCAACAAAATATTAGCAAAGTGAATTTCAACAATACATTAAAAGGATCTTACACCATGAGCAAGTGGGATTTATTCCAGTGATGCAAGGATGGTTCAACATCTGCATATCAGTCAGTGTAATACACCACATTGACATAAGGATAAAAATCATGTGATCTTTAAAAGAGTCCCACACTAGTGACTATGAGTGAACAAGAACATTTTCCCTCAGTGGAGGAGTTATCCTGTACAAGTGATGCTGACCAGCATTTTGAAAACAAGAATAGACAGAACATGAATAACCTGTTTCATTGGAATCACTACATAACTTTTAGTCTGAGTGACAAACCAGGCTTAGGGTGACTCTCAGCAAAATGGTTTTAAAGCTTGTCTCCATTTTCACCCTCTGGTTATCTCTCCCCTGGGTTTAAAAAAAGTGAAATACTTATATTACTTGAACTCCTCACAAGGTCTCTTGACACCAGAATGTTACGCTAAGCAGGATTCCTCTGACACTCAAAAATGCTTTTTTAATACAATGTTTGTGCTATTTCCAGATTTTCCTTATTCATAAAGCATTCCAACATAGAGGAAATAGTACCAGGACTATTGCATTTTATTACAAAATGCAAGATGTCTTTGAAGGGCCCCAAATGCATAGAGTGAAGCCACAAAATACAGGTTATATGTTGGTTTTTACATAAAGCCAACAATTCATTGAAGCCTCCAAAAGCCATAGTTGTTGCCAAAGTAATTCACTAGAAATGTTTGGGGAAGAATAGTGTAAACAAAGCCCTGAATAAAGAGATGTTGTCCAATCCAAACTGGGTGTTCATGAGACTCTGCCACATCCCCCTGGACCACTGAAGCTGAAGGTGGAGGAGAGTGGGGCTCATAGAAGCAGGTGGTTCACTGAAGTCTTTGCTGCTGAGCACCTGCAGCCCAGCTCGTCCATCCCTTCTTCATAGTTCCCAGTGGGAAGGCCACCACTGCTTAGTTTACATTTATTCATATAATAAAATAGCCCCAGCTGGAAAGTATGCTTTGACAGCACACTTCCTTTGATGGTGTTATGTTGTTATATTCCACAGCCACTTACATACTTATTGTGGTTGGTAGAACAATGAGCTCTCAAAAGCATATACCCTCTAAGCCCTAGAACTTGTGATACATGATGTTACAAAAGGACTTTGCAGAGATGATTAAGGATCTTGAGATGGAGAGATGATCCTGGATTACCCAGGTGGGTCCTGTGTGATCACAAGGGAGAAGAGAGGGAAGCAGGAGGGGTCAGAGAAGGAGATTTGACAATGGGAACAGAGGTTGGAGAGATGGGATTGCTGGCCTTGAAGGTGGAAGGGAGGCATGAGCCAAGGAATATGGACAGACTCTAGAAGTTAGAAAAGGCAGGAAAACAGATTTTCTTCTATAGTCTCCACAAGGAACACAACTGTGTTAAAACTTTGGAGTCCTCTAGAACTGTAAGATAATAAATTTGTGTTGCTTGAAACCACTAGGTTTGTGGTAATTTGTTACAGCAGCCATAGGAAATGAACATAACTGTAGATGTTTACATTTTCTGCCTTAATATTTTGCCTTTTGTGAGTTAACTTTATTGCTCACAGAGTTAGAGTGGGGCCTGTTTTCCTACTCTTGATTCTGGGTTGGCCATATGATTTGCTCTGGCCAAAAGAATGAGCTAGAAGTGATGGTGTGCCAGTTCTGGGTGTAGGCCTGAAGGAACTTTGTGTGTCTGCTCACTATTGCACTTCTGTCATTGCCATGATGAAGGCAGGCATAGGCTAGATGTTGGTTTGAGGACAAGGATGGGGGACATTGGAACACAGCAACCCCAATTAAAGTATCCCAACAGCCATAGGCCCCATCTAAATTATAGCCAACTGAGCCCAACTTAGGTCATCTGGGATCCTTAGTGACCTCCGAACTATAATAATAAATTGTCACTTTAAGCCATTGAATTTGGGGATGGTTTGTTACATAGCAGTACCTAAGTGATACAGTGATGGCAACTTGGAAAGCAAAGCATTTTTGTTTTGTTTTGTTTTGTTTTGTTTTTGTTTTACAATCTCACTGTAATGTTTGCTTCTGTTGAGTGCATGGCCCAGGCCATAAAAATTTAGGAAGTTCATTTAGGCTGGTCACAATCATACGGTCTCATCTTACATGTGCAATAACCAGAAACAGAGCAATCAGAGGCTTCTCCACTCACCTGCCCTCTCCCTCCCTCCACCCCCAGAAAGAACTCACATTGTAGCAGTCTGTAGATCTCCTTTTTATTAGTTTATTGAAACAGTAAAATATAATAAGTTATATATACAGGATGAGACAAAACTATTAACAATTAAGACTTCACTGGCTAAGGCCCACAGCTCCAGCTTAGTGTGTTTCCTAAAAGTTTTTAAGTATAGCAAAATAATGAATGTCTCCATACAAAATGTCAGGGTGGAAGTCCCTGTTCTGGTCAGTGATAATCATTATGGTCGCATTGATTTGAATTCCACAATGTAGGCTAAAGCTCATCAGAATAGACTATTCTTGGATTTATGTCCAAATAAGTAAATGACAAAGGAATGTTTAGCTCTATAAGGACTAACTTTCTAAAAATGGCAGGTTGAGAATCACTGAAACATGACATGATGCTGGCTAGACATCTGGCCCCAGCATTGTAAGTGTGAAATGAGGCAAAGCTCTGGGTCCAGGAACAGCCGCCTCTGCTTCTTCACTGAAAATATTGTTCTTGGGAAACTGCAAGCTGTCTCCCTGGAACAGCATTCTCATCACATGTGACATTTGCAGCCTGATTCAGGGGGACAATCTCATCATCATCATCACAAAACAGGAGAAAGGGGTGCCATAGGATTTCAAAGAGGGATTAAAAGGATAATTAAGTTTTGCCATGGAGTACTTAGCTTGTAGGATATAGCAAATAGGTTCTGAAAAACAGCAAAGAGACACAGAAAATGATGATATTAAATATTCAGGACCTAATTATGATCCTATCACAGTATGTTCTACATTCATTGGTGGGAAATTGCTTGTTGGCTCTAAATGTATGACTGATTTCCTCTCCCCAAAGCATTTGCTCAGTCATGTGACTTATGATTTTAAAAACATCGCTTTGTAAGTCAGAGACTGGTTTTAATTTGGTAATAACTATAGTCGGATCTGTCATTAGGAAGCTCAGCAGTGAACTCTAAATTAAACCCCTGGTATGATCACTACCCCGGCTCCCATGTTCTTGGCAACTGCAGGTGTAGTAAGAGATTTTGCCAAGAACAATGCCAGTTTATTACTTTACCTCTAAGTGTATGTCAAACAATTATAGTTACTCCGAGTTTTTCTGCTTCTAGTCTCATCTTGATGACTCATCTGTGTTCACTTCAGTGTGCACCTTGAAGGCCTGGCATTTCCTGAAGTCCACTTTCCTGTTGCCCACCTAAACCTTACTTTTCCTGATTACAGAATCACAGACTAATCTCTCTTTTGCAAAAGAGAAACTGAAGCCCAAGAGGGAGAAGAGAATGGCCCAAGCTGGCACAACTAGAATCAGGTCCTTGGATTTCAAGCCCAGGGCCTGCCTGTGTTGTGAGGCTCCATTTTCCTTGACTGGCTCAGAAACCCTCATGTCACAAGGCTCATTCACAAGTCTCAGACACTCAGAATCTAAAATTATGCATGGCTGAATTCCTAGGAAGTCACAATTTCTCTTTCCACATATAGCTGACCACTCATTTCTGTTTGAAGCAAAAACAGGCTGACACATAATTTAAATGGACTGTGTCTTTGAACATTGCTGCCCCCAAAGGGTCAAATCTGACTAGGGATGAGAGTGGAAAGCAATTCATGTGTAATACAAAACCACTGGGTCTCAGGCCTGGGAATCAGGCAATAGGTGAAACTGGCCACTGGACACAGGTCTACTTGACTGGACAAACACATGCCTTGTAGATCAGTGACAGAAGGCAGGCCACAGAGTGAACTCTTCCATTAGTGATTGGAAGGGCTGTAGGAATACGAATGACCTTAAGAACAGCCACTTAGGATATTAACAGACTTGTACCAAACCTGACACACTATGTGGAGTGTGGCATCTGCCTTTGGAAGCCATTTCACCAGGCATTCGAGCTTCTTTCTTCATGATGCTGCCCTCCTTCATCACCCCAGTGGGGAGCCATCTCCCTCCCTCAGAACTTATTATGTTTTCTTAGTATCCCTTCGTCTAGACTGGTTGATGTTTTCTAGCAAGATGGTTTGTAGACACGTCTTCTGTCTCTCCTGAGGTTGTAAACTCCTTAAAAACAGGTACTATATTCTTCACCTCTGTCATCCCCACATTGTTTGGTTCATCTGAGCACCCAAAAACATCCCTTGAATGAGTTGAATAAATATTCATCCTGCCTGGTGAGGTACAGGTGGGTAGCTGGGACTATCCCAACTTTAATCTTTTATTTTTGGTTAGATTAGAAGACAGGCCTCATTTCCTCTTGTTCCTTGGAATGGCTTAAGGCAAATCCTCATGACAGCAGAAAAAGCCTGACTCTTGGCAGTCTGTCGCCAGCACTCACAGCTCCAGAGCCCTTGGTAGATCCTTGGTGCCTCCCAGGGAGGGCAGACTATAGGCAGGCTCCTCAGGATGTAGTGGGTGGCTGGGAGGCAGGTGGCACAAGCCCAGCCCACTCCAGTATGTCTGCACACAAGGACTCCACAGCATCCAGCCGTTCAATCTGCACCAGTTTTGTGAGCAGCTCTGGGATGCTGTAGCCTGCTGTGCTGATGCGATCAAAGAGCTGCATGCCATCTGTCATGCCCCCAATCTCATCCCTCTTGAGTCCAAAGCTCTCGGCAAGGTGGCGCCATGTTTTCACAACAGCCTTCTCAGAGTTGTACGTGGAACTGAGCATTCGGCTTGTCTTCTCAAGGCAGTCAAATGGCAGCTCTGTGGGGCTGAGACCTGAGGACAAATAGCCATAGTCAGACATTGCAAATGGCAGTCAATAGAAGCTCAACACCATTAAAAATTATTTTTAAAACTTAAAAAAATATTGTAAAATAAAACACAGATGCAGAAAACCATATAAAATAAGTGCATAGCTTGAGGTGAACTACACCCAGGACTTTGCCAGCCACATGAGAAGCCTTACCATGGATCCTAACCCCAATAACAGCCCCTTCCTCCTAGGAAAATAGCCACTATATTGACTGTTACAATAATCCCCTCAAGAACACTGTCAGCAGTCACCAAAGCCTTGAATATGGGCTACCCTTAGGTTACCATGCTTTACATGGAGCTGGGCTGAGGAGGGAGTCACAAGGACAGTATTATGCCCTTTATGGAGACAGCAGTCACCTTTATGAAAAGTGCTTTCAAAGACAGCCCAAAATTGGTGTTACCTGAGCCAACTCACTGCAACCTGAGTGGTCCCATGGTTCTCAATCTTCCTGCCTGTTAGACTTCCCTGGGAGCATTTTTTAAAAATGATGTATTTTTACTTTTGGCAGCTGGAGTAGACATGCTTTTCCTGATTGCTCCTAGTAAGTACAGCTAAAAACCCTAGATGCTCTGTACAAAGCAAACACAAAGAGACTCTGGAAAGTGGTGAGAAAAGACAGACTGGTAGAGAGCTTGGGAATAAAGCAATGACATGGTGCTGAGCCTTTTGCATCATTATCCAAGACATGGAGCTGAAGAGTCTGGCAATCCAGAAATATGAACAATAACAAACCAAAATCGTCCAACAGATGCCTGCTCTAACTAAAGCACTAGGAAAAAAGAAGCTTAGCAAGAAGAAAACATTTAGACAGTAACTGCTTTGTTACAGCCAAACACCACAGAGAAAACTGTGGCCCCACCCTCAACAAGGCCAGCAAAGCCTGGATGTCCACTCTCCATAGGCTGTTACATTGCACCAGGTTTCAGGGAAGGCAAGGTCAAGAGCCTGGACTTTATCATCATCAGCTGGTAACAAGCCTCCCAGCCCAGTGGTATCAGTGGAGACCACTTGGAAAAACAGTTTCCCACCCCACCCCTCTGCCATCAACAAAAAGAGATTCCTACTTGGGTGTAAATGAAGGCTGAGTGGGAACCTAGATATTTACCTCCATAGAGGTATCAGAGGAAGCCAGATACAACAGAGGGTTTAAATAAGACACAGAGTCTCATAACATGACATAAAACTCTCCAGGTTTCAATAGAAACCCACTTATCCTACCAAGAACTAGGAAGATCTCAAATGTTCTTAATTTTACTTTTGAAAATATTTCCAAAAAGGGATAAAGAGTGTGAGGCAGGGTCAGCCAAATTCTCTGTGGTTTTTGTAGCTAGAAAAATCTCAAATAAAAATAGAAAATATCAGAGATAACAGAGATGCTAGAATTACCTGACAAGGATTTTATAGAAGCCATGATACAAATGCTTCAACAAATAATTACATACATGCTTAAAACAAGTGAAAAAATAAATGGGAAGCCTTAGCAAAAGATAGAAAATATAAGAACCAAGTAGAAATGTTAGAACTGCAAAAATACAATTGAGATAAAAAGTTAAGTAGATATGCTCAATGGCAGAATATAGACTGAGGAAAGAATTAGTGAACTGGGTAAGAGAATAGAAATCACTTATTTGAACAACAGATAAAAAATAAACTGAAAAACACAGAGCCCCAAGGATCTGTGGGGCTATAACAAAATATCTCACATTTTTGTCATGGAGGCCTAGGAGAGGAGAAAGAGAGTGTGGATGAAAAAAGAAATAATAACTGAAAGTTCCCCAAACTTGGAAAGAGACATAAGCCTACAGATTTAAGAAGCTGAGAAAACTCCAAACAGAATACACCCAAAGAAATTCATACCAAGATACATCATAAATTCATGGAACTAAAGACAAAGGAATCTTGAAAATAGCAAGAAAAAAATCAACACTTTACCTACAGGGGAAAAGTATTAGAATGAGAAAGTATTTCTCATCAGAAACCTGGAAGCCAAAGGGATGTGGCACTGTATTTTCAACTATGGAAATGAAAGAACTGTCAACACAGTGCCCCATGCCCAGTGAAAATACCTCTCAAGAGTGAGGGGAAAATCAAGGCATTCTCAAAATGAAGGAGAACTAAGAATTTGTCACCAAGAGAACTACCCTAAAATAATGACAAAGGGAGGTCTCTAAACAGAAAGGAAATGCTAAAAGAAGGAACTTTGGAACATCAGTAAAGAGCACAGTAAGCAAAAATATTGGTAACCACAATAACTTTCCTTTTAGGTTTTCTGAGTTATGTTTGCTAGTTTGAAGCAACTTATGTGGTTCTATATATATAGACAGGAAATATTTAAGACAACTATAAACAGGAAGGACATAAACAGAAGCCGTTGTTTTTTTTTTTTTAAAGTAGGCTTCATGCCCAGTGCGGAACCCAGTGGGGAGCTTGAACTCATGACCCTGAGATCAAGACCTGAGCTGTGATCAAGAGTTGGATGCTTAACTGACTGAGCCACCCAGGTGTCCCAGGACGTAAGGTTTTTATACTTCCCTTGAACTAGTGAAAGGATGACCTCAGTGGATTATATATGTATATATAATACAGTACCTAGAGAAACTGCTAAAATAGCTATGGAAAAAGATGCACTCAAAACATATAGTATACATCACTCAAAAGACATCAAAGTGTATTTCTAAATTATGTTCAAGTGACCCAAAGGAAAGCAGGAAAAAGAAAACAGAGAAATGAAAAACAGAGACAAAAAAGAGTAAACAAAAAATAAAATAGCAATCTTAAATGCTAACATATCAATGACTATGTTAAAAATATCCTAATTATATGCTATCTACAAGAAGCTGATGTCCAATATAATGATATAGGCAGGTTGAAAGTACAAGAATAGAAAAAGATATACTATGTAAACACTTAATAAAAGGAAAGCACAAGTGGCTATTACATCAGACAGAGTAGACTTCAGAATAAAGGAAATGACCAGAGATAGAGAGGGACATTAATAAAAGGGTCAATCCACTGTCTGTGAAGACATAGCAATCCTAAATCTATATGCATCAAACAACAGAGCTCCAAAATATATGAAGCAAAAAACTGAAGAACTTAAAGGAGAAATAGACAATTCCACAATTACAGTTGGGGACTTCAACGCCTTTCCCTTAGTGATTCATAGAACAATTACTAGGAAATCAGCACGAATACAGAACTCAACAACACAAGGAAAATCCAACCATGAAGAAAATCCAATCAACATTATAGAACACTTGACTCAACAATAGCAGAATACAGGCCTTCAATTTCAACAAAAGAATTTAAAAGAATTGAAAGAGTGTATTTGCCTACCACAATGGAATCAAACCATAAATCAATAAATAACAAAGATAACAGGAAAATCTTCACACACTTGGAAAGTAAACAACAACCTCTTTTTTTTTCTATTGTCAGGGATGAAATTTGGTTTATTACATTTATTTCTCCATGGAGTTATTGCATTTAAAGACATGGTTTATTTTTCAAATGAAGAGACTTCTTTTCAGAGATCTTTATTAGGTTCCTGTCAGTTCCCTTGACTTTCCTTTAGAAGAAAATTGCATATGGGGGTGGGGGAAGAAAAGATATATGGATCCTCCTCTTTCTGGGAGGTTTTAGAACCAAAGGCTGTTGGTGTTTCCCATGCAGGGATGAGTCACCAGCAGTCACCTTCTCCTCTGTGTCCTTCCTTCTGCCATGAAGAGAGCCACTGGCACTGGGAATAACTCCACAGTGCTGCCCTCCACTGGGCAGCTGAGGTCCCTTGGCCTTGCCAGCCTTATCACACAGGCTGACCCTGGGGCATGTATATTTTTGGAGAAGAGATGCCATATTTCAGCAGGCAGCCAAGTAGAGTTCTTGGCCCCTAGAAATTATTTCTGACCAACAGAGCACCCAGCCAGGGAGCCTGCCCCAGGCAAGGTGTGCTGGGCTCTGTGCGGAGAACTGAGAGCACCAGGCTCCACTCCTGCTGCCTGGGCCAGACCTTGAAGTCCAAGGAGGGATGCCAGTGAGAGCAGGACTGAGTGGCCTGATGAAGCCGGGAACATTCCCTAACCTCAGTGATAAGGGGTTTTGTCTCCTGGGTGAATACAAAGGTGATTTAGAGCCTGGATTGAGAAGAAGTGGGCAGTGTGGATTCCTGTTTCAGGTTGAAATGTTTATATTCCTAGTCCTGCTGCCCATACCTGGAGGGTACTTGCTGTGATACAGCCTGACTTTGCTTGCTCCAGAAGCATCTTTGTGGATGGAGACCATTACACAGGGAAAGGGCAAGGCCAGCTAATTATTGGGTAAGTGACTGAAAACACCAATGTAAGGACAGGATCTGGGGACACTGGAGGACACTGTTCTCTAGATCATCCTGAATCCACAGTCCCCTAGAGAGGCTCTGCCCTGGGGATGGGTGTCATCTTCTTGTGCTGTGAGGGAAAGGGCTGTGGGGAGTGCCAGGCAAAAGTTTTAAATAGCTTCATGCCAAATCCCATGTCCTTCCACACCTGAAGTGGGTTCCCCAGCCACTGGGATAAGGAGCATGACAAGCTAGAGTGGGCGGCCTTTCTCAGCCCTCATGGGGCCTCAGGACTCCTACCAGAGCTGTTTCCTACATATTGATGATTGGGACAAGATCCTTGGGGAAACCTGGCTAAGTGTCTCCCAACAGTGCATCCATGCTTACCTTCAACAACTCCACACACATTGGCATACACATCCAATATCTTTTTCCTTCGACTTTGAATCTATAGGAAAAGTTAAGAGAATGTTAATTTTCACAAGGGAAAGTGGTAGCCATCAAAGATACAAATTCTCCATTGGAGTGTTGGCAGCTGCTCTCCCCTGACTTCTAGTCAGAAATGCTGAATGGCGCCCTCACATGAACATCTCATCAGGAAATCACAGGGAGAAAGCCTTTTCTTCAGGTCTCTGCCTGAAGCACATTCAGTATTCACAGAGGTAGAGGCTGCTGCTCCCACTGGACATTCAGGCTCACAAGACACCTGCATCAGTCTGTGTGGGAGGGTAAGTGGTGAGGACCCCAGCCGGCTGGCGGTGGCCTGAGATGCTATGGCCGTGTCTGCAGCTATCCACAGACTCTTCTCCCAGAGCACACAGCTTGGGGTAAGGACACAAGGCCCATGCTGGATGAGTGCAGAAGGGACCCTGGCTGAAAAGTCCCATGCCCCACAGGAGCCAATACCTCTCAGAAAAACTCCATAGGCCTCCAGGGTCCCTGCAAGTGATGGGTGCCATTACAGACATCCCTGAACTCAGGGCAGCCCAGAGCATGGCATCCCTGTCCAGACCCAGGCCAGATTCGGCTTCCCAATGGAGGGACTTTTTTTTACCCTAAGCTACATTACCTAGCAACATGCTGACCTGGGGTTGGGAGAATAGGTCCCAAGGGGCTGCCAACGACCCAAGTGCTACACACTCAGGCAGCCTGGGCAGACCTGTGCTTCTTTGCCCATGCACCCTGCCATGAGGGTGGGGGCCTGATTTAGGTGACAAGCCCTTTGGACAATTTTACATGAAAAATGCATATTATGTATGTGTGTGTATTCATATGCCCATTCCCACCCCCACCCCACACATATACATATGCTTGTCTGCTTAGATACACACCAGTATGTTTGCAAAGGTTTTTTCCTGTCCTATGGTATCCCAAACAATTTTAACTTTTTTTTCTTTGCTTATTTTCATTTTCTTTTGTAAAGTTCTATAATAGAGAGATAAGTTTCCTATTTTTTTACTATATCGTTTTGAACCTGTCACTCTGTCTAGGTTCCTGGCGGTGGGTCTACTGGGGAATGGTGAGCGTGCGTGCGGCAGCGCCAGGGCCTCACCCCGGCTGACTTGGTGGCTGCCGACTTCTCCCGGGCCAGGTGAACCAGCGACAACAGGCACAGCTCTGGGGAGCCCTGCTTGTCAGTGGCAGGCTCCTCATCACTGTCCATGCTCCGGCTTAGCAGCTGCTCATTCTCCGATGATGCGTCATTCTCGCTGTGGAAGCAGAAGGGTGTGTGTTAACTGCAGCCCTGATACGTCCTCCCAGTGGGGAGACAACCGGGTCAGGGACTTGTTCCCCATGCTTTTACTGAGCAGCTTCTGGGCATGAAGCGAGAGAGACGTGCCCCGCTCTTACTCCTCGTCCTCTGCTATTTTCCCAACTAGTGACACGGATGTTGGGTGGCCTGCAGGTGTCCTGTCAGAGGACTCACAAGGTGTCTCATGAGCACCGCAGGGCTGGGGTCCAACAGTGAGGGGGACAGCATCTGTTCATCTGTCCACCCCCACCTAGCTCAGTCAAGCTTTCTTAAATACATCACAGCTTCCTATATTTAATGCAGGAAAGTGCCAGGTTCAGCCTCGTGTCTAAAAGCAAACAGTTTATGTGGCCAGCACCGAATCTGTGCAAGCTCTCTGGAATAACCCAAAACAAAGCTGAATGGAGCCTGCCTGGGGACCCCCTCTTGACTAGGGGGTGACCTGGCTGAAATGTGTGCGTTGTGGTGGGGGGGGAGTCACAGAGAGCCTGGCGAGGGGCTCTGGGAAATCCCCCAGGAAGTCATGTGGGCCCACTTCCACCACTGCTCACTGTCCACAGCCTTAGGCACATGTGGGGTGGAGCTTAAACTCTCAAAATCATTCCAAATATATAAAAAACAGCATTCTTTTTTATAGGCATCCTGCTGGCTTCCTGTGGTCTGGCTGAAGACTTACAAAGAATTATTCTTTTCTAGCAACTGGGTTACAGTAATGAAGCCCACACTCAAACACAACTGTAGAGACCAGATAAAGGTGAGGCCCAGTAGGTTCAAGGGACTCACTTGGAGTTGGCTGGCCTGCTGCTGTCTCCACTTGACAGCAGGCTAGGAACAAAAGCATGGTTGTCCCCAGAGACCATTGACTGTCCTAGGTCCTTTCCCTAAGAACTGAGAGCAGGCAGAGGGGAGAGGAGCTCTGTGCCTTGTCTTCTATAGCACCATCGTTGGGTTTTAAGTTTTACTTGACATTTACATATGAAACAAGTATTATTTTTCCAAATATTTTTACAAATACCCCAAATTTCCCTTAATCTTTAGATGAAGCTTAAGTCATGGGACACATCCCTGCCCTTTTTAGTATTCCTTTTTCCTTACTTTTCAGAATGAGCAAAGGCTGGAAGAACAGAAGAGGAGAGGCCGCCACAACACCAGGCTGGATAGACTGGAGGGTGGAGGAGAAACTTGTCCCCAGGGAGGCACTCTGCAGAGCCAGACCCTGCATCATGGCCCCTGCATGCCCTGGTGTTCTGAAATGAGGTCAGTGGGAATGGAGGCACTCACAGGAAATACCTGCCGTCTGAGGGCCTGCTGAGGTGGACACACTTTCTTTTCTTCCAGCATGCAAAGATTTCATGATTTAAGTCTGCTTTCTGACCTTGTGTCAGGGGTCTTGAGAGATGCTGGGGTTTTCCAAATGTAACATGTTTAGAAGTGCTTTATTAACACCAAAGCTCTACATGAACATGTGGATTCATGATCATTCCTACAAATGAAAGCCCACCACAGGAAGGTCCCAGGCCGGAGGCCAGGACAGGAGGCATTGCTCCTCTGCTCTTCCTGTAACTAGTTTGGGGGTCTCCCATGGCCTCTGTGCCCCAAATACATGGGCATTTGGGTAGACGGTGTCCTGGAATGGCCAAGTGGGTGGAGGCTGGACAGGGTGCTGATACCATGGGGTGGGTTTTCGGAACCTAAGCAGGACCAAGTTCAAATTACCATCTAAGGGGCTAAGGAAAAGTTCACTTCCCTCTGCCCTAGACATTAGAGCCAGGGCTGATTCTACATCCTAATGTGCACTAAGTATGGTGCAAATTTCATATGCCAAACCTCTTCCTTAAGAGGCCTTACTTCATAAGCATTAGTGGTTGGTCTGGAGCCTGTACAATGTGGGCTCTGGAGTCAGAGCTCCAGGGGCTCTGGCTCTCTGCCCTGCCACTCATGGATGTGTGACCTCAGGCATGTGACAGCTTCCAGACCTTGGCTTCCCACAATCAGGGATATTAGCACCTTGCTCATGGGGTGCTTACACTTAGCATGGTGCCTGGCGGCCAGATGTCTGGTAGCCATCATCATCACCTCTGCCATTCAGGGTTTAGGGATACTAGTGCTGGCCTTAGCACTAGTGATGTCAGTGTCAGTGCTGGCCGCAGTAGGCTGCTGGAGAAGAAAGGGGCACTCGCAGGCTTTGGGTCTGCATGCAGAAGGTGGATGTAGAAGAAGAAGGCCCAGGGCATCTGGCCCTGGAGCAAGGTGTTAACCACCTGCCCCTCATGCTGCCTGGCCCCTGCTGCAGGTCAGTGGTGAGGCTGAAACCTGGTACTCACTTGCCTTGCCAGTCTTGAGGCCCTGCTCCCTCTGGAGCCTCCAGCCAGTGGCTAGGCCTCTCCATGTGCTCCCCATCTGGCAACCCAGCTCCCCTTCCTGCTCAGGAACCCAAGAGGATCCCTGACGTCTCCTTGGGCTGGGGGCTGCTCCATCCCATGGTAAGTGGCTGCCTTGGCTTGGCTTACCTCTTGGCAGTCTTGGCTGGAGCTGCAGTCAGCTTCTCAAATTCATCCTTCTCGGAGAAAATCACCACGCTGTCTGCAGATAAATGGAAAGATTGGGGGTGGGAGAAGGGAGCTGGAGTCGGCCCCTGACTCTGAGCTCATCCTTCCCTGCTCACTTCCTCTTTAGCAGGCCTGACTGGTGTCTAAACCACACCACCCTCAGAGCCAAGCACAATGTGGGGGCACTGACACTTTTTCCTGCAGCCCTGTTCTACGTTGCATGGGAGCACCAGTGTCATGAGGCCAGGCTGGTGAGTGGGGCAGACAACCTCCACCCTGGAGATGGACACCCGTGCTGTGGGGGCTGTGTATGCAGACCTTGGGCCTCTTTCTTCTCCTCTTCCTTGCTCACTTGGGCTTCCACACTCTTCACTGGGTGGCTGGTGCAGCATGCTGGTTGGAGAAAGGGAAGGGTGTGAGGAGCCTGGCTCGCTGACAGGGTAAGCTGATGGAGCAGTCTGAGAGTGAGGGTTTGTGGGGTGGGTGTAGGGGCATTGGGGAGCAGTCACCTGGGGCTGAAGGCTTCGTCTTCATGATGTAGAACATGATGATGAGGACAATGGCTATGGCCATGATGAAGATGGTGGACATGGCAATGATCAGGGCTGTGGCCAGGTGCCCTTGGCCTGAGAGCTCTGCTGGAGGCAGGGAGAGAGGGCAACATAGGGCTCAGGACTCCCTACAAGAGCCCATCAGGCCGGCAGGACCCGCCCTCTGAGAAGATGGCAGTGCCTGTGGCAGGAGATGCTTCCAGGGGACCCTCAGAATCCAAAACACTTGCTTAGCTTGAGACCCAAGCTGTACAGATTTTCTTTGGGAATCATGTCAGGACTGCCCAGGAGCTCTCCTGGCTGGTCTTAACTAAGGCTGATCCAGACTTCTCTGGAACCCCATGGTTTGGGTTCACTCAGTTGTTCCTGAGGTGCTTGCTTGTGCTTCTACTACTTTGGGAGCCCTGGGTCAGGTGGGATATGGAGAGGAAGAGACCCATGAGCAAGTGTCCTGAAGACAGTTCCACCCAAGGTTTTTCTGAGGGCTAGAAATTCTATTTTTGGTTTGGCTCTGTCCTGTGTCTCATGCAATTTCAGTTGCATGTAATAATCGGAGTCTCAGGGCAAAGGTGGTACAGGTGCTGCCACACCTCTTCCTCTGTTCCATCACCTCCACCATGATTCTTCCCTGGGGTGGTTCACCAGGCGATTCTCAGTCATTTCCCCAGTAATGCCTGCTGTTGATACATACAATGCCCTGACGTGTGTTCTAATTCTCTGAAATCACAAGATTCCTGTTGTCATGAGGCAGGATCCAGGTTACCCACCATGGGAAAGGGATAAGATCTAAAGCACTGGGGACCATGTAAGGGAGGTGGCAGCCCTTTAGGAAGAGGCATAGAGCTTGTAGCCCCAGCACTGCCTGTTTCCACAGCTGCCCATCCTCCCCAGTGGGGTGTGTCTGCAGGAAAACTGGCCTCAGCTTGTCATGTGGGGAGTATCATTATTTGGATGCCAGGTATGGATGATATAAATGTTGTAATATTCTCTGGGGTGTGCTATTCCTGCCCCTCACTTGGGGTCTGGAGGAAATGAGACTCATATATCCTAGCAAAGTCTTCCTGCTTTGATGCTCTGTGAAAGTACAGGTCAGGTTTGGAGAGCAATGCCAAGGCTGGCACACTGAGTGCACTGTGGGATTTTGAAGGGCCCCCAAGCCTCACTGAGACCAGGGCTCTAAATATGCTTAAATAACAGCATTAAAACTGCCAGATGGCAGCATGAGGCCTTGATCTGAGAGAAACATGGGTCTTGGGGTCTTTTGCCCTCCTCAAGATTTTCCATCCCTAAGGGAATAGGTAGTGAAACGTAGTTACTGGAAACAAATATTAAAGTGTTGAACTCAGTAGGTTTATCTGAAAGCCAGCAACAGAATGGCTATTGCTGTCAAGCCCAGCCACGGCCAGGAAGCTGGCTCCCCTCTGAGGGGCCGCCTGTGCTCTGAGCACCACCCTGCCATCCCCAGGATGTGCTTTTCTTGCCAGCATGTTCTAAGGGGCCCAGAACACCCATGGAGAGATCCATTCCACTCCTTGCAGAGATCATGACCACCTTCTTGCTACTGGGGGCACTGAGGAGCCCTACTGCTATTCCTCATAGCTGCTTCCAGCCTCCCTTTTGCTCTTATCCAAGCCCCTCATTTCCAGCTGGCTAGCTGCAGAAGTGCAATCCTTACCTTTGTGGACGTGTTGGAAAGGAGAGAGGGTGCTGCTGCCAGAGGTGCTGGGGAAGTTGGCAGAGACTCCGGAGCTGGCTCCTGTACCTGCAATGAGAACCCAGTCACCGTGTATTCCTCGGGATGACCTGGACAAGCCCCACCTCCAAGGATGGAACGCAAGGTGTAGTCGCAGAGCCCGGAGATCTAGTATTCTAGATTATGCAGGGACTGCAGCAAGGGGCACAGGACAGGGAAACATTTTAATCTCCTAGAATGTTTCATAATCCCTAAAGAGTGTTCTGACCTCCCAAGGGTTAATCTTCAAGAGAAGACACGTAGGTAAATCTGCTAAGACTAAAAAGTGGTGCCTCACCAACTCAATATTTCTATGAACAGAGGTAAAATATATGCAATCTATAAAGATGAGAAAAGTACATATACATATAAGTATTACTGGAGGAAAGTAATAATTGAGAAATTTCTTCAATTACACAAAACAGAAATGTCTTTTTAATACTTTTTCTAGTTATAAAAGTAATATGTTCCATTATTAAAAATCAGGAAAAAAATGGGAACACAAGAAAGAAGTAAAAGAATTGCTAGCTGAAGTTGAAAATTTGGTGTGTTTTCCTTTAGGATTTTCCTAGGATTCATTTTTTTTAATGTTTATTTATTTTTGAGAGAGTCAGCATGAGCAGCAGAGGGGCAGAGAGAGAGGGAGACACAGAATCTGAAACAGGCTCCAGGCTCCGAGCTGTCAGCACAGAGCCTGACCTGGGGATCAAACTCCCGGACCACGAGATCATGACCTCAGCTGAATTCAGATGCTCAGCCGACTGAGCCACCGAGGTGCCCCTCCTAGGATTCATTTTTAAAAATACTTGTGCTCAAGCAGTTTAAGAATAGAGATGAACTTTGCCTTCTTTCAAAACTGTGACTCCTAAAACTTCCCTTCCCTATTCCTTCTATCACTTAGCAGGGATGAAATGGAAGCTGGTTTTGTGACCAATTGCATCACTGAGAAATTGGTTAAAACAAAGCAAAAATGTTCTGCCACAGAAAACACAACATCCTGATAGCCAATCTTCCTGTAGGCTGGACTTGAGTTTTGCCATTAACGAAAATGATCATGTTTCAAATATGCTTCTTCTGTCTCATTTTTGTCTCTGCCAGTTCTGGAGTAATTTGTGAAGTGTCCTTGCACGATCCCAAGTAAGGGCAGGTGAGCTGGCCTCTCCAAAAGTCACACACTCGGTCCCCCAGCTGGCCCAGCAAGGAGTGACACCTTCCCTGGGACCCTGGTCAGCCAGCCTCAAGGCTTTCATGAGAGCCATCTGTAACACAGTTTCTTTAAGAGAAGTCATTCAGGAGAAACCACACTCTGTAAGTGGTATTTCCAAAACTACCCGTGCACACAGCTTGGGTCAACTTGGGAGATGGGCACCACAGCCAACTGGGTGAGGAAAGTCCTGTTGAATTATCCACACATCTGTGTCCAGTAAGTAGACAAGGTCACAGGAGAGCAGGGCCAGAACAAAAGAGAAAACTGCAAATACAATGGGGACAGACTGAAGATTGGCTCCCGGGGTCACTGTACTTCTGTTGGGTGCCATGGGTCTCAGGGGTGGCCTGTCACTTGGGTTTGCCAGGAATGTAACTGTTGCTGCTGGATGAGAAATGTCATCTGCAGGTGGAGGAGTCAAGAGGTGGGCTCTTTAAACCACACACCTACTGTAAGGAAGCACTGAGGGGTGTGAGGCACACATAACCCCAGCAGCCCCTGCACAGGGGCCAGCCTGGGAGCCCAAGAAGGCTTGTCAGCAAAGTCACCTTGGGGCACGCTGGGACCACCCTGCCACCCTTCCAGCCCAGGCCAGATCAGTCTTGCTAAATCAGACCTCTCAGCACCAGAGGTGTCTCCTGTCTGGGGATCCATCACTTCTGGAGCCCAGGGGTCTAACTTATCTGGTGCTCCTGGTCTTTGCCCTTTCACCTGGTCTCTGTCACCTGCTGTGCTGCCCCAGACATGGATGTGGCTGTGCCAGGACCACCACACAATGGATGGAGCAGTCCCCTCCCCTGCACAGGGCACTCTGAGTTCTGTGGCTCTGGCTTCTCTCCTCTTTCTCAACTGCTGGTTATGGGGATCACTTCTTAGCTCTGCCATTACAAGAAGGGGGGCATGCTGAGGGGTGCATGGGGCACCAAGGCAGCAGGCCCATCTGTGGTGCCCAGCTCTGCGCACCACCATGGGCTACCCTTGTGTTAGTGCAGACTGCAGAGCTGACCCGCTCAGAATGGAGGTGGCCCACACCTTCCTCCCCCACCATCCCCAAACTTTTTAGCCTTTTCACCTGGCCTCAGAACCAGTGGCCTCTCAGGAAGTGCTGGTGGGAAGGTGCACCCCCTCTCCGTCTCCCTGTGAGGGCTATGTGCACACGGCAAACCCTGGGGCTGGGGGCTCTGCTGTGTGCACCTCACAGGCCATCTGGCTCCCCTTCATCATGGTAAGGGGCCTTCAACTGCATCCAGTCAAGTAGGAAAAGCAACATGGGGCATGGCTTTAAGCAGAACCCAGTTTCTTTTTTGAAAGCAAACAGGACACTGAAAATAAAGCTAATCTATCTGTTTGGTAAGGAGCTGAAAGGAGTTTAAGCTATTCATCAGGAAAAAAAAATACCCATGGGCTCTGTTTGTGGATTTGTCATCTTTGTCTCTTCTTGTCCCTTTCTGCCAGGGCTTGCCGGCCAAGGCTGGGTGACAGAGTCTGGGGTTAGAGGCACAAATGTGCCCAGGCCTGTGGTCCAGGGAGGAACAATGAGAACAGCCCAGCCACACACAGACTTGTGAGATGACTTTGCACCTGACTGGCAGGACTGCTCACACAGCGCCATTAGCAAACAAGGTGTCCAGGCTACTGCATGTCAGTGAAACACATCTCACTACACCCAATGGACAGCTCCTGAACTCGGTCAGGTGGCAAGGTGGGCCCTGCCTCCACCCTGGTTCACTAGACGTTCCCCCAATTGAGCTCTAGCCAGTGTCAAATGAATGGCCCTGGCCTGCAGGTGCTGGGTGGGGTGTTCTCTGGCTGTTCAATGATCCCTGAGCCTACTAGAAAAATGTTCTGTTCTGAGCACATCCCAGGGAGAGAGGGAGGGTAGGCAGGAAGGCTGCATGATTAGAGGTCTATCTCTGTGGGTAGGTGCCCTGAGTACAGCAGGCCACCAGGCCACCAGGCCACTGCATGGCAATTTCCCTATTCCAGATTCCCCTTTGGTCTAATGAGGGTTAACTCAGTACTGACACAAGTATTTGGTGTCCGGGAGGTTTCCCTCCACTCCAACACATGGCACGTTTTGGGTCCACTTGGCCTCCTCAGAATGGATTGTTAGGTGAACATATTTCTCAGTAGTTTCTGTCGGGTGGCCAACTACTGGTCCATCTTACACAGCATAATGCTCCCACTGGAGCCTAGCTTTGAATAAGCAGAGATAAGTCCTTTACACACGGAGTCAGAGAAGTAGATGAAAACCGTAGGCCCAGAAAATCGGCAGACATCTTCACACAAGGTCTATATTAAAATGAAAGCAAGTGGGTCCTGGCTCTGCTTAGCTCACTGGTGTGTTTGGGGCAGACTGACTTGGACAGTAGGTAGGGGAGGTGAGGGTTCTACACGGTGTAGGCCCATTTTCTTCAAGAGGATTTTGAGAACTGTAAGCCTGTGGCTCAATGCAATAATACCTCTATTCAATGTGATGACAGGACTCACGGGGCCTTTGAGGTTTGTTAATCCACACAGTTTATAAATATGCCGTATGTGTTACAGACTGCTGGTCTTTTCTGCATAGGGCAAACAGGTTGGATTTTCAGGAGTGGTTTGATTCTTAGAGCTGTCGGCGCAGGTGCCCCCAGGATGCTGTGTTGGCCCAGTGCCCCCCAGTGGCGGAGCCTGGAACAATGGGCAAAGCTGCTGGAAACTTGGCAGGAGGGTGTCTCCAGGATCTCCCTGGAAATGCAGTCTAGGAATCCACCCCAGACCTGCCTTGTCGGGATCTCTTTCTTAGCAGGACTCTGTGATGGATGTACACATTCCAGTTTGAGAGACACTGTGTTAGAAACAGCTGGCCACTGGCATTTGGGAATGCCACAGCTCCACATTTAGTGGGCATTGCATGATGGCATCTGAATGAAACTTGCCACAGCTTTCCTAAGCAGAATTCTCCAAAACAGACTCTGGTTGAGTCTATCCTGGACCTGATGCAGGGCTTGTCATCATGGAGGAGGGATAATAAAAATGAGGACATTGGGACAAGTGAGGACCCAGCCCCGGACCTGCCTCATTGGTCCCTCCAGCATTCTGTGAGGGTGGGCTCCTGTTGGTCTGGTCCCACTGGGGCAGGTGGGGGACAGAAAGTCAGTGTGGGCTACCTGGGGTGGGGCCACGCTCACCCATTGGGCTGTGGAACTCTGCCATCTGCTCCCTGAGCACCCTGTGTGGTACTGGGTGGACTCATCATCCACGGTTGATGCACCATCCCTCACCACATCTTATGACACAGATATCCACATTTTAAGGATGAGGAAACTAAGGCATAAAGTTAAGTAACTTTCCTAAGAGGGGAAACTCATAATGAAACCCAAATCTTCCTGGCTATGGCACCAGGCCACCTCTGTGTTATCACACCACAGATTCCTTTATGAGGCAGCCCTCAGGCATGAGTTCTTCAGAATGTGAGGGAAATAAAAACAGACAGTGCTGGTTCACCAAGTGAATAGTGCTCTTTGACTTGGGCTTCTTCTCTTTTTTCCATCTGGTGCTGATTTGCCAGCGCCCAGATAGGGATGGGATTGGAAGTGACTGCGGTCATTGCTGCATCTGGAAGGAAGCTGCACACTTTCCTATGGGCAGGTCACAAGCAGGGGAGGAGGGGAGGCTCCTCTGGGGGTGCTCTGAGCATCCAGGGGCCTCCCTGTTGCACTCTAGTTGGTTTAGAGAGGAGTCCTCATTTGCACCTGCTTTGTGCTTTCAATACTGCAAGTATTTTGTGCACGTAGGTCAGCCCTATTGGCATACTGAGAGGATATTAGTTTCTCTATTTTACAGGAGAGAAAACAGATGGAGGGTGGTTCCTGGCTTGCAGGGTTTTTCACAGTCCCTGAATACCAGGCTCCACAGTAACGTCCACTAATTTCTGTTCTCATGAGAGAGAACAACTGGCCCAAAGGCAAGATGATCGCAAACAATGGCCCCTTCACCCTACATTTCATAGAGCTGTGTAGGGAAGATGCTTCTATAATATGGAAGAGGAACCCCTGTACAGAGAGAGGGGGAGTGCCCTAGAGGGTGGGGGGAGATGTGACAGCTCCTGGCTGGCCTTCTCTGGTATGGTGTCTTCCAGACTCCTGCATGGGTGTCTTTCAGGGGGCTCCTGTCACCTCTGGCCAGCTCCAGGTCTGCATTATATGCTTTGCCCAGGGTCCATGCCAGGGTCTCTGACCACAGGTTTGCACACTCTGCTACTCACTGACTCTGGGTAGTTTCATGCAGCAAGTGCCCAGGTAAATCACATCAAAACTAGAGGGAGCGTCTCAGCTTGGAGGCAAAGGAGTTCTTGACCACTGACTGTAGGCTCAGGAAAGGCAGCACCTGATGGGACTGGGACAGCCAGCCAGTGATGTCAGGATCCTGATGAATGAGGCTTCACTGACTCTCCTGGCTCTCCTGGGGTGGAGCTGTTGAAGGCAGCCCTATGGATTTGAGTCCCAGGGTCTTCATGGAGGCTGTGGTCACAACCAGCTTTTCTGATTATATTGGCTGCTCCTGAGCAGGAGTCTTGGTTTGAAAGATCTCGGGACTGAAGCTTGGTGCAGGGGGGAGGTGCAGACCCCAGAGCTGGAGACAGAAACTCTCACATGCACACTTGAAACCCTGACCCAGGCAGGGCTCCATTCACCATGACACCCCACAACCTAGCTGGTTACCTCTCCCCATTTTCCAGATTGGCAGACAGAGGTCTGGAGGCTTGCCCCTTGACTCTTGGCTTCAGTGTCTTTGCTGGCCTCTTTTAGGGCTGGATGCTATGAACCCACTACAAGGCCTTACTGGAAGCTGGTTTTCAGTTAAGCAATTCAGGGCTGGGGGCTGGGGAAAGGATGCACTTATTTTCAAAGTGTCGAGGGCTCAGGGGCTCTGCTTTCTCTCCCCGTGTGATGGACCCCATTGTTGGACGGCAAGAGGAGGGAGGCACCCCTCCCCTGCCTCAGAGCTCTTCCAGCCATCTGGCTGGTTATGGAAGGCCTGGGCAAGAACAAACCTCATGTGTGTGAGCTTGTTTTCCAGGTTCTTCAGGCAAAGACACTTTTCTGCATAGGTAGGGGAGTGCCTCACATCTTCCCAGTGAGAACTCCATCCCAGAACTATCTGGTATTGAATTAGTTGGGATCCTCTAGCAGGAGGCAGTGGCACGGCGAGCAGACTTCACCACGGGACCTGCTGGAAGCCTGGAGCCCTTGGCCCTCCCCTAATTTGTGAATTAATGAGCATGTGGCTGGGTACAAAGCTTAGCTTTAAAGATATGCAAATCCATTACTGCCAGTGCATCTACTGAAGTTATCTAGGAAAGAGGGGTGGCCCCCCAGGGGCAACCTGACACATGCCCACCTGCCCACTTGGGCATCTCCTCCCCCTGAACCATAAGGTGCGGGCGGGGGGCGCGGTGTGGAGTGGTGCTCCTTGTTTGCTTCTCTCCTTCCCTCCCTCCCACTGCTCTTAAGGGCAGACCCTTGTTCTACTCCCCTGGGCAGGAATATTGTGAGAACATGGAGTGGGGGAGAGGCAGGGTCCCCGCACAGCCCCTCTTCTGCCCTGTGGTAGGAGCGGGCCTGGGGGAGAGCAAGGAAGGGCTCCTGCAGCCCAGGGACAGCTGTCCACCCACTCTCTTCCATGGCGTCTCTCCAGACCATAGATCCAAGGGGCCACATGCTACATTCTCTGGAGCAGAGGTCCCTGGCCCTTCCTCACAGATACATGCAGTGAGAATCAACCAGAATGAGAAGGGGAAAGAGACAGCTTAAGGTGGGACTCTGAATCTGCGAGCCTCACTGATTACATGGGCTTTGTGGAGTCCAGTTCATTCACTGTGACCACTCCTCATCTTTCCCTTGGTCTCATCTGGTTTGAAATGTATATACAAGAACTTAAAATTGTCTAGTACTTTGCAGGACTTTGCAAAAATACCTTGGCAACTGTGATCTCATTGGTCTTTCCAATAATTGCATGAGATGGAGGGTTCAGATTTTAAAACCCCATGTCACAGATGACAAAACTTGTTCAAGGTGTCAGGTGACTGACTCATGGTTCAGCTATAGCAGACTTCCCTTCAGGGACCTGCTGCCTGACTGGCCAGGCCATGGGAGCATTTTTGTTTATGCCTGCACTGTATTCATCTGCCTGGGTGCTGGGACTGGCTTATTTTTACAACACCGCATAACAAGAGATACCAGTGCTGAAGCAGCAGTGTTCCAATGGAAGGACAAGGGCACTCACATTCCTTGGTGTTAGGGGGTGCCAGGAGGCAGGAGTAGCAGACCATGCCGTAGATGTTCCTGGGTCTATTTTCCAACATGTAGTAGCTACAGGGAGGGCGAGACAAGACAAAGCAGACAGGTGAGCCAGGTGTCACCACAAGCAAGTACTGATCACTTGGCATGCCCGTGATTCAGGCATGATCCAAGCATGATCAAAGTGTAACCAAAGTCAGGGATGAGACACATGCCATGGGAATCGGGAACCCTCAGAAATAGCAGCCCATTTTGACCACTGAGTTTCTCTGGGAGTTTTCAGCATGTCTTGAAATGGAAAAACAGTTTTTCTAATAATAGGCCACTTTGGGCCTTTAAATCTCCTTTCCTTTTTGATTGTTTTCACTGATGAATTTGTTGTGTGTGTGTGTGTCCTCATCATCTTCATCCACATCATCGACCAAAGTATCTGTGTGCCTACCACATGTAGACCCTGATTAGCTCTCTGGGAGTTCCAGCCAGCGAGCCAGATCCCCCTGGAGGAGGAGCTTCCCCCCCCTCAGCAAAAGCCTGTCTCAGAACCACTAGCCTGGCAGGATTACTGGCAAATATGTCTATAAGCCCCTACTATACTGGCACCTCACAGACCTTCTGTATGCCTGCTAAGATTGAACGGAGCTGGCTGCAGTGGACAGAAAGCAGCAATGTCTAGAGAGGTCAACGCAGAAGGCCTTAGGGTTGGCCTGACATACAACCAGGTCATAACTGAAATTCCTTTGTTTCCACCTCAGGAAGCACCTGACTCAGACGCTGCATAAGCTCAAGTGTTCGCACCGGGGTGGCATGTACTGAATGAAACAGAGAAATCATTCACAATAAGACTGTGAAGTCGTTTACCCCCATTGATGCCACGTATTTTGAGCCTCCCAGTGTCAGTGTGCCAGCCCTGATGACCACGCTAGCCTGCAGAGCTCTGTACCCTGAGTCAGGACCCCTTGGACCTGGCAATCCTCACCTCCAGTGCTCACAGCTCTGGCTCCTTTCCACATGCAGACTTTGGCACCTCTCTTGGCATGTGCCTGCTTTTCATAAACACACATTCAGCGGTGATCATGAAACCATTTATCACATCATGAGAGATCGATTAAGTAACGTGAGCTGGTGCCAACATTTTTCCTTATGATTTCAAGAGATGAAAAATCCCTCTTCACTATTGGCTTTTTCCATGGTTGGTTTTTAATCTCCTTCTTATTAGCCGTGCACACCCAGGCCCCACTGATGGCAGGGTAGGTGGCAGCATGGCAGGGGTGCTGGGGTTGTCTTTGGACTCCAGCCGCCATGAGCTGGACCATTACCAATAACATTATGATCATAATTGCCTGCCCTTCCTCAGGGCCTTTTATCCTCAGATCCCTGTGTATCTCATAAACATTAATTAGTCAATCTTAAAACAGCCCTCAGAGAAGCCACAACAGCCAGTTTTACAGTTAAGCCTTCTGGAAAAAGCCTCTCTCAAACAAATATTCTGCCACTCTCCATAAGGCATCTGTGCCTGGGATGCAGGAAGTGACAGTGGGGCCTATGGAGCATCTGCTCCCAAGAGGTGGCACGTGTCTGTGTGTGGCCTCATGAGGGTGACAGGCTTCAGGCCAGCCCCCTGATTTCTAACATCCAGACCCACTGTTGGCACTTGGGGCTCTGAGTTAGTCCTCACCTCCCCTTCGGGCACATTCTTCTGCTGGATCAGGACTGTTGGTGTGCCTGGCCTGGGAGTCCCTCAGGGCCAGTCTTGCTCATAGCTATATTCCTACTATCTGTGCAGGGCACTGAGGAGGCATGGTTCTAGGCCAACATTGGTTGGAAAAATCAAATGAACAACACTAAGTTCTCCTCCACAGAAGTACAAAGTTCACAGCCTGACGAGGGCGCTGAGGGCATTCTGTGCATCTTTCTTCCTCCCTTTTAAAAAAGAAGCAGCACAGCTAAACCTACCCTGTTTGACACCTGAGCTCTGAGCTCTGTCTGAGATGAAGAGCCGCAGCTGCCCAGCGGGTGGAGAATGCCTGGGCTTAGAACATGGCTCCCTGATGGGTCTGCGGGGCCGCCACGCTCTGTGCACACTTGGGGGCGGGTCTGCTGCCCTTCCTTGCACACAGTTCCTTCTCGCTTTCCCCCCAAGCCGGGGGCCCCCCCCCCCTCTGTCTGACTCCCATGGGGGCTTGGCAGGGCTGCAGCAGGGCCTCCTGTCCTGATGCTGTGTCTGGACCAAGCTGTGTGACATATTAAATAACGTAGCCAAGAAACAAAATACTGAAAGGCAATACATCGAAAAAAATAAATTGGTTCCAGAGGAACTTCCCAGCCTGAGTTGGCATGTGAACTGCCTCTCGCATTTCCAGGCATGTACCACTGCCCAGAACATTGTCAGGTGTGAGGGTTTCATCTTCAGGACTAACCTCAGCAACTCGTGCTGCAGCTTACACCCAGACCTCTCACAGTCTGGCTACACAGGAGTGGAGAATCATTGCTGGGCTGCTTCTATCTGACAGATTCCCATCAGCCTGAAGCTGGGTGTTCATTCAGGGGTCTGTGTCCCTGCCACAGAGTATTGGGTCCCTCTGTCTTTCTGTAGGGGCCTGATTTCCTACACTTTGATCTATGTTTTGACTTTTCTTAGTTCTTTTTTGTTTTTTGTTTTTTTCCTCAAGGGTTGATTAAGGTAAGGAGAAAGATAAAACGCAGTTTAAATGGGGCCTCTAGAATCTTCTATGAAGGGGTTGACTTATTCCATGTCAACAGATGTATAGATTTCCCCCAAAGATTTCCTTTCCTCAGGGCTCCTAAGCTTGTAATGGATGTGATGGAGCCATTGGATGTTGTCTTCTCACACAATGAGGCACGTAGAACCGTGTCCTTCACCTGGCCCTCCAACAACCCTAGAATGCCTTATTTGAAGGGAGTGGACGTGGACTGGAAACCGGCCAACGGAAGGTAAGATGGGCCACTGCCAGCCATGGATAAGATGCTGCTCTGGCAGGGGGTGGGGGTGGGCTATGAAATAAAACCTCCATGTCTTCCTCTTCTCCTGATTTGTTCCCTGTCCTCCCACACAGCATTTCTCAACAGGAAAGCCATGTATGCTCATTGTTCTGCCAGCATCTCAGCCACATACTGACGCACAGCAGAGAGGGCAAAGAATAAGGGGAGTGTGCCTGCCAAACCACAAGGGGGGCAGGGCCAAGGGAGCCTATGGTGTTAGGAAGACAAATCCGTGGCGGCCTGCATTGTGGCCTGGCAGCCACATGGACTCCATGAAAACAGCCTTTCACTGAGTGAACAGCGCCAGCTTACCCAGACTCCTGGTAACCCTCCCCTGTGACACAGAGCATGAGAGCCTCATTTGTTCTCTGGGCCTATGGTGGGTAACAAGAGACGGGAGGTCCTGAGGCCCTGGAGCCTTCCCCTGACAAGCACAGTACTCTATAGAGCCCCTCTGAGGAGGCTGGGGGACCAGAGATAAAGTAGGGGCCTTCTGCTACAGTGGCCTTGGGGTTGGGAGTGACTTATTTGAATGGTCTGTCACACTACAGGGCCAAACTGGAAACCAACTACATCTTCATATCTGTGAAGGATGCAGTGAGATGAAAGTCGAGACGTATCTCCAGCACAGTGGCCTTCATCCACTCAATGAGTGCCCTGGGTGATTCAGTCAAGGTGTGGAAGAAGGAGGTCACTGTTCCTATGGAGCAGGGAGCGAGTTACTCAAGACTTCAGAGCTCAGAAGACCCTTTTAAGAGTACAGATGCTGGCTTCCCCATTAATCTACAGATGGTCATTCTTATCTTTTGAAGCCTTCTAGAAGCAGGGCACTCACAACTATTCCACTGGTAATCTTCTTTCTGGTAAATATATTGGGACCAAGGAAATTGTCTTCACTGCCACAGAACACCCTTTCTAGTGACCAAGCTGGCACCTGCTTACAGGACAAGGTTATTTACTGCATTGGTTCCCGGGCTTGTGCTTTCTGGCTAGAAAGTCTTTGTAGCCTAAAGATAAGAATGAAACAGGCTGCTCAATGTGCATTATCATTGCCCCTTCTAGATCATCTGTAATTATGCCATGGCTGAATCTCAGAGACCACTGTGGGATGCATGTATGGTCTGAGCCACTGCTGGGACAAAGCCAGCAATGCTGTGAGTGAGGCTCCATTCTGCATCTACCCATGCTCCCCTTCTGTTTCACTGGAACAGCCTGTCTGGACAACACCATTAGTGCAGAGATGACTTGCAGATCTGATTTGAACTTCATTCCTGTTTATCCATCTCTGTGTCAGATAGCTTGGTCTGGATGTTACAACCACCTCAAATCACACACACACCTCTTCCACCCTCCCTTCACCTTCCCTCCAAAATTCCTCCTCCTCCAGTATCCCACCTCTTAGCAAGTGGGTCTCACTGTCCACACAGCTGGCCAAGGAAGACATCTGAGATTCCTTTTCAAAATATACTTCCCCCACCCCCCACGCCCTTGGTCTGCAACTCCGGTCAATGCTATCTTCCAGTGAGCTCTCATGTTTCCTCTCCCTCCAATTCCTAAGGCTCCCACTTTGCCCCAGTTCTCACAACGCCCCTGGGCTCCTGTGTCTTCCCTACACAGCACATTTTCCTCACTGCTGCCAAAAGGATCTTCCAAGGTACAGTCCAATTGTGTCTTATACCAGCTTAGAAGTCTGCATGGTGGTCTGCTTCCACACTGAGCTAATGACCAGTGTCTTCAACATTGTTCTCCAGAGCCATTTTCCCTCTGGCCCCTGCCCCCCTCTCTGGTTTCTCCACAACCCCTGGGCATGCCTCCTCTGCAGCCACAGGGACCCTCAGCTCCACATCCCACCAGGTTGCTTGCCCCTTTGAGCTTTGCCCTGAGCATCTTGGAGAGCTCTGTCCTAATTCTTAGCCTGACTAACTCCCACCTTCCCAATGTCACCCTGAGAAGTCTTCTGAGACCCCTTCCGACCCACCACCCCAACCATGAAGTGAGGGGTCCTTCCCAGACTTCTAGAACACCGTGTACACCTACCATACTATGCTGTGGTTACTGATTTTCTTGTCTCCTTCACAGAAAAGTGTCTTTCCTCTTTGCCTCACTAGTGCCTACCTAGTAGGCTCTGACTTCACAGGTTTACTAAAACAAATGCTGAAGCGGTTATGCTAGGTCGTGAATGCAAAGTCAGATTCTCACCCTGAGAGACTGTGAGAATAAGTTGAAATTTTGCAAAGAGGGTTATTTACTTTCCAACGTGAGCATGGCAAGGTGTGCACACTTTTCCTTGGCACACTTATAGTTAATCCGTGAAACTCTGTGTATCTTTCATGAATTATGTATCTGCACCAATAAAAACCAGTGAAGATGAAGTTCCAGGAAGCATATATATTTTCAGAGACTAGTTCTAGTCACCTAATGTGAAGAGCATACTGACTTTGTCTCATTCAAGCATGGCATCTGTGCAGAGCAGTCCTTTAATGGATGCTTGTACCATTGGGTGGGAATGCATTGATTCTGCTTCTCCTAACATGTTCCTTTTGGTGGAGCCCCCACAACACAACAGCCTCAACAATTAAATTAAAGACTGTCACCTATAGAACTTTTATTTTTATCACATTTTTTAAGAGAATAGTCTAATATCTTCCCTGTGTATTACCTGATTTTTTGCATATTGAAAAATAAGGTTCTGTAATAAGATTCCATGTTTTCTTTATTAATTTGACCAATATGTTTGAATCATACTCTGTGTCAGGGACACTGACATAGAGTTGTCAAGCAGATATTTGGAAATGAAGGTCTGTAGCTCTGGAGGTAGGTCTGAAGACAGAAAATGGGAGAGACTAGGGCTGGGGGGTGGTCCCCAATAGAAAGATGGTGGTGGAAGCCACGGGAATCAATGCTTCTCAGTCACAAATTTGAACTAAAGTCAATTTCTGTAATTTTAAAAGATCTCCTCATTTTAAAGAGTTATTCACTTTCAATCTATTCTGAAGTTGGTGGGTCTTTATGCCTTCCTTATACTTCCTTCTTCTTACAGACTAATGCCTGGTGTTCTTGTTTGGATATATCCTCCTTGTTTTCTTTCTCCTCTTAATCCAAGACAGAGATCTAGAAAGATAATGTGCACAAATGGGTTGCAAAGTATAGTGTGCTATTCAAAATGCCACTATTACCATGACCACCATCATTATCATCACTACTACCACCATTACTACCATAAGCTCCATCACCACCACCTCTATCACCACCACCCTCATCATCACCACCACTCCCTCCATCATCACCACCTCCACCATCGCCACTGTCTCCATCATCCCCACCACCTCTATCATCACTGCCACTGTCTCCATCACCATCACCACCTCCATCATCACTACCACCACACCACCTCTACCACCTGTACCACCTCTACTACCACGCCGCCTTTGTCACTGCTTTCAGTTTTATCTATAACCCTTGCAAGCCTTGTGCTATGTGGCCACTAGAGGGAGGCAGCAGCAACAGCCGTGGCTTGGTAGATCTGAGTGTCAAGATTGCACTTTGCTCTCCTAGGCAGAACTTGCTAATGTGTCCTGCCTGTAAGAAGGAAGATTTTATCTTTCTGTCTTTCACACTAACTGCATTTTCACTTTGCTTTTATGGGATAACTTTTGATAAATAACAGAATTGTGGTGGAATTATAGGCACCAAATGACTCACATATTCCTTAATAGGAATATGTACCCTCAGATTTTTCCAGAATACCAAAAACACTAAATTTAATCAGAATTTTAGTTTTCTTTTCTCCAAAGCATTCCACATGTGTTATCTTATAGTAAGTATTCAACAAGTTTGTTTGTTTTGGGTCATCAGAAGATATTATTATGATGTACATCCGCTTAAGAGATCTGGAAGCTGAGCCTGGGTGGGCTGCCCATCCTCTGAAAGATGTGGGACTCACCATCCTAGACCCTGTGTTTCCTGACTCCAGACACATGCCCTCCTCCCTGCTGAGCTGCTCCTTATAGAATGGGCAAATGCAGGAGTGATGCTACGCTGCAGCCTGAGGTGCTCACATTCAGGGCTTTCTGCACAAAGTGTCCTGGGGTGTGGTCTGGTAGAGGCCATGCTTACCCAGGAAGACACGGCCCGCACTCAGCATCATTCTCCATGTCCCCTGGTGTCAGCACGGTGGCCCGGAAGAAGCCCTCACAGTCTTTGTGACGCCTGCATATCTGGTAGCCTCCTTTGGAAAACTTCTCCGCTGGGCAGGGGACGCAGCCATAGTCCTCATCTTTGGTGCCATAACCACAGGACTGGCCAAGAAACCGGACAGAGGATACAGGTGAGTACAGCAGCCACACCCACCACGACTGGGCCTTCAGTCCTTGGGGGCATCAGCACACCAGGCACAGTGGGTGAATTGGGCACACTGCGCACAATGGGCACACTAGCTGTTTCCAGAAGCTTCTCTTGCTAGGCTTTGGCTTCCTGATCTGCCTTAACTGCAACCCCCCTGCATCTCCAACTCTGAGCTTCTTTCCCCAGTGCTTCTAGGCTTTAGACACTGCCCCTCTCCCAAGGGTTTCTGAATAAAGGCAGCCAGCTAAAGGGATAACCTGCCAGTGATGCAGCCTGTGGCATCTGATGTCCTCAGCTCTGTACAAGAACCGTGAATGCTGACACTGTGGGTGTTTTGATCAGCACTTAACAGAAGAACATAATGAGGCTTTCCCAAAGAAGAGGGGCACTGCAGCACTCAGGAATCAGTATGCCATTCCTGGAGGACATCAGTCATCCTCCAATCCAGATGGCTTGAAACCTATTTGATCAAAGAAGAGTAGGAAAGTAATCATCCTCTAAAAAACTAAAAACAGGTCCTCAGAAATCTGTAACAAGTGCTCGGCCATCTCCCTTGCCAGGGAGACACCGTTTCTGTGCTCACTGCTGCTTCAACCCTTTAATTGTGACATCTGAGGACTATAGACGACTAGCCTGATTTAGTTTAGGAACCACAAGTAGAGTGACACAGATGAGGGCAACACTCATGTGATAGAGAGTGCCAGGCCCAGGCACAGCCAGCAGGGGCCTTACCAGGTAGGGCTCCTCTCCTGGGCCACACTGGGGACACTCGTGGCACAGTCCCGTGGTCTGGTTGTAGTACTCATTCTCTCCGCAGTTGGAGTATTCTGCTCTGGCTGAACACAGCAGTGACACCTTTGGGAAAGCCACAAGAAAGGGGGTCCTTTTGGCCTCTGTGCCTCCTTGGAGACACAGGTGTGCGCACCCCATGCACGTGTTGCAGAGGAAGGAGTCTGGGTGTGGGGGCCTGCTACCACTCATGTGGTACCAAATCCTAGAAACTGCAACTAATAAACTGGGCAGGCCAACCCGCTTCCCACCAGCTGGTCTCACTCCTGCATCTCCTTTACCCCTCCATCAAAACTCCATCCCATCTTTGAGGCCTGCTCCAAACTCTCTTCACCCATGAAATCTTGCTTCCAGCCTCTCTAAGGTTATGGATGAGGCAGCCCTCTTCCTGGAGCCTCTAGAAGGGCAGGCTTCAGTCACATGCAGCCTCTCCTCTTTGGGGAGTCCCATGATGGGGGCCTGGATCTTTCTCAGCTATAGGACCACAGGCATGGTGCTCACCACATAGGCACTGGGTTACCTAGACTGCAACACAAGGAAGCATTTAAAGACCCCTAGAAAGGAAGCTACTGAGGAGAAGTCTGATTTGGACCGGGTGCTGCTCAGTGCTTTGCACTCTCAAAAGAGCCTGGTGAAGCAGGTGCCGTTAGCATTAATCCCACTGCACAGCTGTGGAAACTGAGGTGTAAGAGGCCAAGGGACTGGCCTACAGCAGTGTGGAAGGTGAAGGAGCTCCCACTGAACCTTCTCCCAGGCCACACTGCAGGTGCTCCGCAGGGTGAGGGTGTACTTACCACCAGGACAGGGAGCCAGGGCATCTGCTTGCAGTCTCCCGCGTGGGCCATCTTCTCCTGGGGCCTTGCCTGAAAGACACACTTCATGGCACCCCGGTGCCTGCAGGGCCTGAGCTGCCCCAGCACTGGCTGGCCACAGCCCCAGCCCCCACCCTCAGTCTGGCTGCCTCCACCATGTCCCACTGAGTGTGAGGGGCCTCCCTGCAAGCGAGGCAGGAAATGAATGCACCCTAAAAGAAAAGGCAGGTTTTAAGCTGAGCCCCAGGCCACTTGGACTGACTCCATCCATGGCCCTCCCAGTATCCCCCCCCCCCCCCCCCACCAAGGACGAAAGGTCCAGAGTGCACTGAGAGCCAATTATGGAAGCCAGGGCAATGGCGGATGGTTCACCTGCTCACAGAGTCTGAGGAAGCCTGGCTTTACACAGTGTGTGAAGGGGTACTCAGGGCTGGTCCTGACCTTCTGGCTCCAGAGCAGTCCTGGAGATGGTGGCAGGATAGCCTCTCCCCCAAGCCCTCTGCCCTCTCTCCCTGCCCCACAGTCAGACTCTTCTTGTCTCTGTTAAGAACAGTTGTTGTCAGAGTGATTAAGGACTCAGTGCATGAGTCCAACCACTTAATTTTATAGCTGAAACAATTGAAGCCCAGAGAGGGTAGTGACATGCCCAGGGCCACACAGCCACTAAACAGACAGAGGGTGGCTACAGCCCAGGTGTTTAGATGCTTTCACCAACTGCTAAATTAATCCACTGCTTTGAAGGAGGAGGTATTGTTTTTCACTTTTCCATTTTCAGACTGGGAGGCCTGTGTTTCTAACTGAAAGCAGTCTTACCTGGGAGCCTGACTATACAAAGACATAGGACGTGATACACAGAAGTAGGTCTGGAGTGATATTCACTAAATTTTCAATAAAGATTTTTTTTTGGCAGGAGTGAAATAGGGTGGGAATGACTATGGACTGTGGTGGGTTATGGGGAACGCTCCCTTTCCACACATTTCCTAGTGTCAGAATGATGTGAACTTTGTGACCAGGAAAAAAGGCAATAAAGACATTTCACTTTGGGAAGAAGCATCTGATTACTCTGAGAACAGGCTGAGAAGGATGTCCCAAGGGTGATTCCAGAGACAGGGGCCCACTGGCTACTACTGTGTCAGTAAGGGGAATGGGGCAGGGCCCTGGGGGGCTTGGCTCTTTCCAGCATCTTGTCCCTGCTTACTTTGAGGTGTCTTCACTTGTGAATAACATTGGTAGGGAGGCTTTGGGGAAGGCTTAGGTTTCCAGAATCTCTTGAAGAGATACAAAAGCTGCCTCTTCTCTCTTTCTACCACGCTTGCTGTCTTGCAATTCAGTGCCACATTTACTTTTGAGACACACTAAATGAACTGAGGCAAGATTAAAGCACCCAGCCACCCCAGCAGTGAACTTCTGGGTGTTTTCCTTCTAGCAATGGAGCAAGCTGGGACAGGCAGGGAGGGAGGCAGAGGGAGGCCCCACCTGCAGTCCTGCCAGGTGGGGAGGGTAAGGTACAAAGTCCCAACCAGATCTTAGGAACCAACTCCCTGCCTGCCACCCCAGCTTCATGATGGTGGCAGCCCAGCCTTTGCTTCAGGATGGTGGGTAGCAGAGATGGGTTTGCACTGGGTCTACAGACGGGGCAGCGGCTCTTCCCAGAAGAGCTGCAGCCCTGGAGGCCTTCCAAGAACAATACTAAGGGTTTCTAATGTAATTGACTTCCAATTATAGCTGAGCCTGGGAGGGCTTCCCTGTAAATACTGAGAAGGGCTGGGCTGGGTGCACCGGAGTGTCAACCTAGAGCATTTATTGAAAGGCTCGTTAAAGATGTTCCCAGGCCAACCCAAGAAGACAGAAAAGAAAAACAAATACACAAGGCAAAACAAAGTCTGTCGTGTTGGATGCATTTATGCCACGATTACCAGTTCTCAAAGAAGGTAACGGGGTGGGGGGAGGAAGGCAAGGGCAGCCCTCTGGTTAGGGTTCCATTTCCAAGGTCTGACTTCCCTTGAAGCTCTGCACGTGGGAGCTGGCCTGGCCTGGGAGCAGGTGGGGCCCAAGCTGTTCCCAGAAGTGACCTCCTGGTTTTTACTTTGGGGACCCCCAGTGCCCTGATCAGGGCAGCACCCTTGCCCGCCAGCCGTCAGAGGTGACAGTGGAGGGAGCTGAGCGCCTATAGCTCCAACAGTGATGGAGAAATGGAGGTGTCCCCAAAACATCTCTTCCCACAGGTGAATCCAGCCACCACCCAGTCTCATGGCCACGATTTTGTTTCTTAGGGCCTGTGGCCACTTTCATGATAGCATGGAGACCCATGGCCAGGTGAGCCCTTTTCAGGAAAGCTCTGCCCACCCAGCCCTTGTTCACTGCTTCTCCTCCCTTCCACGGAGTCTACTGTTCCTTCCTCAGCACCATATCCTCCTAGAACAACAACACTACAATGGAAACAACAGCTGATGACTGTGGACCTCTGACCCCTCCCCAGGCACTGCTCTGGCTTAGCTCTCACCACCCCAGCACAAGCTCTAACTCAAGGGTCAGTGAGAACAGGCTGGAACTGTGGGCCCACATGCAGAGGCGAGTGTGGCTAGGATTACTGGCCTGTTTGTTTCCTTTCCATTCTGTGACCTCAGCCTGCAGTCCCAGACCTGCTGTTAACCAAATAGGAAAAAAAAAGGGTAGTGATTAAGAGCAAGGGCTGAATCACATCTTGGCAAGTTATGTAGCCTCTCAGTGCCTCAGTTCCCTTATCCATAAAACAGGCATAAGATGAATGCCTACTTCATATGGGGAGGAAGGGAGGCCTTTGTATTCCCAAACTTGAACTTAGCCTCCCCTGCTGTGACCACGACCTTAGCTCCAGCCTCGGCATTTCTGGCACATGGTTTCCCTATAACATCCTCACTTTATGGCAAGACTTTGGCTAACACCAAGCAGGCTGACCTCTGGAGACCTGGGCTGGAAGGATGCTCTGGGAACAGTGGTTGGGACCCTGCTTCACAGTGCTCCTGGGAGAGCTTGGTGCTTAACACAAAACCAGAAGATTCAGGATGGCTCTCAGAGGTGTGGCCCTTAAGAAGCTTGTGGTTTATTAACCAGGAGGGTTGGATGGAGCTGAGATATATCAACTCTGGGATGTTGTTCAAAACTACGAAGGCGCTCCAGTCCTGGGCTAGAGCTGGGGGGCTCACAGAATGAGGCCCACCTCCTGCTCTCCAGGTGACTGGAGAGTGAAGGGGCCAGATGGTCACCCACACGTTGGGGTCTAGAGGTCCAAGATGCTCAGGGCATCCTGTGGTGTGCAGGGAAGGTGTCTGATTTGCAGTGTTTGACTATTTTAGTAAAATAAACACTCTCACCATGGCCATTTCAGTTGCTAATTGAAGCCACCCATGAAGACCACTGACTGAGAAGAAGCTTTGGAGGGGCAGCTGGCTTGCACCCTCAGAGGCACCTGATCCATTTTTGAAGAGATCGGGGCAGGCAGTCTCACGTAGGTCCTAAAGAGTAGGTAAAAGTTCGCTTGGAAAGAGGTGGGAAAAAGGTCTCCTAGGAAGTGGAAGTAGGCTGGACCAGAGGGCTGAGCATGAGGTCAGATGACATCATCAGGTTGCTATGGGTCTCACACAAAGGCTGTGCGATGCAATGAGAGAGTGGCGGGACCAACTTGCCATTGCAATGACAGAAGAGGCCAACTCTGGCAAGAAGTGTATGTCGTAATGCCACCCAACACACACACACACACACACACGCCCCAAAGCACGTGAAACAATATTTATACTTACCGAACACAATGGACTGTGATCTACTCCATCCTACTATTTTTATTCCAACAGAACAATGGCAGTGGTTGTAGCCCAAGACAGCGATCAGGAAAACCATCACTGGGACATGATCAGTAATCTGAAAACCACTGGCTTAGACAGGACAAGGCAGGAGGGAGGAAGCCTGAAAGATGCTGATGGTGGCCTGGCCTTAGGGGGTCAGAGGGTGGAGAGGAGGGCCTGGAGGGGCCAGGACTAAGGAAACAGAGCACCAAGTTGACCCAGGTCTCCGTTTGGCTGCTGGGTGCGTGGGAGGCATGTGAAGTTCTTCCTGAGTTGGAACGAACACAGGTGGGAGATGTCACAACTGTGAACACATTGTAGAACCTGGAGGGCCTCCAAGAGGAGGCAGCCTCTGGCAGCAGCACACATGAGTTGAGCTTGTGAGAAATAGCTGAGCAAGGGAGAGACGTGGCTGTCACAGTGTCAAGGCAGCCTGAGTTCTATTGGTCCATCTCTTGCTGTCATGTGGACAAGGACTTGTTCATGAGAAAAAGCCCTGGTCTAGGCCTCAAGGAGGGGTGGAGACCCCATTCTCAGGTGCCTTCTTTTCTCTGGATAGATAAGTGCCAGGCTGGAGACCGTTGGATCACTTCCTTTGCTCAAGGAGACTTTCTGGAACTCAAGAGAAAGCCAGGGTTCCTGCAGATGGGGAAGCACATCCTTCTTTGCCCACAGGGAAGGAAACCAGGGGCCAACAGACACCACATCTGGCAAAAACAATAATGAACATTTGCAACTTTTCTGTAAGGTGGAAATTATTTCAAGATAGAAAGTAAGGAAGAGACACCACATTCCAGCACACGGCTTCACCTCTAAATGCAGTTAACTTGAGAGGTGAAGAAGAAGTGCTTGTTTGGATATAAATTGCTCATGACAGGTGTTCCAGAGAAGCCAGGAAGTGAGACCCATGCATTTAGCTGTGCGTGAAGCAGGACCATGTGCACAGAGAGGCTACGGGGAATGGCAGAACTGCGGCCTCCCTGGGAGGGACTCACAGGCCCACACAGCCCAAGACCCTGGCACCGGGTCCCCACCTGGGCATAGGGTGCAGGGACTCCACATGCCAGACTGTGCCAACCCACTGCCTCGGGCTTCTCCAGCAGCACAGCCTGTGCTCACTCACTCCCTGAGGCCAGGTGCACCCATCTCCTCAACCTCATTTACTGGTGTCGGCATACAGGATCCACCATCCTCCTTGCCAGCACTTCTAGAGTACTGAGTACCTCCCAGACACTAGGCCGGGTGGGCACCTCAGCCTGTATAACCACCTAATCCTCACCACTGCTGAGCTGGTGGGAACTTCTACAACTCCATTTGCTCACACAGAAGCCAAGGCACAGAGAAGCTGTGTAACTTGCTCAAGGCTGTGCAGTGGTCAGGCAGAGCCAGGATTTGAATCTACGCAGTCTGTCCCCACAGCCTGCCCCCACTGCTCACCACTGCCCTGCTGTATGTAAGTAAACATGTTCCAGGGTACCCACGATGTAGGCAAATTTTTTTTTTATTCTAAGGGAATGACAAGGTTTGCAGGACTGTGGGCTCCCTTAGGGGCCATCCTTAGGAGGTTTTGCTTTCTTGTCCTGCTTGGTATGACCCCCTCAGGGAGCAGCACACATTCTCTATAAAAATGGAGTATTTCAGCCCCCTTTCCAACTGAGTCATTGTTGTGAGGAATCCAGGAGACCCCAAGTGTGACAGTCCTGAGTGGGTTTGGCAACACCACGAAAGTTAAAAGTGACAGTGTTCTTAAGAAACAGAGGTCACAGTGACCACTGTGTGACAGCATCTCAGGCTGTGGGAGGGGGTTTGACTTTCTTAGCTCTGAGTTACTGTGGGGATGGTTGGGAGTTACTGCCATCTGCATGAGTGGCTTAGAAAGAACAATAATGCCATCTTCCTTAATAGCAATTGACAGTCTCAAACGCTGTCTCCTACACTGCTTCCTACAAGCATCATTAGATAGCAGGGCTCTCGTGTTCCAAGAGCAGGGGCTCAGGAAGGTTCTGTGACTTGTTAGGGCTCAGGGCCTGGTGGCTCCAGGTGGGGACCCTGCTGGTGGAACCCAGTCTGCTGCTCGTCTGACAGCAGTAGCAGTCTCCTCAGGAGATGACACCCCACCTCGCACTCTCAGAAGCTCTCTGTGGTATTCCCACCCATTGATAAGACCGCATGCATAGCAGAAGGATTCTGCGTGTTTGTGTGTCAGGGTCATGGGTACTAGCCTTGCCTTGCGGATTGGACAACTGGCAGTCCGTGTGAGGTGTGAAAGCCTTCAGCATCACAGGGGGAAGAGGTTGTCCATGGTCCTCAGGCCACTGCTAGCTCATCCCTTTGCCTGTGACTGCCGAGCTTCGGACACCAGTGAGTGGGAGCAGTTTCCCTTCACATAGCCACGTGTGGACTGGGCCCGCCTCCAAGTCTGAGGTTTGCCTGGATATTCAGGTAAGGTGGAAATAAAGTAAAATCAGCAGGCAGGAAGCCACTAAGAGCAGTGTCCATCCAACCTTGCTGCCCAGGTGGGATCTCTGGGGCAGCTGCAGCACCACCCGGCTGCAGTGTTGAATCTCAGACCCCTTGCAGCCCTGCAGCATCAGAATCTGCTTTTCAGTTAGCTCCCTGGGTGCTCTGTGCACACATGAAAACATGAGAAGTGTGGGTCCTGTGACCTCCCAGTGACTTTGTACTCAGGCTGTGTTTGAGTCCCCTTGGCAGACCCAGGAAAGGGCTTCTTCTGGGTCTCTCCCTCCTTAAATTCTGACCCTCTCCCAAGTAATGAATGCTGTCTTTAGCCTCACCCTGCCCAGGACTGTGTGCTAGACACTGGGATTCCTTTGCTTTCATTCATTCATTCATTCATTCATTCATTCAACAGTGACCACAAGCTGCTACTGTGTATAGAGACCCTGGGGATGGTGAGAGACAGAAAGGTCCCTGCCCCATTGCATCTTCATCTGCCTGGGACACAGATACAACACACACAATGACACAAAACTTCAGCCCACTTCTTGCATTTCTAAGGGCCACTCCCTCGGGTCTAGCTTCATGCTGGCTATAATGGGGTTCAGGGCAGGCCACCACTAAATATGCCACTTTCGCATATGGCATATTTTAAGTTACTCAAGAAACAGCTGGTGCAAGAAGGACACTCTGACCCTCCTCTGTCCCCCTCAAAGCAGGACATAAATCTCCCATGTGAAAGGTGCCCTTGCACCTGGAGGTAGATACATCCTCATTGCCAGAGTTGGGAATTCAGGGCTGAGAAGGCTGTGTATACAAACCCTGTACTGCTTCACTCCTTTACCACCCCAAGCCCAGACTTCCTTGTCTTGTCAATTCCTCATTAATTTACCATTTCTCTGTCTAAAAGGTACAAAGCTGCTTGCTTTGGTCACTCGAGTCCCATATTTTTATGCACTCTTATAGGTACAAAATTAAATGGTTTCCCCCCGATTAATCTGTCTTCCATCAATTTACTTATCAGACCAGCCAAAGAACTGAGAAAGGAAGAAGGTAAAAGTTTTCCTTCCCTACAGCAGTTTGCCTTTGGGATGACCTTTGCCCTCAGGGGGCTAGCTCTGCTACAGTGGACACCTGTCATCACAGTGGCCTCCAGGGGTCCGGCAAGCACTATGGCAGGAAGGAGGCTGTGCTCCATTTTAGTCATCACCTTTGGAATACAGAGAGTCACTACCAGATACAGCAGACAGTTGAGTCTCGGTGGCTTTACCTTCTTGATCCAGTTGCCATCCCCTCCCCCCAGCTCCATCTGACTGCCCTGGACCTATGAAGATGCTGCCTTTCCCTTAAAGGCTGCTTCTCTCTGGGAAGGTGGTATAAGCCCCAGAGCCACACCTCAGGCACTGTCTGCCCTGAATCTGTGGGAAGGGGTGGAGGCAGTTGGGCTGGGGAAGACTTTGTAGGAATGAGGGCTTCTGAGTTACCTTTCAAAGCATGTAGAGCATGGGTCCCTCTTGTTCCTGGCCCCTTCCACCTCTACAGCATGCTCACTTGCCAGAGAATTCTCAGAAGGCGGTGATGGCTGACTGTTTGCCCTCATCCTCATCTGGTTGCAGTGACTGGGGACAGAGGTCCCACGGGCCCCCCGGGCACAGTGTTGTCCTTGTGACCCACACCGCAGGATGGGGGACAGGAGACAGAGATGGTGAGGTCTGTGGCCAGCCCACCCTGGTCCTCAGCACAAGCGCTTTGTGGAGAGGCAAGGCACTGGCAGCTGCCTGTGTTCTGGGGAGGTGGCTCCCCACTCCCTGCCCACCCAACACTACCCTCTTCTCCCCGGCCTCCCACACTCTCCCCTCCCGCAGAAGAATGCCCGGGGGAAGGCTGCTGGTGGCCTCCTCCCCACTCATCCACAGGATTCCTTTGCTCCCCAGACTCCCCCGGAAAGGCCTCCACTTGCCACCAACAGAGACAGATTCACTCACCCTCCAGGAGCCTGTGGAGGTCATTATAAGAGCAGCTGAAAACATTTCCATTTGATGTGACTTATGGCTCTCAGGAAGCAACCCCCCCCATCCCCCATCCCAGTTGGATCATACTAATTAATGCTACATTGTGAAGAGGTGAGCTCATTGTCTTTCATTTCTGTTTGAGTCAAGTCAGTCTCACTGGAAGGCCTACAAGACATCCTGGGACCGTCCATCCCATTGCAGCAGGGAATGAGGACCTTGCTGTCACACCAGCCCATAGGAAGGGCCCTGAGCTTGCCATCTTGAAGTTCTTAGTGATTTTTAAAGGAGACTGCCCCCCCCCACCCCATTTCCATTTTGCACAAGCCTGCAAATTAAATGGCCTGTCTTGTTCTTAGCCACTCTGGCTGGGCAGGCAACCCTGCCACACAGGGCCTGACTACTGGGCTGCCCTGCCCAGGAAAGTGCAGCCAGGGGTCAGGGACAGCACAAGAAAAGGGGCAGAGGTGCTAATGTCTTGCCAAGACTGACAGGTGCCTCCCTGCCTCCCAAAGCTCAAAAGCAGAATCTCAGAGGGACAGAGAAGGAAGGTTGAAAGAAGTCCCTGCAATGCAGTGCAGCGGGGTGTCTTAGAGCTTTAAATCACAGCGCATGAGGGTTTTAAAGGGCCAGTCTCTGTTCTTGACCATTGCCCTGAGAAATCTGCACTTAGAGGTCCGAGGTGAAGGTTTCAGGGCCATGACAGGGAAATTGACCTTCACCAGCATCACCAATGTCCATATATTCTCTCAACAATGTGATTTTGATTGAAAACATATACACATCATATATTGTATATATATGTATACATACGTATGCATGCATGTGTGGGTATACAAAACAATTTTTTCTAAGGTCAAAGATCTTTCCTTGTCTGTTGGAGGCACTGTGCTCAGGGGCCACCAGGCTCCATCCACTAGAATTCACCCCTGGGACAGTCTAGGGCTCCACCTTTTGCCTCTCAGGTCAGCCTGCAGTGACCTAGCCTGGGTGAGAGGCCACTGGGGGCTTTGGTCAGAAGATGTTCATCTAATAGCTATACTGTAAAAGAGTTAACAGAACACAGGGTTGTTGGGTTCTCAAGGGGGAGCAGGAGGAGCTACCTCCGTGTTCCCAGAATTTTGGGGCAGGCACGGGGAGGCAATGGAGAGGGACAGCTGGGTACAAAGGCCCAAGGAAGTCTACCTGCTCTGCTGGCAAAGCCACACACAGCCCACCAACCCCCTGCACAGGAGATCTGTCTGCAGCTGAACCCTCAGGGGGCTCTGCTGATAAAGGCTCTGCTGATTTGAGTTGAAGGTTGAAAATGAGAGTCCCCAAGGTTTAAGTTTTAACTGAAATAATACTCAGGAAACAGACATTCTTGCACAAATAAAAACAGCACATGACATTTATTTTTGATAATTCTAGCTTTTTCTTTGAAGCATCACTACTAATACAAATAAGTGCATTGAACTATTCCAGATTCTGTGGGGAGCCTTCACTCTTCAGCAGCAGAATCAGGAAAGGCAGCACAGAGCAAGGAAAATCAGCATTTTGGACATTTCTGTTCACCAGATCTGTTCATCAGATCTTTCTATTTGACTTACCCTTTCCTGTCAGTTTTCATTTTCCTACGTAGAAACCAGTGCTGATGGTAATTGTTTATGAAGTGCTGTAGACAGCCATGGCCTAAGAACACTCCCTAAACACCAAAATTATTATTATTGTTTGTCAGACTAGGCCCGGGCTTCTTAGAATACTAATTACCTTATTAAGCAGGTGCTTCTGCATTTGTGCAGCGAGAGCTGGGGCTAGAGCCCAAAAGAGGAGGGAAGCTCTCCCCTGCATTTGGAACAGAACATGGCACTTGCATGCTACTGCAGTCTTGATGGCTGCCTCATGAAAATAACATGGCCAGAAAATACACATCTGGAAAGTTCAGAGGGAGAGCAATTATCCTTATCCGGAGCTCCTGCTGTAAAGATATGTGCTCACAGTTTCATTTCTATTTCATTTAATACCTCAAAGCTGAAAGGATCTTGTAGAAGTGATAAAGCCAGGTGAAGCTTTAAAAAGAGTCCCTGTTTTATTGCCTTCCCCAAATCGACAGAAGGCATTTTTAGGGTGAAATCAGGAAGGTTACTGTAACTCGAATGTATTGCCTTAAATTACATAACCAAGTTTTTCTAGGGCTTTTATATAAACATATAAACATGAAATTTTGTTGAGACATAGTACCAGCCACTGTCCAGCCTTCAATATGCATGCCATCCATCCTTCTATTTGTCTAATCTGTCCTTCCATTGATCCATCCACCCATCTGTCCAGCTATCCTTTCCAGCCATCCATCCATGCATACAATATTAATTAGATACCTACTCTGGACCAGGCTGAACAAACAAATTGTCACAGTCCCTGCCCTGGTACTGTCTCAAAATATGGTGGATGCGGGAAGTTGGAAAGCCTGCCCAGACCCAGGCAAGGAAGAATGGCCAGTGGTTAGCCAGGAATACATGGAAAGGGAGAGGAAAGAGGATGGGCATGGACTGAGGCTTGAGGAGGTATGTGTCCCACTGGGGCCACTGAACATTGTAGGGCATTCCCTCCAGGTCACTGCTCTGTCCTCTTCTCCAAGCAACAAATGAGCTACTTCCTGAACTGCATTCTGACAAAATCAAGATCTCTTTCTTGTTTTCTGCCAAGGGGCTACTGTGCCAGGTTTCTCACAGCTCATAGTCCTTGTTTCTTTGCTCTCACCAGCTCAGAGATATTTGGAAAGCAACACTTTCAGCCCATCCCATCACCCCCAAATCTGGCCATTCTTTGTGTGTCAAGATCCACTAGAGAGCAGAGCATTGGCACCTTAAAACTGTTCACTGTGTTATGGAGGTGAGGCTTGATGCACAGATGTATCTGAAACATGAAATTTTACCTAACAGCACAACCAAAATGAGAACATAATAAACAATTACTGGAAGAGACACTATGAGAATCCCAAGCCCTGTCGGCCAAGTAAAAGACATTAATTTGACGCTGAAGATATCCTTTAAGTAAAGGAAGTTGAAGGAGATAAACCACTTATTGGCACTGGGATCAATAGATCCTAAATTAGCTACAAAGCCGTGGCAAGCAATGAGGCAAGAAGGATCTAAAAATTGTTGCTATTATTATTTGCCCCCGAGGGGCCCTCAGACAGCCTGCTGCTCTCTGAGGATGGTTATTGTGGGTAATTGAGACGGCTCCCACTTGGGTGGCGGAGGCGGGACAGGGGGGCCTCCCAGACGGGTGTCTGAAAGGAAAGGTGAGCTGAGGGTGTGCAGAAGGCAGGCCAAGGGCATGCGGCTCCCCCGTGTCTCCACCCCCATAGCACCCCCATCCGCTCTACCCTCCATGCCTCTCTTTGAAGTCTGAGCCCAGAGAGATAAGAGGGCCTTTCACTAAGGAGGTGGCCATACTTGGCCTTTGCACTTCGGGCTCTCTGGTGGCCCTGAGCCTCAGACAGATGCTGGAGATGAAGGCAATTAGGCCTTCTGTTCTATTCATCTTCTGCAGCAAAACCTAACAGTGCCATCATACAACATCCATGTGCAGTTAGGCACAGAGCAAGAGAGAAGCCGCTTCTGAGGCAGTGCGCTCCATCATCGCACACATGTGATGTGCTGCACACGTTATGGCCCACATGTGGACAGGCACATCCAATGGGGAAGAGTTCAAAATGATTAAAGCTGTGTTCTCAGAGTCTGCATGTCTCCTAAGAACTGATGGCTTACTGTTCTGGTTAATGGCACATATTTTTATGTCCTTATTGTTCTTACTTTTAAAAAAACAATCAGCTTTCTTAAGGTATAATTCACTCACAGTAAAATCCTCATGCTTCCAGGGCACAGGTAGTGATTTCAATACAGTATATACCATGTAACCAGCACCCAATTGTGATACTTCCCAAAGGTCTTCATGCAGCCCTTTGCCATTAGCCTACCCCTGCTGGGCCACTGTTGATCACTCCAGATGAGTTCTGCTTGTTTCAGCTCTCACGAGTGCAGTCATGCCACATGGGCTCTTTGTATCTGGCTTTTCTTTCACTGAGTGTAATTACTGTGGTTTCTCCGGGCTGTGAGAGCCAGTTCCTCTGTAATGCTGAATAATACCCCATGTATTGAAACACCATGATGTTCATTCGTTCGATTTCTTTTTGTAAGATTACATGTTTTTAAAAGTTTATTTATTTATTTTGAGAGGGAGAGAGAGCATATAAACAGGGGAGGGGCAGAGAGAGAGGGAGACAGAATCTGAAGCAGGTTCCAAGCTCTGAGCTATTATCATGGAGCCCAACGCAGGGCTTAAACTCATGAACTAGGGGATCATGACCCGAGCTGAAACCAAGAGTCAGACGCTTAACTCAGTGAGCCCCAAAGATTATGTTTTAAAAGTGGTTTTTGGTTGTTTCCTGGACCTGGGCAGTCCTGACCACACATCTGGTGTAGGTGACTAAAACATCAGACAGGTTCCAAATGGGGCTGCTCCTGGTCTTGGTCTAAGTCTGATCTAGACACATCCAGAGGAGGACTTATGGTTGCAGCCACTTTCACTTGTCACCAGAGGGGCCTGGAAGGCACCATCTGGCAGCTTCCACACTGCTTCCATTGAGCTGCTCCCTTTGAGGGGCTCCACATGACCCCTCCATCCTGGCAAGCCCCCCAACTCTGTTGGGGCCTGCCACAGAGATGCTATACACCAGTTGTGAGGGTCCACAGATAAAACCCACTGCCCCTTCCACACCAGCCTGAGCATATGGCCAAAAGGGAAGAGTCGAAGCACAAGAAAAATGACAGCATTTGCCCAGAGCTGAATCAACAGTGCTTTCCAGTCACTTCAGAAAGATTGCTGGTATATTTGCCATGACAAATAACCATCCTCAACAAAATTCTTCTGTCCTAAGATGTCACACAGAACTGGCTCAGAGAAAAAGCAATCACAGTGCATGTGTGTGGCCCTCACTTCTGAGGACACTGTGGTCCTGGGGACCTGAAAGGCTGGGACCTCTTCCCAGACTAGGAATGAATGTGTGTGTCCAGGGGAGTGGGAGACAGGGCTAGATGGTGGGTGTGGGGTTATCAGTAGGTTCAAGGCAAGGTTCCCCCACTCAAAGGTTCTCTTCTAGTTAGAGAAAGCAGTGGCCTTTCCTGTGCCCCTTATCTGATGAAAACTCAGCCAGGGCTTAAGAGAAAGGTTTCTTCAGGCATTATGTTTAGGGAGTAGAGCCCCCAGATGTGTTTGCTGCGGGAAGATGTCCTCTTAGGACAATACTCCTGAGAGTATTTATGGAGGGCATACCCAGCACCAGGTCTGTTCGTACACACACTCTTTTTTAATCCTCTGAACATTGCAAGATAGGCACTTGCTATTCCTCATTTAATTTGTGAGTCAATGGAGGCTCAGAGAGGTCTCAGTGATTTGCCTGAGGTCACACAGACAGAGGTGGGAGAGCTTAGGCATAAACCCAGACTTGCTTCACTTCCTACCATTCTGCTCAGCCTAGGAACAGGGGTCCCAGGAGCCACAGAGGAAGCCACAGAGAGAGAGGGGAGTGGACAGGGTGAGAGAGGCAAGTCAGTAAAGGAACCTGGGGTCGGTGCAAGGTGGACTGGGCTTCATCTAACTGTTGCAGGCCTGTGAGAGCTGGATGGTTCTTTGGGAAGCCAGCAGTCTGTCTGTGTCCCCCACTGGCAGCCCCAGTGAGTAGGCCTGTTGTGATGAGTGAGACTGCATTCCCCTTCCACGGGGGGGGGGGGGCGCCCTTGAAGATGCCTGGAGCTGTGTGGTTCCGGGGAGTTCCTGTTATCTCCTCTCCCCTTTCAACATCGCGCCAGCTCCACGGATGCTTAACTCCTGGGTGCTCCTGCAGGAGTTTGGACTCCCTTGAAGAGTTCATGCCCTGAGAGCCTGGATAGGCGGGCACTGAGAAAACCTACCAGCAGCAACACAGACATCCTCATGTGCCCAGTCTTTGAAGTCTGAGTTTGTTTGTTCCTGAGCATATGGATCGTTTCCCTGCCCTTGATCCTGGGATCAGCCACTCCTCCCACCTTAGTCCTTAGTCTCCTGACATGGAAATGGCCTAGCACAGGTGGTGTTTCTGTGGGCTGGTGACCCGGACAGTACAGGGCCAAGAATGCATGCCCGGTAACCCCTGGGAGGCCCCTTACCCTGAAGTAGAGTCCCACCATTAAGCAAGCAACTTGTACATTTGGATCCTTCCTGTTAAACTCGGGGTCCTGTTCTACCGGTTTGAAAGAGGACTCTTTTTTTCTGTTCTTTCTTCAAGCACAGTAACAGGTGAGCCTGGGGGAGGATGAACTACCAAAGGCCCCTTATAGGCTTATCAAGTGTTCCCCAGTCGAAGCTGGTCTGACAAGCCCTCGGGGAGAGTGAGGGGTTTGTGTCCCTCAGCGCCCGGGGGTCACTGGTGTAGAGACTGAAACCTCTTCTTGATGGCTTCATTCATTCCTCATGTGGTTAAGTTACACATGAATATGACGTAGATGGCTGTCATCATGCTATATTCATGCTCCTACCCTGTGCCTTTCTTCAAAAAGCAGGAGCTGGAGTCACTGCGGAAGTGTTGAGTATCCTTTTTTAAAGGCAACTGAAAGTAGTACATTGCCCCAGCTGAGACAGGTAGCAACTAGTCTAGGTGATCCATAATCAAGGTGAGGAGAGCCACCACAGGCTTGGGAGTGCCTGCTCTCTGAACAAGATTTTCTGAGCCAAGACTATGGTGTATTTTCCTGGGCTGGTATGTGGAAGAACAGCCCTGTGCGTCCTGGGTGCTGGTGTCTGCTCTCTAGGCCATGGAGATGGGCCAGGGGCTTCTCAGGGTCTCCCTTCTGAGAGGATGTACAGTGTGTGCTATGCAGGGCATCACAGGCCTGCAGGACAGGGTTGGCTGCCATCCAGCCAGTGCTGCCCCAGGCCTGGGCTGAGTGCCAGTAGCCCAGCTGGGTCTGCCATAGGGGGCATTATCCTCTGCCAGTGATGGTCCTGAGACAGAGACTGGTGGCCTTCTGCATGATCTTGGTGCCTCAGTCACCTTATGCCTAAAATGGGGACACAGGGCTCCCTGCCTGCCCACCTCTTTGATATTAGGATAAGATGCTTTTATGTAGAAGCATTTTTTTTTTTAAGTTTATTTTGGGAGAGGCAGAGACAGCATGACTAGGAGAGGGTCAGAGAGAGAGAGGGAGAAAGAGAATCCCAAGCAGCAGGCTCTTCAATGTCAGCATGGAGCCTGACAGGGACGGGCCAGGGGCGGGGGGGGGGGGGGGGGCGCAAACTCACAAAACTGCAAGATCATGATCTGAGTCAAAAACCAAGAGTAGAATGCTTAACTGACTGAGCCCCTCCCTGCCACACACCCCGCTAGCACTGCTGTGCAGAAATGTTTTGAATGGGAAGGCTTGATGCAGAGGGTGCTTACTAAGGAGTGTGCATACACAAGTACCATCCAGCCATATAGGAGCAAACACTCTTTTGCTCAGTGGGAATGGTATTTTCTTTGAGAAAATGTAAAATAGACTGGCCAAGCCTGCAAGATGTTGGACGTGGAGCCCATACTATTGGCTTAACCTAAAACAGCTGTTGCTCTCATAGTATACGAAGCAGGGCCTCCTGGATTGACAATGGGCTGTGGCTACACTGGAAAGGATTTGGACATTCATGCACTCAACAGACCTCAAGAAAGATGTACCATGCTCAGTGCTGGGCAGGATGGGCACTGTCAGGAGTAGGCACCAGTCTGTTTGCCACATCAGCCCACAAGGCAGTCCTGCCACGGTCCCCACTGTGTAGATGAGGCAACTGTGGCACCCTGCAGGGATCTGACCTTCCTGAGGTCACAGGGCTGGGCAAAGTGGCCAACCCAGACACCTGACTGCAGAGGCCCTACCCACAGGCCAGAGATGTGGTCTGCACCCTTGAAGAGCTGACATCTGGGGAAGCCTACAAGCTCTGTGACATGAGCACAGTGCCCATGGTGTCTCTGCTTATTGGCAGCTCCAACATTTCCCCTGGTACAAGGAGGTGAGAGTTTTTAGGATCCCCATGTTATACCAATTTGGTGATTGCAGGTGACTACCATGCCTTCTCAACCAGAGAGTGCATGGGTACAGTGGTAGCTTTCTGACCCTGGAATATTGTAGGGAACTGTGACAATATCCTGTTGTGACAATGCCTGTTATGAAGTAGCCTCACTCTTTGTGCCCAGGGAACAGGGGTCCTCATGTGGGGCGAATGGCTGTGTGGCCATCAGCCAAACCAAGGCTGTATGTGTGGGTGAGCCCTTCCTGAGCCCACTCCCTCAAGTTCTTGTTCTAGTGGAACACTGTTTATTCCAGGGGCCAAAAAGGAATGCTATGCCAATGCATCCAAGTACACAACATTTAGACACCTTTTATTAGGTGTTTCATTACATATTTCACTACTCTGGCACTCTTAATGCCATTTATTCCCATGCCAAGAGCCCTAAGATGATGCCAAAGTATTTGGAACTAGAGTGTGCTGGTATTAAAATTTAAAAAATACATTTAAATCCTGGAAACCTGGTAATTAGAAAGAAATATTAAATTCTTAAACAAAGAAAAAGTCTCTAAGTTTTTAGGGGAGCTGATCAGAGGTCAGGGTAGAAAGAATAAATCTTAGTTTATTTGGACCACCAGAGTTTTATTTTTATTTTTATTTTTTTTTAATTTTTTTAATGTTTATTTATTTCTGAGACAGAGAGAGAGCATGAGTCAGGGAGGGGCAGAGAGAGAGGGAGACACAGAATCAGAAGCAGGCTCCAGGCTCTGAGCTGTCAGCACAGAGCCCGACACAAGGCTTGAACTCACAAACCGCGAGATCATGACCTGAGCCGAAGTCAGACGCTCAACTGACTGAGCCACCCAGGCGCCCCAAGGACCACCAGAGTTTTAAATATCAACCACCAAGAATACCAGGAAAAAGAATTAGAAATGATTTAAAAATAAAAATCCAGCTAATAAAAATACTGACGTATATTTATCTTCAAATGCCATGGATCCCAAATGGAGAAACAAAATATGGTATACACCTGCAACAGAATACTATTTAGCATTAGAAAGGAAATTCAGACGCGTGCCACAACCCAGGTGAACTTGAAGACTTCATGCTGAGTGAAATCAGCCAGTCATCCAAGAACAAACACTGTATGACTTCACTTATGTGAGGTCCCTCGAATGGTCTGATGCACAGAGACAGAAAATAGGATGGTGGGCACCAGGGGCTGGGGGAGCGGGTGTGGGGAGCTGGTGTGTAACAGGGACAGGGTTTCAGTTGGGGAAAATGAGAGAGTTCTGCTGGGCTGTGTTGATCGCTGCACAGCAGTCTTTGTGAAGCCTCTGCCATCCTTGGGAGCTTTGCAGAACAGAGTCTGGAGATGCTGGCTTGGTCAGATGTGTGGGCCTAGCAATTGTGCAGGTCTGCCAGGGCGGCTGCTCTCCTGCTTGGCCACCTGTGGCCCCTCAGGGGCAGCAGGCCATGCCCATGTAGGTTTAGTGAAAAAGAGCAGGGACTTGCCATGTGTCAGTACAGCCGTGTGGCTAAGTCTCCTAGGAAGGGTAAACGCACAGAAAGGGGAGAGGAGTGCCTCCAGAAGGCCTTGCCTGACTAGCTTCACAGGGCAGATGTGACGTGTGAAGCTTTGAAGTGGAGAGGGGTGGGAATTGTGAGTAAAAGCTTAAAAGGCCAGGACAAGGAAGACTTTGCAGGAGGGGCAGAGAGCGCGGGTTTGAATATAAGTCAAACACATTATTAGTTCTTATCAGACAGATTCGGTGCTTACTAAGCCTCAGCCTCAGGTCAGAGAGAAGAAGCAAGGATCCCGGAGCCCTATGGGAGCTGAGGTGCATCCTAGTGGGGGCCATGGGAGGGGAAGGTTAGACTGCAAGGGCTGAAGGCTTAACAGAGCTTTCTCATGATGTTCATGATGGGGATGATCCTACCCTATCCTCCCATAATGACCCTTCCTCTATCTAAAACACAATCAACTAGACTGATGCCTCCCAGCCACTGTGTGCATTTCCTCACTCCATTTCTTTGCATCATTACTGGAAGCATCTCTCCTTCAGGCATGAATGAGTCAGCCACTTAGGACAACTCCAAATGCTTGTGTCTTTGAGGACACGTCAGCCTCCTCCTCTGGGCAGTCCTCCACAGGGCCTGTGGACTAGAACTCCCATATGATCCAGCAATTCCACTACTGGGTATTTACCCAAAGAATACAGAAACACTAACTCAAATGGAGACTGATGAGGGAGAATGGGGCAAGCTGAAGGCAAAATATAGGCTAACAGCACTTCCCCAGGTGGGATATGTGTGATATTCCTCAGACAATCCTGGCTACCCAAGAACAGAGGAAAGAGGTTCAAGTGCTTGCCATGGCAATGTGGGAAACTAAGGCAAATGAAAAATTAAATTCCCTTATTGCCTATAGTGAGTGCCATTGACAAGTCCTTGAGACCGTTAGAGTGACTTCCCTCTAGGAGCTCAGCTGCCTTCGTGATGCAGCTAGGGGAAAAAGGGAATCTTAGCTTAACATTATCCCAACTTCGAAGACCCTGTAAGTTTACTTCCTTTATTTCAACTCCCCCAAGATATATGCTGGCAATCATACTCCACGCTATGGCCTCCCAATATACATCTGAAGGGCCTCATGACTGAGGTTTTACTAAACGGTAATAAATGGCGTTTCCCTAGCAACAGCTAGCCCCTCAAGGTCCTGGAAGCTTTGCTTCCAAAATTCCTTAGAAACTTTACCCCTAACCCCCTTCCAACCTGAGGATGTATAATCAGTTACCTCTCATGATGCCAGTGCAGCTCTTCTTGCCCATGGGTACTGTCCCCATGCTTTAATAAAATCACCTTTTTGCACTGAAGACATCTTCAAGAATTAATTCTTGGCTTTTGGTTCCAGGCCACCCCATCATCACCCCAAAAGTTCATTAGATCATGCACCCCTTTGTTTACTGCAGCATTATTTACAATAGGCAAGAAATGGAAATAACCATGTCCATCAATAGATTAATGGATAAGGAAAATGTGATACACACGCACACACACACAATTGAAATACTGTTCAGCCACAAAAAAAGAATGAAATCTTGCCATTTGTAAGGACATGGATGGACCTCAAGGGCATTAGGTTAAATGAATTAAGTCAGAGAAGACAGAGAAAGACAGACACCATATGATCTCACTTCTATGTGGAATCAAAACAAACAAAACCCTACCTCAAATTCATAGATACAGAGAACAGAATGGTAGTTGCAAGAGATGGGGGGTGGGGTGGAGGGCGGGGAAAACAGTGACAGAAGTGGGTGAAGGGGGTCATAAGATACAAACTGCCAGTTATAAAATGAGTGAGTCCTGGGGATGTAATTACCTCATGGTGACTGCAGTTAACAACACTGTTATTGTATATTTGAAAGTTTCTAAGAGAGTAGATCTTAAAAGTTCTCATTATGAGAAAAAAATTAAACTGTAATGATGAATGTTAACTAGATGTTTTGTGGAGATCAGTTTGCAATAAATACATATATGTATCAAATCATTGTGTTGTATACTTAAAACTAATATAATGATATTTATCAATTATATCTCAATTAAAAAACTTAAAGTAAAATGGTCTTTGAGTGAATTGTTCTCAAAAGAGACTATTTTATTTTATTATTTTTTATTAAAGTAGGTTCCATGCTTAGCATGGAGACCATGACCCTGAGATCAAGACTTGAGCTGAGATCAAGAGTTGGAAGCTCAACCAATTGAGCCACCCAGGGGCTCCAGAGATTACTTTTATTTATTTATGTATTATTTATTTATTAAAACAATTTTTAAATGTTTTTATTTATTTTTGAGAGAGCACAAGTTGGGGAGAGGCAGAGAGAGAGGGAGACACAAAATTTGAATCAGGCTCTAGGCTCTGAGCTGTCAGCACAGAGCCTGATGCGAGGCTCAAACTCACAAACCATAAGATCATGACCTGAGCCAAAGTCAGACACTTAACTGACAGAGCCATACAGGCACCCTGAGATTACTTAAAAAAAATTTTTTTTAATGTTTTACTTATTTTTGAGAAAGAGAGAGACAGAGCATGAGCAGGGGAGGGGCAGAGAGAGAGAGAGAGAGGGAGACACAGAATCCGAAGCAGTCTCCAGGCTCCAAGCTGTCACACAGAGCCTGATGTGGGGCTTGAACTCACAAACCATGAGATCATTACCTGAGCCAAAGTTGGACGCTTAACCCACTGAGCCACCCAGGCTCCCCATCCTGGGATTACTTTTAAAATAGAGGGCCTTACTACATTTCTTTCATGTACTATGGATTCCTTTACTTTTGCCAGTGTGAGAAGTAGCAAAAGTCTTTATTGAAAATATTCCAAAGACTTCACACACACACACACACACACACACACACACACACACACGTGCGCACGTGCGCACACGCACACAGGCACACATGCACACACTTGGAATGTCCACTTAATGTTAGTAATGGTTGTTTCTGGGTGAGAGAATTAGGGATATTTTTCTTCCTTTCTTTTTTACACTTTTCTACATTGCTTGAATTTTTTTTCTGTGGGCACACGCTATTTTGAATAAACAGAATAAAATAATTCTTCTAATGGAAAAAGCAAAGGCACACAAAATATCTGATGAGTTTGCTCTCTAGTTAATGGGAAAACATGGCTGTCGTGAGCCTGGCCATCCTGTCCTTACAAATAGCTGTGTTAGGCTAGGGCCTGGGGCCCATCACTTCAGAATGACTGCCTGGTGCATCCATTTACTCTAAGTAAATATCATCTTTCTGCTGTCATAGATCCTCAGAAACCAGTGCACAACTTGTGATTAACTTTATCATGAGAACATGTTTTTCCCTAACAACTGTGATGAGATTCCCACTCTTGCCCCATCAAATAAGAATAATCTGAGGGTCGAAGACTCATCTGGGGCTTCAGGAAACAATCACACCAGCCAGAGAGCCCACTTGGGGGATGGCCTTCCCCACCCCCCTCCAGACCCGTATGCCATATGGAAAACGGATGTTCTCATTTCTTCTCAAACACCAAAGAGTGACTCACTTGAAATAATGATGTATGTAGCTTATGATTTATCATGGGCTAGGTCTTCATGCCACCTTAGAAGCAGATGTGACTGGAAAATGACCTCAGAATAATATGTCCCTTCCATTTTAAAGATTCTATTGGCTCACTGAGGCTAATGCCCTCATTTCCTTAGGTTTTTGAAGAAGCTAGTGTGTCTGGGAGTAGGTGGAATGCATCCCTCTGTAGCTGTGGAGACTGGGTGTAGCAAAACGGACAAGTCAATGACCAGATGTTGTATTCACTGAGCTTTCCCTGGTGTGGGGAGGCAGCACTGATGGTGTAATTCTGATCACAGGACAGAGCTTTCCAGCTGGGGAACTGAATGCTACAGGCATAATGAAATACCCAACCCTACAAGGCAAAGCAGACAATAGACCTCTGAGATCTGTATTTCTTTCATAAGGGCTGAAGCCATTAAGAGCAGGCGAGCCCAGCCAGGGCCAGATTAATTAGGGAGGTGTAAGTGACTGTTTATTCCTTCATGTTTCAGTGTAACGTGACTGAAGATAGGATAGTGTGTAACTACCTACAGCATGTCAGCAGGGCTCTGAGTGGGGCTTCTGAAGTGCCACACTGCCATTTGGCCTCACCTCTGTTCTTTTGGAACTTCTTCCTGCCCTCGCTCCCTTCTCAAGTCATGTTCCCCGAGAAACTCCTTGAACTGGAGACTAAATTAGAAAACATTTGTCAGGGAGAGCTTTGGGGATCAACATTTGTGGGTGTGAGAAGTTGGGTTGCAATTCAGTCCCAAGAAAGACCTCAAAGAGGTGGGTAGGACCTACAGAGTTGTCCTGAGTTGGAGCAATGGGACCAGGCCTTTCCACCTCCACATCAGCCAAGCACTGGATGTGTGATGCCCCCTGGAAGGTGGGGGTGACCTTGATGAGGCAGCCTTCTTCCCTCAAGGGCCACTGCCAGGTTAGGGGACTCAGCTGTAAGCCATCTACCATGCATCATCCCAGTCTCAGGCAGGGGGCACACCACAGGCTCTAGTATACTGCCATTTCTTGTGCTTGCTCCCAGGCTGATAACCACCTACACTGGGGGTTTCTCAGCATCCTGAAGGGATTCTATGTAGCTTGGTGCTCCTCCTTAATGGACTCTTATCACAGGCGAGGCCCCTCTTTCCCATTCCCCAGTCACCCACAGGACTTGTGTGTTCAGGATCATCTTGACATCCATCTTGAGCATATGTATTGGCTTCTGAACCCTAATTCCAGTGGCCATACCATAGTCCTGGTACTTGAGAAACCCTAAACTTAGCAGATAATCACAAATAGCTGAACCATCAGTTATTTCTGTTATCTGGGTAGTCCTGTATCTAGGGTCAGAAAAAGACTCAAGCAGAAAGGCCAGGATGTCTTATGTGATTATTATGCTAACAGGTAGTGAACTTCAGAACTGAGAGGAATTCAATATAAAGCACATCTTGATGGGAGAGGTTAGTCTTATCAGAATTTAAATGTGTGCTTGAAATTCTTTCCTTCAAAATCCTACAGGTAATTGTGTTCATAGATGTTGGCACATAGATAGAGATAACATGGTTTAGAGGAAAGAGCACTGGACCAGGGTGGTGCTTTCCTTTCCAGAGGCTTCAATTTCTTTAACTATAAAGTGAGCATATTATAGTAGATACTTCTAAACGTTCTTTCTTCTCTATCAGTCCATGAGATTCTCTTAGAACTATGATATTCAGTGAAAGCTTTTGCCAACACTATTACAAAAACAAATGCCTGTGTTATGGACTACCTTATTATATCCTGATTAATTCAACAAACATCATCCTCCCAGAGGCTGCTGGGATACTAAAAGGAATACAAAAATGAGTAAGACACAGACTGGCCCTTGAGGCTCTTACAGCCTAATAAAAGGGCTTAAATAGTAGGCAAATGATCTTGAAAGCAGGACCAAGAATATTTCCATAAGAAAGCACAAACATGGGTTTGTTCTTGTTGTTTGCTTTGCTTTTTTGTTTGCTTTTTGGGAGGAGATCAAAAGGGAGAAATTACATTGCTAGTTGGGCACATTGAGGAAAATTTCATGGATAGAGTGACAGTTGATATTGTCTTAAGAATGTGAGGCAGGAAAAAGAATTTTAAGTGTGGGCATGATGCATAGAAGGGCTAGGGTGGGGAGGTAATAGGTGGTGCTGGGGTGGTTTGTTTATTGCTTTGGTTGAAAAGGTGTGTTTGCATGAAGGGTATTGGGAGATCAGGCTGGAAGGTAGTTTGGAGACTGATTGCAAAGGGCCTTAAAATACTAGGCTTTGGTTTCATTAACTAGGCAAGCGTTTTCCAAACAACAGAAAAACATGATGTGTGTGTTTTTTTAAATCTCTCTTCTTCAGATTTGATTATTTCAATTGATCTGAATTCAATTCACTGCCTCTTTTTTCTAGTCTCCAAAATGGTGTTAAGCCCTCTGGTGAGTATTTCATTTCAGATATTGTACTTTTCAGGTATAGAGTTTCCTTTTAAAAAAATAATTTCTCTTTCTCTGCTGAGAATAGCCATCTGTTCACTCACTGTGTCCAACTTTTTCTTTAAATCACTGAACATGTTTAATATTAAATGTCCTAAAGTCTTTAATTCTAACATCTGTGTTGTCTTTGGGTCTGTTTCTATTGAATAACTTTTTCCTGAATTATTGGTCAAATTTTCCTTTTTCTTATGTCTGGTAGTGGTATTATTGTATGCTGGACATTATAATGATGTGTTAAATTACTGGCACATTCTCTTGAAACCGTCAGGCTTGGCTTCATTCTTTATTAAGGCAGGTCTATTTAACTTTTGTCTTTAGTCCTAAGGCATGATCCTTATACTGAAGGCATAGACTTTTAGGGGTATCAGTTGATAGCCTGAAGTTCTCAGTGAGGCTTCTCCACCCTGGTTGGGCCAGTAATCCAAACTTCCCCAGCTCTGTGAGACTTCTGAGGTCTGTTCAGCTCATAGCTGTGCAGGAGCTACTCTCTGCTGAGTTGTGCTGAATCTTGGCCAAGGATCCATGCAGAACCCTCATGCAAGTAAATGGGGATCCTTTCAGTGTAGCTCTTTCCTACTTGGTGTTTTGTCCTACAAATTCCAGATAATTTTTCAGCCCCAAATTCCAGTATCTGCCTTTCAATCTCAGTGATATAGCCTCTCTGCTTGGCCTCACTCTGGTCTAGAAAGTGCCTCCCAGCAGAAAGCTGGGTGATGAATGTATTTCTCTTCTCTTAAGGATCATGGTCTTGTGTTGTTGATTGTGCAATGCCTGAAAACAGTTGAAGTTGCCTCTTATATTTGTCCAGTTTTGAAGTTGTTTTTGGCGGGCCAGGACAAAGTAAGATGATATTTTAGGAAAATTAGTTTGATGGTGTCTTTGCAGGACAGCTGTGAGTGATGAGACACTGGAGGTGGGCATATGAAAATAAGGACCTAAAGTAGGGTGGTGGCAATGGAAACAAAAAAGAAGCATCTAGAAAACGGGTGGAAGGGGGCAAGCTGGACAGAAGAAAACGGTTCTGAGTCTTTTCTTTGCTCTTTTACCATCAAATGTTTGCCCAAGAATCAACTGAAGGTGAACCAGAATGGTTGGTACAAGGGACAAAGAACATGGATATTCTCTGAAATAATGCTTTTCTATAAACTATTAATGGGACACAAAAGATTGCCAAGATCCTTGTACTTCTCAGCTCCCTCCTGAAAAGCATGATAAAAATTCTAGGGTCAGAAAAACAGAATTAAAGGAGCCCCTCTCTGTAAAAGGCTGTATCCTCCAAGACTTCTTACTATTGTCACTCAGGTAAGTTGATGAAAAAAAGTAACACTTGTCATCCACAACTCCTGCACTACCTCCTTATAAGATCCTTCAGTTACGACAGCCCAGAGAGCACAGGAAGCATTTCTATAGCATGAATTCTGTGTCCTGGACCATTTTTTCTTCAGAACAAGAATCCCACTCCAGAACCAGTAGGAGGATGGGTAGTGTGCTGGGCAGATGATTATGGATCAAGACATATGATATATGGGCTGAAATTTCTGTTTATCATTTGAATGGTTTATTACTTAATGGAATTTCACAGATGTTCTGAAGCCAACCTGCCCTCTCTCTTCCAGATTTGGAGACCCTGCTAACTTTGGGTTAGTATGGCCCCTACGCCATCCATGTGGCCATCAGCCCAGAATCTATGCTTGGAAAAAGACTTCCTACCAACTCCTCTTGGCAAAAGTGGGAACCATATGCTTTGTCTTTCCATTTTAGTCAGTGCTTTTGTCACAGACCTGTGTCTTGTATAGGGTTTTGCCAAGCCCCTGAATTCTGTTTTTACCTGTTTACCCATTCCCTCAGTGATTTTGATTCAGCAATCTGTCACTAAGAAAATAATTTTATACAGAAATTCATACAAGGTTGTGAGTAATTGGTACCTTTTCTTAGGGAGGCACTCACAAGCTGATTTGAGTAATAGCATTAGAAGGTGATGATTAGACATATAGGACCCTGAAGTCAGATTTCTGGGGTTCAAATTCTGGCATGATCATTCACTAGCTGATGACTTGAGGCAAATAATTTAATTATCTCTGTGCTTAAGTTTTCTCATTAGTAAAATTATGACATTAATATATCCTATCTCAGAATGCAAAGATTAAGTGAGATGATATATATGAAGTGCTAACAGTTGTTGGTGCATAGTAAGTGTTAACAAATACAAGCTATTTTCCAGTTTTGGAAATTTTTGCAATGGAAAAATTGGAAAAGAAAAGAAAAATAGGAGAAATAGAAATCATAAGCCATCCATTTGATGCATTTTCTTTCAGTCTTTTATTTGTAATAGATGTCTTTAAAAATGAAATTAGGATAGCAGTATATACGTTCCTCCTTTGCCTTTTCCTTCCCTACAGCTTTAACTATTATAAACTGCATTCTTTTTAATGGGTCCAAACTATTCCATTGTATGGATGGACCATAATTAAGTCAACAAATCCCCTAATATCTGACCTTCAGGTCATTTCCCAATTTTTACTATTATAAATACTTTGCAATAGCATCTTTATGCCTGTTTGATGATATTCTAATTACAAATTCCAAAAAGTGCAATTATAAAGTTGAAGGGCATGATGTGTGAGAATGGTGCCTGTACAGGCATCCTGTAAAGCCCAGAAATGACTTTTGGTTTAGTTTCGGGTAAGAACACAGTTTTGTTTTGAATACTGGGTGTTCTTGATTCCACTCAAAACACTTCATGTCTTCTGCCTACTGTCCACCATCTGTGTACTAAGTCCTTCAGATACGAAGGTTCTGACATCTGTTAGTCCCTTCCAGTAGACACTGAACAGGGCATAATGCAAGGGGTCCCATGGGGGCTTTTCTGGCTGGACGGGTATTACCTGGCTGACTAACATTCCCTCTGTAGATACCTGATTATGGGCAGCTCCTTCCACCTGCTCAGCTACCATCCAGCATCGCCAGAATTTGCTGAAAATCTTTGATTTATGATTTGCTTTGCATCTTCTTCCTTGCCCTGGACTTTTGCTATTAGGATCTCAGGTTTGTAAAGCCCAGCAGAAAAGGTGATGACTCTGACTGCCTCTGCACTAGGTTAGGTTCTACAATCTCCCCAGTCCTGTTTCCTGAGTGATGAGTGGCGTAGTTGCCACTGACAGCTGGTTCCAGCCACTCCAGGTCTCCATGAAATATCCTCGTGGGCTCCAAGGCAGTTGCTTTCAACTGGCTTCTGGAGGCAGATGAATGCCCACATTCTTTTGTTTAGAGACGGAGGCAATCCCTTTTATGCTCTCACTTGGAGACCACAGGTCTTAGTCACCAGGTCAGGAAGTCATGGGCAGGGCAGCTGATGTTGCCCTTGCAGTACCATTCATCAGTTCTATTTGGATTTCTCTCATAACGGTCCTTCACACAGAGGCTCTATGTGAAGTGGCCTGGATGTGTTTCGTGTCCCCAGGGGGCCAGATGGTCCTGCCAGCCTCTACCTGCCATCCCGGGTTCCTCGAGGCCTACCCTGTGAGGAAGTCCTCAGACCAGAGCCACACACCTGGATACATTTCAGCAAAGTGAGGAGAGATGTGTGGTGCCCCTGACTGCATTTCAAGCATAATTGACAGGGCATTACACACCATTTGATGTCCAAACCTCATCTTTCACCGGGCCTGCAGGGGAAGGCTGGTGGAGGGAAGACACCTCATGATCCTCATTTTTTAATGCATCTGAGGTGTTCCAAAGGAAAGGATATTTGTTTTCCCTTTTGCTCTTCTAATTGATGCAGCTGTTGCCCAGCCTCATCTGCATTAAGCTAAATATTATGTCTTTGTAACGTTTTTGATCTTCATTAATTATAGCTCAGGAAAGCTGACAAAGGCAACCTGTCTCTTTAATATAAACAAGATTAATTGCACGGTTCCTGCAGAAAATGAACTACCAGCAGTTTAACAAAAAATGTTTGTCTTTAAGCAGCCTTTGGATAAAAAAAAAAAATTAAAACTGCTACAGGAAGTGCCAAAGCTGCCAAATTACCATGCCCGTGAGCCTCGCCCTCATTATCAGACTAAACGAACGAACGCACACACCCCTGCACTTTCATCCTCCTCCAGGCCCAAGGAAAAGAAAGGCGGGAGGGAAAAAAGCACCTTTATACAAAGAAGTGTCTCTGAAGTCTGGAATGCACCCTGACTGTTTGAAGACAAGATTTATACCTGACACCTTTCCTTAAGCTCATTGTTGAGACTCGTCTGTTTTCAAATCAACCGCAGACTGACTGCTTGAGGTACTTCATCTTATAACGACCACATAATCTAAGATAAATACACAAGGGATTGCTATCACTTTCATTAATAACCATGAAATATTCCTTCCTTTAGCAGGTTAAAAAAAATAAAAACAGGCAAATGCACCCAGTGGGCTGAGGTTGAAGGCCTGCAGGGAAGGGCTTACTTAGAGCAGGGAGCAGAGGGTAGAGGGTGGGGACAAGGGCAGAGAACAGAGGGCAGACAGTGGAGACAAGGGCTGGGGACAGAGAAGGCAGAGGTTGGGGGCAGGGGGCAGAGGATGGGGACAAGGGCAGGGGACAGAGGGCAGAGGGTGGGGCAGAGGGCAGAGGATGGGGACAAGGGCCAGGGACAGAGGGCAGAGGGTGGGAGCAGGGGGAAGAGGGTGGGGACAAGGGCAGGGATAGAGAGCAGAGGTGAAGGCAGGGGACAGAGGGTGGGGGCAGGGGGCAGAGGATAAGAAGCAAGGGGCAGAGCACAGAGCAAAGTGTTCAGAAAGACTCAGACACAGAGTGCACAGCACACAGAGGGCAGGAAGGGCAGCTGGAGGGCAGCTCACAGCTGCTCCAATGCTTCAGGACCCTCACTTAGAAACCACAAATTCAAGAGTTGGGCACTTCTTCCTCTTGCCCTCACCCTGGAGTCAGAGGCTGAACTGTAGTTCTTTAGCCTCTGCAGGTGACATTGCCTGAGGTATTGGGTGCTTCAGGAGACCTAAAAGCCCAAGAGAGGGGCTTTGATTGGGATGCTGTGACCTTAAGGCCCATCAGAAAGACCAGTGCAGGGAGTGGGCTCTCCAGGCGCATGGCTAGCTGAGAAAAGACATCAGGTTTGGGACAAGATGACAGCATAGTTGTGAAAGAACCTGGAAACTACAGCCCCCTAATGAAATACCACCCTTCTCTGGCCAGTCCATATGAAGCGGCTCCCCAGCGGGAGGCTGATGCAGTTGGAATTGGCACCCACCTCATGGAGAATGGGACACTATGCTCTCAAGATCATGCTTAGAAAAGGGGCAAGAGCCAGAGAATCATTTGTGTCAAATCTACCTCTCTATGGCTTCCCTGGAACTCCTGACTCCGAGAATATGTTGGAATCGTGCCTAATGGAGTGTGTGTATGGGGGGTGGGAGTGGAGGTAAGTCAGGTGAAGCAAAGGCTTCCGTGAAGCCAATGAAGTCATTTTGAGGCTAAGTGTGGGGAGAGGGCTGATGTGCTCCATGGAAGCCCATGGCCTGGCATCAGGGGACTCACATAGCCTGGTGGGTAGAGGAGAATCGGACCTGAAGTTGGCAATTAGCTTTCCTAGTGAGCAAGCAGATGGAAAGGAAACTCGAGTTTCCTGGTGTCTGTGAGACAGAGGATGTAGTGAGCCAGACGCCTGGAGGTGAGTCTTAAAAATGGAAACCAAACTGCCGTTTAGCTGTGTTGAGAAAGCCCCAGGAAGGTGGGGCGTGGAGAGAGGGAGCTAGCCAACCTTGGCATGCAGAAGCTAAAGTATCATGTTCCTAGGCAAGAGAAGGCTGTCTCCTGGAGTTCCCCATGCTCTGGTCCATTCTGGGGTCGTCCTGGTTTATCATGACCTGAATACTGAATCTCTCAATGCTTGGTTCTCTGTGATGTTCAAACGTGTAAGGTTTCCCAAAGGCCCTGGTTCCTGCCATTGTCACTGGGATGAGGGGGAGCTAGGGCCTCACACACTCTGGGGCATCCAGCTAGGTGGGCACCTCATGGGCGCACCCTGAGCACTCAGCTTTGTGTGCCTGGCAAACAGCTGCCGGACCAGTGGGGCAGTCACAGGTGGGGAAATGGCCTCACAGAAGTGACCAAGTCTGAGGCTTTCCTCAGACTATGTCTGCATGTTATTCTACAGCTTGACACTGTATGAAAATGAGGAAGATGTGTCCTCCAAGACCAACTTTTGGAACGGTCTGTCTCCATGTACTTGAGTCTCTTGAACACTGTACACATAGGCACATACACATATAACTGGAATAAAATATTTACCAAACACCCTTTCTACATGATATTTTCCATTATGTGATAACAATGCTATACTATGTATTCTGGTCATTAAAAAAATAAATACTGGTCTTGACCCACTGTATCAATTTCACGATGCACTAAGGGGAGGAAATTGGCAGTATGAGGAAATGCTGCCCTCCAGGGAGAGAAGAGGGGTGCCCTTGACTAGCAACCAGGATGGAATTCAGCTCATGGGAGGGACTTACTGATGTGACACAGTGCCAAGCAGACTGGGAGTCAGGAGGGTGGGTTCCAGTTCTGGCTCTGCCTGAGTACCTTAGCAACCACCAGTCTGTCTGGGCTCATTGTCCACTGGTGGAAATCACTGCAGTTGATGATTCCCCAAAATTCTGTGTACTTGGGACCTGACTTGACACTTTCCTGGGAGACTGAACAAAGAACAGGTGATCGGTACCTTAGAATTTTTAGTGGAGAATAGGTTAAGCTCACAAGGTGAAGTGAGTGCCTTTATGTATCACTGTTATGCTCCTCAAAATACTCGATATCAGACTCTCAGAGCCAGATCATCAAGCATGAGTATCTCTTAGAACTTCTGTAAGAAGCGTGAGGAAGCAGGTCAGCTGCGCACCTCTGTCGCCATCGCCCGCCCTCCCAGCAAATAGAACAATGGGCCATGACGTCATTTATCACTTGGCCTCACTGACAATGTTTCATAGTTTTCTGACTATAATAACAATACATACTAGTCACAGGAAGTTTTCAAATACATCAAACTATAAAGAAGAAACCTAGAAAGCACTTGTCTTACCATCCAGAAATATGGAGATTTTGATATATTTCCTTCTGTCTTATATATATACAATTTAGCACATAGAATTTTGTATCCTTTTTGCTTAATGATTTAATGAACATTTCCCTTTGTCATGAGATATTCTCCAGAGGCATGGCTGCATAGCATTTCACTACATGGATGTCCCATGAGTATTAATCCATCCCCCAAGCTTTTTCACTGTTACAATCAATGTTACAATATGCATAACTCACACAGCATGAGGAATTCTAATCCTTTCCTTAGGGATAAATTCCTAGGCATAGAATTGTTGGGTCCAAGGTCCACAGATGCAGGAGAGCTCAGCCAGCTTACCCCCCTCCTTCAGTGCCTCTCCAAGCAGGTGTGGGGCAGATTCTGCAGAATGGCCACCACCAAGGACTTCTGGTGGTCTCTGACTAGATTTTGGAGTTGCAGAGGGAAGAAAGAAAATGAGCATGATTTGCAGCGATAGAACAAGGAATCAGACCGAAGCAGGGGAGTGCTGTCTAGCTCTCTCCCTTCTAGATGAGCAGGAGGGAAGGCCTCATGGAAGGAGCTGCATGGCTAGAGCCCAAGGTCACACCTCTGCCTGCAGGAGCCAGCGGTCCTGGGCTTGACTGGCTGTGGTCACTCAGATGGGGGCTCCTGTGTGGCAAATGGGGAGTCAGGATTGGAGTGCAGCATTGCTGGAGGCCAGCCGCCCCTGTCAAGGGCTGGCCTCTCCCAGTGGATGTGCTGCAGCTATTGTCTTCACACAGGCTCAGCTGCTCTGGGACTCGCCCGGTGGGGGACTGGTGCTGGTGCCAGGCCCTCATCCAGAACCCTCCCAAGAACCCCTTCTGTGGTGGGCCTGTGCAATAGGGATGCTGGAGCAGAGGGGACCCAGGAGGGACAAGCCAAGTTCTTGAGGAACAAACATCAGATTTATACATGAGAGGTGGCACTGCCTTTTTGTTTATGGAGATTCTGAAAAGGACAGATAGTTATATCAAATGAGCATTCACTGGTGGGTGTTACAACTATTTTCTTTTCTGAAGCCCTGGGGTCAAAATGAACTCATTCTTATGCAAGGGGTCCTGGGCCTAGCTCTGCAGCCTGAATGTGCTGGGTCCACTGCCTCATCAGTGGTGGCCAGGCTGGGAAAGGGCAGAGGCATTGTGTCTGTGCCACGTGTGGCCAGGCCAGCTCTCATTTTTCCGAGCTTATATTTGTACAGAAAATCCCAGCTGTGTTCAGGGAAACCAAGGAGAGGAAAGGCAGCTGTAGGATGAGTCATGAGCTATTTCTCCCAACACCCTCTCCCAAAATATAACAGTTTGGATAAAATCCTAGAGATTTTTTTCCCCCTGTTGGACTTTGCCTGTAAAGCACAGAAGGAAAATCTACAAAGAAAGATGTGATCTAAGTGGGAATATGAACTCTGTCTGGGGCCAGCGTGTGGGACACTTTCAAGGAGCCCTCAACCCTGGCCTTTCCTTGTGGTTCTGTAAATTTGCTGCACCACCCACTATAGAGGGTCACTCTCACTCCCTCCAGTGCTTCATGTATATAAATCCAAGTTATATCTCATGATAACCTTATGAAATAGGTGGGATTTGGTGTGCCTGTCTCACAGATGAAGAAACTGAGGATTGAGGAGGTTAGGTGAATTGTTTAAGTAAGCGATGAAAAAGGAAGTCCAACCAAGGCTTCCCACCCAAGGCCCATGCTCTTGCCAGTGGCCACTGTGCTATTCTCTGCTGCCCAGCACAATTGCACACACACTTTTCAGGCCACACATACCACACACATACCACCATCTGTCCAAGAGCCCGAGCATAAGTTCAAAGATCCTCACTCTTCCATGGTTGCGTTAAAAGCCCACAAATAATCCTCATGTTTTCTAGGAGGACGGAAGGCAGCAGAGATGCCAGGCTAGGGTTTGCTGACTGTGGTCACCATATCCTACTTCCTGCCAGTCATTCTGGCAGCAACAGTGCACTGAACTGGACAAAATCCTGTGTCTCAGCATGCCAGTCAAGACCGATCACCGTCACGTGCAGGTCCCACGTCCTTGTGCATTCCCTAACTTAGATCACTTGTGTTGTGTACCTAAGCCCCAGAGTAGAGATGCTTTGGTCTTGGAAAACTGCATTGTGAAGCTTTATGCTATGTATTCTTATTTGAAATTCTGTGGCAATGCAAAATGGCTGCTGTAAGTAAAACATCATCATGAACTCCAAATTTAGTAAAACTGAGGTTCTTAGGAGCTGGGAGGAGAAAATTCACTTTGTGTTTAAAGGCCGTCCACAATCTGTTTCTAGGGTATTTAAGAATGCAAACATTCTTGAATTTAAAAAGATGTGAATTGTAAGAGCTGGAAGGGGACATTTTAAGAAATTAACCTTTTTGTTTTGAGATAACTGTAGCTTCACATGCAGTCATGAGAAATAATGCAGAGAGATCTGGTGTCCTCTTTACCTGATGGGTTTCATGTTGCAACATTATAGTGTGATCCCATCCTCACATCGGCTATTGACATTCATGAAGTCAGGACGCAGATCAGTTACAAGAGGACTTTTTAGAGACTGTTTTTGTAAAACTCTATCATCTGTAAGAGCGTGTTGCCATTTCAGCAGAAGAATGAATCCGGGAGCTCTTCAGGACATTGTGACGAATTTAGGGTACTACCCAGGCTGAGGGTCTCATAGGAGTGCCTGTCCCTGACCTGCAACCTACAAATGAGGGGCCCCTTCTTTCTTTAAGTTCTACCCTTCCCCTGAAAAGATATAGGCAGAGGGAGGGCAGTGGGAGCTTGGTGGAGGGATGTCTACACCCTCTGGACTAACAGTGAACCAGAGTCCAGTCCCAGATCCAGCACTGGCCAGTCCTGCACTCACTTCTCAGTGAAGTCTCAAGGAAGTCCTCTTCCTTGGCCATAAGATGGGGCAGCTGAACCTGGAGTTGCCCAGTATGGTGGCCATTGTCTACATGTGGCAGCTGAGTGCTTGAAATGTGGCTAGTGTGACTTTGGAATTGAATTTTTAATAGTAATTAGCTTTAATTGATTAAATGTAAAGCCACATGTGGCTAGTGGCTACACCACTGGGTAGGACAGGAGAGGGTCTTTCAGATCCCTCCCACCTCGCAAATGTTCTAATTATGATATCTAGACTTTTCCGGATGGGCTCCCTGGTCTCCCTATGAGACAGGGTGAGCCTTACCTCTGAGGAAGCTGCAGCTCAGAAAGATACAGGATTTTTCTGAGGTCCCACTGGCAAATCTGTGCTGGGGCTTGCTGAACAGGCTTCTAGGCCAAATCATCCCCCTCTTTGTGTTACACAGTGCTCAAAAGCAAACCCACTGACATTTTACTGCGATTTAAAAAATCAATTCATGCAACTGTTCATTCTTCCCCCACACTGAATATGAAACCCAAAATATGGGAAATAGACGTTCATATTCTAAGAGAAAGACAGGCACTTTGGGGGAAAAAAACCCTACCTGGTAACCACAACTGAAATCAGGATAAGATTTTAACAACTTAGAGACTCCTATGTAAAGAACCAGGTTTCTGTGAGCAAAATGGAATCACAAATAGCAAACCAACTCCAAAAAGAAAAAACGTTGAAGATAAATCCACATGGAAGCTCACAAAATAAGAGATTCATGTTGCTTCTCTTAGGCTGAGTTCTTGGCTCAGTCACTGGTGGCACCAGCCCATTGGTAGGCCTCCACCAGGAGACCTAGTCCTTCATCCTGAGACTCTGGAGAGCGGCAGATACATGTTTGGGAGAAATTATTCAAACCATGTAGCACAACAAAAACATACTTACAAGCATGTTGAAATAAGGAATAATTTATTCACTCTAATTAAATCCTATGAAGTTCAGCTTAATACTATATATATATTTTTATAACATAGGCCCTTCATCTTCAATAGCACAACCTGCTTTACACTAACTTCTTAAAAACGTACTCTATATTTCATATTCCCCACTTCAGTAGTGTTCCACAAATCAGAAAACGTGTGTGTTTGTGTGTATGGAGAGGTATCATGGTTAAATCTTTCTTTTTAATGATCATTAAGTGTCTCAGATACATATCTGTCCCCAGACACAGGTCTTCTGGTGAGAGAAATAAATTGCAAACACAGGAAGATCCTCAGAAGGCTTTCACCTCATAAGGATTTTCTCCTCCTGAGCTCCACGGGCTTTAGAGGGATTTGGGTATTTTCCTCTTACCTTTGGGTGTCTGTGTACTTCTTTCATTTTCCTTCCAGTGACTGCCACAGCTGACAGTCTCCTTCGCCCTTCCTTGGGTTTATGGTAATTTAATGTTTGATGTAGGAGAGGTGTGGCTCTCTGTGCATATTGGCAGGTGAAGAGAGGGAGGCCTGAGGTTTTATCACATCACAGATGAAATTCAATATTAAGGCCTTTCAAGTCTAACAGCCCACCCCCCAACCCCTCCCTGAACTCTCCCTCCCTCAGTACCCCATCACCCCAGGCCAAGATATATTTCCTGAAAACTGGAAAAACCAGGTACCAGCAACCTCAGATCAGTGCTAATTAAATTAGGTTATAAAATTCAGGCTCAGTTCCCTTATCTGTGAGTGACACCTCCCACTTTCCAACTGGGCTTTTAGCATGCACAATTAAAGCATCTGACATCACCATATCCTTGGGTCTAATGCACTTGGTGCCATTAGCACATCAAGGTGTTTTGATAAGACTAACTTTGATGTAATTCTCTCCTCTTGGTCTTTTTTTGCCCCTAATTCCATTTAATGTATTAAATTCCAAGTATTCAACAATGTATCTGAGGCAGCATTTCATTAAGCTGCTCAAATTCAGTTTTTGTTACTTCTATTATTAATATTTTTTATTGGGTCATCTTTACGCTGAACATGTGGACTGCAGTGAAGGATCTAGGAATGGCGTTAAGTCACTCCAAACCTTTCAGGAGTGCAGTGGTCCTGGAGGCCCACCACAGGCTGAGCCCCTTGGGACAGCATTCCTCATAGGACACAGCAAGCCCCACTGTGCGACGTCCCTCTGGGCCACCGTGCGGTCACGTAGGGCTGGAGCATGGGGCCTGCGACCTCAGCCATACATTGGGCCCCTTCCTCGAGGCAGCACTGAGAGCCTGTGAGGAAGAAGCTGTCTTTCATCTGGACAGCAGTTATCATGGAGTTCCACGTCTCTAGTTCATCTAATAGTAAGGGAACCCATGTGGTTTCAGGAGCACTGGGCTACTGTGTTTGTTACAGTGCTGCTGAGAGAATGAGCCTCAGCAGTGCTGGCTCTCAGTGGGTGGGTGCAGGGGTTCAGGCTGCCCTTCTTCCAAACTACCTGTGATGGGTCCATGCTCCAAGTCCAGGAGCCGGCCCTGGAGGGTAGCAGAGGGAGGACCAGCCTCCTTGGGAAGAGGGCCACGAGGAAGGACCAACTCCATGGACATGGTACTCACAGACAAAGTGGGTGGAAAGGCAGGGGACAGAGTGTGGGACCCCTTTCCCCAGGGTTTCCCCCACCGACGCCAGTCAATCTTGTATTTTTGCGATCAAGTCCTTGGGATAATCGGTGGTGGATTCATATTTCACACAGAAAACCAGAAAAAAAATGAAGAATATCAAAGGCTAGAATTTTCTTTTACTTTAATACTTCATGCTCTCCCCGAGGCTGCAGTGACTGCTGCAGAAAATATGGTGTGGGGTTTGCAGGTAAGAAACAGAGCAGAGGAAAGGTGAGGCCCGCTGCTCTTAGGTCTTTAAAGTTAGTGTTTACAGGTTTCTTACTTACTTTTCATCCTTTTTTATTATCAAAGAAGCTGATAACAATCCTGTGTGCAACAAGTGACTTCCTGATTTTTCTGCCCAAATGGCTATAAAACTTGAAAAGAACTGGGTGCTGTCCATGCATGGAAAAGTGTGTCTTTGTAGAAACATTTGAGGTGAATTTGATCCTTTAATTGGTTCACTTTTACTTTATGAACCACTTTCTTTCCCCCTTTCCCTCGAGCTTCAGATAATACTATCTATTGGGTAAAACTAGACAATGGATTTCTGTTTGAGGGCTTCATATGTGGATTTTTTAAAAAGGAAAGAAAGAGCCTACCAAGATAAATTTCTCTTCGTGTAACAATATTACTGAGAGCAGTGACTTCAGAGACAAAAGGAGGAAAACCTTGGAGATTAGCAAGTCTATGATGTGTCAGAGACAGCTCTGGGTGATGAAGCACCCCCGCCCCAGCAGCCACAGCTTAGAGAAGAGTCAGTGCTCAGTCACACACAGGGACACACACCTAAGAATGGAATCATGGATCCTGGATGATGGAGACAGTGTACAGACATGTTCCTGAGCACTGACTATGATCAACCATCCTGTCTACCCAGCATGGTTCTGGGTTTAAAACAGAACCCTGCATCCCAGGGGCACCTGGGTGGCTCAGTTGGTTAGGCATCCAACTCTTGATTTTGGCTCAGGTCATGATCTCATGGTCTGAGATCAAGCTCTGCATCAGATTCCATGCTGAGTATTGGAGTCTGCTTGGGATTCTCGCCCTTATTCTCTGCCCCTCCCTTGCATATGTGCATGCTGTCTCTCTCTCTCTCAAAAAAGAAAAAAAAGAAAAAAAAGAAAAAACCCAGAATTCTATATCCCAGAAGCCCCCATCCTGGCTATCCCGGGCACTGTGCCGAATGCTGCACACAGACCATTTCATTTGATTTTCACAGAACAACATGAGGGAGGTGCTGTTATTGATCTCACTTTACAGATGAGGAAAGTGGGGCTCAGTGAGGCTAAATAACTTATCTACAGTCATAATAATGAGCAAGTGATAGATAGGGAATGTTAACCAATGCCGCCACTGCTCCCATCTCTTGAACGCAGGTGGACTGGCGAGCACTTCACTCCACCCTGGCATTTGGGTGCACACCACCTTCAGATGGGCTGCTGGGTCAGCAGCTTTGTACAGATTAAGAGCCAGAACCTGTTGTCTCCTCAAAGTGTGGTCCGTAGACCAGCTACATCAGTATCACCTGGGAGATTGTGTGAAGTACGGAATCTCTGCTCTCATGGACCTATAAGAATTAAAATATGCATCTCAGTTAGATTCCAGGTGATTCAGATACACTGGAATACCTGAGGAGGAATGGATTCCTACACAGGTTTCCAAACTTTTTTTGACTGCACATCCCTAATAGTAAAAATGACTGAGTAAGCATCATATTATTATGACATCCTGTTATACCTATTATAGTGAGATACTATGTACATTGTAAATATAGATACAGAAAGTAAAAAAAAACATGAGGTTAAGATGAAAGAGCGATATTTATTTGCTAATGGTGCAAAACTTCTTATGGTTGTTAACTTTGAAAACCAGGGTTTTCATGTTAGTAATGGGCAGGTTTTTCTGAGCTGCAAGGGAAGAATGAGGAGCACATAAAACCCCTGTGGCTCCTTGGGAGCTGAAGCAGAACATGCAGTAAGAGTCTTCCTGTCACCAGCCCCCTGGGCACTGCCCAGCCTCCAGGCCAGAATTTGGGGGGAGGCTTTCAGAGAGCAGCACCACCAGGGACATTCTGGCCTGACTGTTCATAGTCCCCTGGTTTTAGCTGTGGGGATTTCTTTTCTTCCTAGCTGCAGAGGAGAAGAGAGGCCCCTTCTTCCACACTGCTGTGCAGAGAGGGCTTATCCCCTTTACCTCTCTGGGTCACCCTGGGCTAAAGCTTGACTTTGATTCAAAGAACCAACACTTGCAAATAAGGCAAACTGGAAGGGCAGCACGGCCCACCATGACCCAGGACTGCCCAAGATGACTTAACTCTCTAGGTGAGGGTACTTGGGTGGGGCTCTGCTACCTACTGTTTAGAGGCCCAGTCACTGCAAGGTTACATGTTAGCTTGTAGATTTTGGCCTCATAGAATAGATGACCGCAAAGATTATAATTTCATCGTTCTGTAGGGTCTCAAGCAGTTTTGTTATCCTAACATTCTTTTTTAAAAAAGTGCCTGTAAATATCCAGTTCCTCCTCAGATGCTTCTGGAAGCAGCTTTGCTACCTTGTGGGCTCTGTCACTAATGAGTAAGATAAATCTCTGACACATGCTCAGCTTATGCTGTAGAAGAGTCATGGTTTTAGCTCCTTGACAGTGAGATTGCACAAGGCCCAAAGAGAAATGTCTACCTGCTTTTATGGCTCCTCTTCATCTCAGTTACCTGGCACTCTTTAAGAAATGGTCCCACAGGAAAAGGCGCCCTCTGGTTTGATGTGCCGAAGAGAATGCATGGGACCCAACTTGTTGTGACATCTGCCTTCTTTTACTTCTGTTCTTCCCTCTGCCCTGGTCCCAATCCCCAGCCCACCTTTGTTTTTTAAGATACACAATTATATTCTGTCTCCAGGACCTATTTGGAAATTACCCATTTTCCCTTTGGTCTTGTTTTCACTGCTATTGATTTGTATGACTCATGGATGTGACGGCTGAAGACAGATTGACTTGTAGCTCCAGTGAGAAGAGAACAGTCAGCAAACTCATGAACCATACATCTGTCAAAGGTTTATGGGGCCAGGAACCCTGCTGGGCCTCCGAGGACAGGCAGGTCACATCCTGAGGATCTAGTGAGGATGCCCATAGACAATTCCTCATACAATTCCATGAGCACTATAAAGTGGGGTGAGTTCTTTATTCCATTTCTCAGATTAATTTTTGACTAAGTGAAGGAATTTTACCTTGATTCATTTAAAGAAATTTATTAAGTGCCTAATAAATGCACAGCACCATTTCAGTGCTGATAGAAATACAAAAGAAGTGAAAGATGAGTAAGCCACTGTCCCTGGGGCCTTACCATCTAGTTGGAAAGACTGTCAGAAGCATGTAAAAAACTGAAATAACAATGCCCGGCACAGTGTGATTAAGAGCTAAAGAACAGACGAGAACAAAGTCATGACAGATCCAAAGGGGGTGAAAGAAACGACAGCCAGGGAAGCTTCAAGGGGAAGCTAGAGTTTGATGCGGGTCACAAAGATGATACAGATTTAAACACAGGGGGAGCAAAACAGGAGATCTGCTCAGGGAGGGGACAGTGGAGCGAAGGCTCGAGTTAAAGTTGAGCCTGGGCTTTTGGGCGATGCACAGAGCCCTGTGCTTCCCCATGGGATGGGTGGGGTGAACCTTGGATGGTCAGCAGATGGCTGGGGTGAACCAGATTGTGGTGAACCTTGGGTAGTCAGCTGATGGGAGCTCACCCCACAGCACCTTGCTGCCCCAACTTAGCACCAGCATGGTGAGTATCACGGGAGCTAGTCAGAGCTTCAAACTCAGTCCCCACCCCCACCCACTGAGTCTGAATCTCATTTTCACAGGACCTCAGGTGGTAAAATTAGAATCTGAGAAGTACTGGTGCAAACTTCCAGTTATAAAATAAATAAGTCATAGAGGTGAAAAGTCCCATAGGGTGAATGTAGTCAATAATATTGTAATAAGGTTGTATGGTGACAGATGGTGGCTATACTTACTGTGGTGAACACTACAGAACGTATAGAATTGTCCAGCCATATGTTGCACACCTGAAACTAATGTAACATTGTATGTCGACTATACTTCAGTTGACAAAAAAAAAAGAATCTAAGAAGTAATTCCTTAGGATGTGAGGAGCCAGGAGCAGGCACCACATGGACACGCCTGGACAGGCCCTTAGGAGCCAGGTCAGCGCTGGGAGGTTGAGTGAGTGTGGTCAGCCCACCCACTCCTGGGCAGTGAGCCCAGGAGTCAGGACTGGTTCTAAGGGAAGAGAGTAATCCAGGAGGAGCAGGGCTTCTGCTAACAACTGAGGTTCTGTGCGCGGTCCGTGAGTTCGAGCCCCGAGTCAGGCTCTGGGCTGATGGCTCGGAGCCTGGAGCCTGTTTCCGATGCTGTGTCTCCCTCTCTCTCTGCCCCTCCCCCGTTCATGCTCTGTTTCTCTCTGTCCCAAAAATAAATAAAAAACGTTGAAAAAAAAATTTTTAACAACTGAGGTTCTGTGAACCTTCCAGTTTCTCCTTATTCCGGAGACAGGAAGAGGACCCAGCAAAACAAACAGAAAAACCATGAGAGAAAGAAGAAAAAATAGAACAATGGTTACTTGCAGGTTTCATTAAAAGAAATTTTACTAGAATTTCCATAAGCCTAGAATTTCAAGTTCAGAAAACACACTTTAGTGGCATCAAAAAAAGCAGGCTCCCTAAACAATAAACTCCTCTTGGGAATATTCTACAAGACCGAACAAATACAAATAATAGATTTGCTAATTTTTTTCTTTCCCTGTGGACTGAACTACTGTTCAGTTAAACACACTAACTTGTAAAAGACTTCCAGAGATCACAGTAGGGCCTGGACTTCCTGCCCACCTTCCATGTTGCTGATGGAGAGACAGGAGGGAATGATGTCTCAGCAGTGAGTGACAGTCCAGGCAGGAGTGGGATACTCCTAGGATACCCTTCACCACATCAAGCTTGATCCCTGGTATGTCACATCTGGGCCACATACTGGGCACTTAGGTCTTAGGGTGCTGTTTACATTTTCATGCTATGTCTTCCTCTTCAACTAGATTCTTGCTCTTTGGGGGTGGGAATTATTCTTGTACTTCTGCACCTTTGTCCCAGCAACGAGAAACTTGCCACTCAAAGTGTAGTCCTCAGAATGCATTGTATTACCTGGGAGTTTGTTAGGGATACAGAATTTGAAGCCTCACTCCAGACCCACAGCATCAAAATCTGCATTTTAACCAGATCCCCAGGTGATTCGTGTACCCATCAAAGTTCAAGGTTATGACTCTAAAACAATAGTCCTCAATCCTTCCTGCACAATGGTATCACGTTGGGGTGGGTATTTTAAGACCGTGGAGCTCCTGGGCTCCACCCCAGATCAATTAAAGCTGAATTTCTTGGGTGGGTTCCAGGCACCAGCATTTTTTAGAAGCTCCCCAGGTATTCCAGCATGAAGACAGGAATCAAGAAGAGAGCTAGACACAAAGTAAGAACTGAATAAATGTTTAGTTAATGAATACATAGAATGAATGAATGATAGGGCATGAGGGCTTAGGAGAGGTTCTGAGACATCTAGTCAGCTCTCTGATTTTATAGAAGAAACAGAGGCCTACAGATTTGAAGTGATTTGCCCAAGGTCACATAGTAGCCAGAGACAAGCTAGGATTAGAAATCAGGTGTCTGGTTTAGTACACGTACACAAACTCTGACACTGCCTTTCGAAGGTGGAGCCTAATTTTTCCCTCCCTGTGAGTATGGGTTGGTCTTAGTGACTCACTTCCAACCAGAAGAAAAAGCAGGAGAGATTGTGTGCTGCCTCAGAGACTGGGTCATAAAAGGCACTGTAGCTTCCTGCTTGCTCTGTCTTGGATCGCTCAGCTGCCATGTCATGGGAACACTCCAGCAGCCTGCGGAGAGGCTCACATGGTGAGCAACTGAGGCCTCCTGCCAGCAGCCATCCAGATGAGCTTCCTTAGAGATGGCTCCTCCACCTCCATCAAGCCCTCAGGTGGTACAGCCCCAGCCGACTGCAACCTCATGAGACTCTGAGCCAGAACCACCCAGCTGAACCACTCCCTGACCCTGACCCTCAAAATGGTGTGAGATGGCAAAGGTCTATTGTCTTAAGTTGCTAAGTTTTGGGGTCATTTGTTTTACTTCACCTTTGAGTCCTTTGCTATTTCAGCCACACATCTGGCGAAACATCCATGTGGCATCAGGTTCTGTTCCATAGAACTTAAATAGAAATGCTGACCCCAGTTTTTTAGGAGCTTAGGGTTTAAAGCAGACAATGACAATGAAATCTAAACACAGAGGGAGGCAGGGCATGGCACAATGTGGTCATGGCACAGACACAGTCATGCTGTGGTCCCCACTCCTTTCTGGAAGCCCCTGAGGCATCTGCCGTGCCCTTCTGGCTGGCTTCCATGCGAACATCCCAGCCACTGCCCTTTCCAGCCCTGCCAGGCTGCAGGAGGGCTGGGGGCAAGGCTGGGTCAGGCTGAGGCAGCTTTGGAAAACACAGCTACAACCTTGGTTCAGAAACAGGATGTCTGCCCTGCATGCCAAGAGTTGGCAGAGGCAATGTCTGCATAGGGTGGATGGAGTTTTCTCCTACTCTGTCTGTCTTGTAGCCATGGCTGTGATTGCACTGGAGTGGCAACTTGTCTGGCTAATTTGAAAAGCAAACAAACAACACCCAGCTGATTTGTTAATGACCAGACAATGGCCGGTGGCCCAGAAACTAGATTCTGAGACTCAGAAAGGGTGTGAGAAAAGGTGGTGGACGCAAGGCTGTGTCTGTGCCTCTTCTTCCATCCATACTCCCTGACCTCTCCTTGGCTAGCAAGATTCTTCCCTCTGCCTTCATGAGCTTTCTAAGCTAGGCATGCCCAGAACGCTGCAATTTAGTATTTCCTATGAGAATGCTTCACCAAGTATTCACAATGCCACCTCCCTGCCCTGCATGAAAACAGGCCAAGGGAAATGGGATTGTTCCTCCCAGCAGTGGCCAGAGGAGGCAGGTGGTAGGGTAAGAACAGCAGCTGGTAGCCCTGTCCCCACAGCAGCTCAACCTCGAGGGATCCCCAGAGCCTTCTAGTGCCCAAGGGTGTCTTGCCCTGAACCCTGGCAGTGAGTAGAGCCCCTGACTCTGCTTTGTACTAGAATAGTCCTAGCCTGCAAGCAGTGGCTCCTAGAACCACATGCCTTTCCCCCTCCACCTGCCAAGGTACTGGCTGCCTCTGAGGAAACAAAATGAAGAATGCATTCTCCAAAGAGCCAGTTGGGGAGCCCAGGGCTGCATTCATAACATGGCTCGTTCATGATGGACTCCAAACACTGCAAACTGCTTGGCTTGCAGCCACAAGCTTGGCTTTCCATACCCTCATAAGAAAAACATCTCAGAATTCTCAAAGGCCCTTTAACACTGGGCTCTCATGGACACTCTGCTGGTCTCTGGTTTTATGAAACTAACTTAATGACTTTTCCTGGGGTTCAAGATCAGGCCCCCAGGATATTTTCAGCACAAAGTTCTTATCCATCATCAACTAAGTATGGAGCTGTAAGCCTCAGCTTTGTTCACAAAAGTCTTAACATTCTATCTCTAGGAGACATAGACCTTCTTGTATGTTCATTTTCCAAATAGGAATGATAAAAATGAAAGGTGTCACATATTGATGGTGGATTATAGGTTAAAGAGGTATCCTCTTTGCAAGCATTATTTCAATCCTTAAACCATGAAAAGTAGACATTACTCCCATTTCACTGACAATGAAACAGACTCGGAGGGGAGAAGGAACTTAATGTTAAGTGGCAAAGGTGGAATTCTAGGTCTTTCCACCATGTGCGCTGCCCCACCAGGCATGCATCGAACACATGCAGCTTGCAGGATTCTGGTGGAGATCCAGAAGTTCTTGGAGGCAGAAACCCAGTCATTTTGCAGCCTCCCACATGAGGACCACCTTCACAGTTGGACTGGAGAACCAGAGCCCATCCCTGAATCTGCTTTTCCTCAGAGTCCACCCCTCAGTGCAAGGACACTGCCTACAGAAGTTAGGCTGTCTTCAGGGGACAAGGGATGGGCCAGCACCCCAAGAGCTGTAACCTTCCCAAAGTCTGAGGTGCTGGGGTGGGGAAAGGGGGTCTGAACCCAGGGATGGGCCTTACATTAGTCTGATACATTTATCACAACTGATGAGCCCATAATAGCACATGATAAGTAACCAACATCCACACATTAATTTTTCCCTAATGTCCTTTCTCTGTCCCAGGATGACATTCAGGACACCACATTACACTACATTTAATCTCCACATCACCTTAGGCTCCCCCAGGCTGTGATAGTTTCTCAGACTTTCACTGTTTTGATGACCTTGACAGTTTTGAGGAGTGTTGGTCAGGTGTTCTGTAGAATGTACCTTAATTTGGGGCTCATTCCATGTTTTTATGGTCAGACTGGGGTTATGGGTTTTGGGGAGGAAGATCACAGCAGTAAAGTGTCCTTTTCATTACATCATGTCAGGTGTACATAGTGCCAATATAATGTGTCACGGTTGATACTGACCTGGAGCCTGACAGGCCTTTCCATTCTAAAGTAACTTTTCTCCATTTTTAGTGTCCTGTTTGGACTCTGGGTGACTGCTGACTATGAGCTCCACTCTAAGGGGGTGGGGAGTTGTTCTCTACCTCCTTGAGAGGGGAGTGTCCACACAAGCTATTTCAAATTCTTCTGTATGGAAGATTTGTCTCTTGTCTCTTCCTTCCTTCCTTCCTTCCTTCCTTCCTTCCTTCCTTCCTTCCATCCATCATTTATTTATATGGATATTTATTTTAGGATGCATGGATATTTCTTTTACATTTTGGATTATAATCCACTACTATTTTATTCATCACTCAGGTTACTCCAGCTCTGGTGACTGGGAGCTCCTTCAGTTGATTCCTCTGTGCCTTTGACATACCCTCATTTTTTTTTTTTTTTTAGCACTTTCTTACTTCCTGGCACTAGAGGATGCACCAGGCTTGTTTTGTATTTTCCTGACCCAACCCACTAATGAACCCCCTTTCCAAGGAATTCTGGTACCATTTGAGAATGGCATTAGAAATCTGCATCTGGGTATGGGGCAAGGTGAAGAGATGTCTGCGGGTGCCCCAGGACAACGGTTACTTCCCAGCACAGGAAAGAAACAGCTCACTGTTAGGAAGGTAACTGTGCAGTTGCAGCAAGTCAGCAATAGTGCCCTGATGATGCTGGTAGCCCACCAGTGGCTGGCCCCTACATGTTTCCAGAAAGGGGAACACCCAAGTGAACTGAAATGTCCTGGACTCCTGGCCAAGAGCTCTGCTTTCACTGCCTTCGCTGCCTTCATCAGTGCTTCCACAGAGGTCTGTGGCCTCTTGCCATTGGCTCTTTGAAGATCTTGCCCTTTCTGAATATTCTCTGAGTTGAAAAATGATTCCAGATATTATGAAGGACTTGTCACATCTGACAGTTCCCTCTTCCAATACCTGCTTCCTCAACTTCAAGACTCACATTTACCTTCTCATTGAAAGAGTCTTTCTTGTTTCCATTGCTGAAAAAGCCTGCAAAACTCTAATTAATACAAGACTTCACAACTGACAGTGGCAACAGGCTTCAGAGTCTGCGAAAGGCCAGTATAGGTTTTCTGGGCCTTAGCACAGCTCCTGCTTAGAGGGAAAAACCATCATTTGTTTCTTCTTTTCTTGCTTAATCTCTCATTCATGCAAATAATCACTTTCTAACTTTTATTAAGTGCAAGACATCATACACTATGATAGATTAGGGTTTAATAGTATGTGTTTATTCTTATACGTAGACAGGATTTGTGGCATCTATGGATAAAATGAGACCCTTCAAGGAGCCTATTTCTAATGGAAGACCCCCAACCAACCTCATCCAACAGAACTGGGTGGGCTGCAGTCATTTTTCTTCTCATGGAGGGCATCTACACAGGGAAGCACAAGGGCTGGCCCTGCATGGGTTGTGCCTCTGGGTAAGGCCTGCTAGGGTGCTGCCTTCACTGGGAAATATCTTTTAGGAACCCATAACTAGTCTTTGAAGTACAAAAGGATACAGAAAGGGTATGGGAGTAGTGCTTTAAGGGATAAAATATACTATCCAGGCCGAGAATGCCCGGTTGTACCTCTCTGGCTCCCAACAACCATAATCTTGTTAGGTGGCCAGGTCTCTCTTTAAGTCTAATTAAATACAAGAAACTCATTTAAAAAAAGCTCACAAAAAATATTGAAATTGGCAGGTTCTGGGTATCTTTGCTAATCAGCATGTTTAAAAGATTTTTTTTAAAGACTCAGAATTTCACCATGTATTTCTAAAAAGTAGACCTCCAGGGGATCTTCATGTTTATGGAAAGCATAGATCCTCCTAATAGTTGCTGAGGCTGATGGCACTGAGAGAAGCATTTTTTTGTGTGTTACTTTGTTTTTACAGTGCTTTTTATAAATCATAAGTTTTAACTATTAAAATATTAAAACTAACTTGTTAGCATCTGAGATGTAGTGAAGTATGGTCAGAAGAAACAGGTTTTGAAGCAAATGCCAAACTGCCCGATATGGAGAGTTTCAGTATGGATACAGTCTATCAGTAAAGCCAGAGAAAATACTTAGAAAAATCCATTCTGAGCAGGAGGGCATCAATGAATGTGTTAGCACAACTGCAAATTTGGTTAAATGAAACCCAACAGGAGAATAATCCACACAGAACGAAGGAAGCAGCTAATGTAAACTCAAATGAATACAATTTGAAAGTTTTCTAAAATGAAACCATTAACTCTCAAGAGTTTTCAGCAGGGGGCAGGGGGCAGGGGTGCATAAGGAGCAGATGGTCCATTTCCAGTGAGGGCTCAGGTGTCTATTCAGTAAGCAGAGAAGTGCCAGCTCCAAAGATGTTCAGTGTTGTAGAAAATGAGATTCACTTAAAACTCATAGATGCTAAACCACCCAGTGAAGCTGAGGACCTCCCTCTGCCTTTCTTCACCACGCCTTCCAAGTATCTAACACTTATCTAACACTAAGGAATGGACCTCTTGCCATTAGTTAAAGGAGAATATGCAGCTTAGACCCCAGATGTGCAGGAAATAAAGGTATCACCGTCCCAGGTTTGCTGCCTCCATCTGGTGAAACTCGGCCCCTCTGACCAGCTCCTTTGCTGGTGCCCACACCAGGCAACTTCTGCCCCTCACTCTTCCACCCCTAGCCTGGTCTAGGCCTCATCCCGAGCTCTCATGGTTGTTGCATTTCACTCTCTTCTCTCAAAGACACACACACACACACACACACACACACACACACACACACACACATGCTCCACAGGCACCCCAGAGCAGCTGAGGAGGGCGCCAGGGGCTGGGGGGCAGTGATAGTGAAGCCTCGCCCCACCTGGGAATTCTGAGGCAGGGACTGCATGATTCAGTGGAGCTGTTCATCCAAACCAGGACAAATGAAGAATGTGCAAAGGGAAGGATGGGAAAGAAGCCCCAGGAAGTGGGGAGATGTCAGATGGCAAAGCTGCTGAGACCCGGACACTGTGGCTCCACCCAGGGTTCGATGAATTATGTCAAGAACTGAAGACCCAGGGGAGGGCTTGCAGATTTCAGGCAATAGCAGTCAACAGGTGAAAAGACAGGTAAGTCTGGGAAGGCAGACCTGTGGTCCTCTTTGCCCTGCTCTCAGTTCTAGAATGACTGGCTCCTCAAACAAAACTTTTTCATCTTGATCATCTGGCATGCACCGTGTTTCCTGATGGGCTCCTGACTGGTCTCTGATGGCAGAATTTGGGGAGGCAGGGTGGCCCGTGGGTCTGTGGGGCAGGGGCAGGTGGGGAAGGGACTGCAGCCCCAACACCTGTGACAAAGTGTGATAACTTGCATCCCCCCCTCTGCCCCCCAGCCTGCAGTGCACGTGCATGATAATGCACACACCTGTGCTGAGTAGTGCCAGTGCTGCAAGGCTGCATGGGTGGGTGTGGCCTGGAGCATGGGGCACTCCCTGCTTTCTGGGTTCCTCATTGGAAACTCAACTACGGCCACACCTCTTAGTTGTTATTTAACCTTTGCTCCGTTCATCATCTCCCCTATTTGCTTCGCTGATTCCACACTGAGCTGCAATGAGAAACTCCCAGGAAGTCTCCTGAGAGTCACATCCTGAAACCACAGCAGGGGAGGGGAGAGTGAAACCTACCTTGTGAGGCTGCAAAGAGCAGAAGGAAATTCCCATTCCCAGGTTGGGCAGGCATGCCTGCATCTGGTCTCAGCAGCGATACATGCTTCTAAATGAGATTCTAACCTTGATTGCCTACCAACCTCTGGGCTCATGTATGATGATCCCTAGGTTACATTATGTGTATAGTGAGTCATCTAGTGACCAATGCTAAAAACAGGAGTTTTGGGGTGGGAGCACTCTTTTAGTCTGAGTTGAGCCAGGGAGGGTTTCTGTGATCAGGTGACTTGTTAGAAGAGACCTGAAGGGGATGAATGAAACAGAGATTCTGGGTAAGAACATTCTGGGGAGAAAGAAGAGCAGGCGCAGCATGTTGTGGCTTATATGAGGAGCAGCAGGAAGGCCATTGTGGCCCAAGTGTGTCAAGGTGTCACTGATAGCGGTGGCCAACCAGACACCACACCCCATGGAGCTCACAGACCCTGCCCTGTCCTCTGAGTAGCTGCTCCTTAACTGCAGGGCCCTAGGAGTATTCTGGATACTGGCCAAATTCATAGGTTGTTCCTATCACACCTCAGATGGACTTGGCCTTCATCAAACCACTGTGAATGACTGATAAGCAGAGATCTAGCTGCCACATTAAATTCGTCCCATGAGTACATGCAGAGCATTGACAAGACTTACAGGTGCCCCTTCTTGTTCTAAAAGCTCTGCCTGCCTCGATTCACTTCTTTCTGCACAATGATCCCATGAGCTGAGTACTGTTATCCTTTCTCAGGTAACTGACACACAATACCCAACAACAAATGTCCACAATCCCATCACCAGCACATGGAGGAGCCAGGACTTGGACCCACAACCACTGGACGCAAGAAGCTGTGCTCTGGCCCACACTTCCACATGGCCCCTGGCCTCAGCATCCTTCCTCAAGCCAGGTCACCTCCTATGGCTGTGCCCACTTCCCATGGTGTGTCCACTTCAGTATGACCCCAATAGGACAGGTCCAGTTCAACATCACAGAAGAAAGGCCTCTGAAGTTAAAGTGGATCTGGCTTGTCTTAGGTCTCCTACAGTTCTGACACTGCCATTGTGAGGACAGAGGCTTCCTGGTTTGCTCTTGGTCTTAAGGGTTGGAAAGAGAGATTCTGTTTTCTTCTCCAGCCCCAGCATCCTGCTGCCTCAAACAACATGTGCACAGACTCTGGGCCCAACCGGCAGGGCTATCTGCAAAGGGATCTGGGCAACTCAAAATATCTAGGATTTTAGATATCTGCCTAGGTAGAAATCATGTTCTACGTCTGAAAGTTATGATATAAAGTTACATTTCAATATAATTTGCAACAGCCCAACCCAGATCTGATCTTTGAAGGAGTCCATAGAAAAGGCACCAAGTTGAGGTTTGTGAACCTGGGCTGAAATGTCACTTACCAGGAGGGAGCTCTTGGGCAAGTCACCTCACCTCTGTGACACTGTGATGATAATTTCTACTTCTTAGGATTGTTACACAGGTTAAATAAAATGCAAATGTGAAGGTAGTAAGTGTTCCATAAAGGATGGTTTATGTAAACATTTACTGAGGGCCTACTATGTGCCAGGCACATGCTAGGTGCTAGAGACCATAGGTGGGCTCCCTATGGAGATATTCTCCTGGCCTCAGAGAGCACCATTCAGTGCAACTCTGGAGACAGCCCCTGAACACATGATTTCAGTGCAATGCAATGTGGGAAGCACTGTGTATTTCCATTTCTTATATGAATTGGTCTATTTGTGTGTGAATATGTGGCTATTTGTCCTTCTTCTTCCTTTTAATACAATGGGCTCTAAGAACAGGAGCCAGGTCTTCTATTTCCTTCAGATCTTCTTTAAAAACCCCAGGCAAAGTTTGTAGCCTGTTAAATTATGGCAAATGCTGTGGCCTCTCTAATTTAAGAAGGTAAACCTCCAGGGAGGCCCTGGGGAAGTATTGTTCAGGCCACCAAGGCAAACAGGAAAGATGCTCCCCAAACCCACCATTCACTTTACACACAGGGAGCCCAAGTCCTCCTGACTAGAACCCAGCGGGGTGGGCAGAAGGATGCTCAGCCCGATGGAGACCTGCACCTCCAGAGGCCCCTGCTCTTATTTAATTGATGCAGGAGGCAAACAGCTGGTTCTTCAGTGAACAAGGGACATTGCATTTATCAGTGTCTCAATTCTGTTTATTCTGTAAACATAAGGAGGAGCTCCACATTCTACTATTCTTAGTTTTGCAATCCTCACAAAATAAATATTTGCCTTGAAAAGCAGCAACTGTGATAATCATCAGGGTAATATTCTCAAGTGCCGCTTCCCTCACACACGCCAGTTGCAGAAGTCAGAGAGCTGTGTGTGGTCTGTTTGGATAATGAATTTCATGTGGAAACCTCATGCTGGAAACCAACTGGCAGCGATGGTGGTGGAAGTTTGGTCTCTTGGTTCTCAGACTTGACTCAAAACCGAGTGTCCCGAGTCACTGGAATGTCCCTGCCTTGGTTTCTTCTGTCCATAAAATGAGGAGTAAAATTGCTTAAATGAGTGCTGTTGGGAGACCAAGACACTAGCTCACATCACAGTGGTTGTCGGAACAGGGCTGGTTCCTGCCAGAGGCCACCCGGATAGATCAGATGTCTGCTGCGTGTTCACATATCTCAAGGATGGGTCTCTCTCTCCCCATCTCTGCAAGAATGAGCTAAACTTCAAAAGGGGTTCTGCTGAAATTCCCTTAAAATCTTCTAGTTTAAATGATACTGAAGATTTTATTGCCCAGGAAGGAATCCATCAAGCAGAAAACCATCAAGCACAGTTGGCTTGTGCCATTTACAAATGCCACCCTGCCCAGCTGCCTGGCGCCTTCTTTGGCTTGCACTCTTCCCAGATGCTGGCTTTCTGCAGACTGTGGAGCATCTAAACAGCCACATCCCCAAAGTGTCCATTCTGATGGATTTTCTTCATTATGGACAGGAAGGTTTAGGAACAGCCATTTCTAGCCATTATTAAGGACTAAATCTTAAAGAAAATGAACCTTGAAAGCCCTCTGAGGTGCTTTTAAGAAAGTGCAGTGCATTTCAGTATATTTAAGGATTATGGTTTTTCTGGGCCAGAAGTAATGTTTGTTATGCAAGCACACAAAGCCTCAATCAAAATATTAAACCATAAAACCATATTTGCCAGGTAAACAAAATCAGCCAAAGCAACAGATGTGTGCATCCCATCTGACCATCCTTTGTGGTCTCGGGCCTCTCTGTACAGTATCAGGAGCCTGGCCAGATGCTAAGCCCCTGAGTCCACCCCCACTTCCTCCTTCATGACCCATCCATGTGCTCTCACTGCCCTGGGCTTCCCTGCGATAGGGTCTCTTCCTTTAGGCTGACCTTCCACCCTAATCCATCTTATTACTTGGAAAGAAATCAAACTTGCCAGGTGTTGGTGAGCCACCTGCTGCACAGGGCTGAGCATCCAGCGTTCTCCCCAGCTCCTAGGACCATGTGCAATGGACAAGAATAGCTCTGGCATGCCAAACTGGGTATGAAATTGATCTCTCAATTAGTTCCCCAACAGCATGCCCAGAAGAGGCTTCCTAACTGAATGTCAGTGTGCTGGGCTGTGCTATCAGAGCTTCTTGGCCTGCTACCTCCAAGTGAGAAATGGGGTGAGTGGAGCTGGCTTGGGGCTCAGAGTTGGCTGTGGGAGGATCAGGTAGGGTGCAAAGAGGTAGGAGGCAATGTTGGACTCTATAAGAATGTTCAGTGTTTTCTTTCTAGTTTGAGACTTTAAAAAATGTAAGCATGCGGGCACCTGGGTGGCTCAGTTGGTTGAGCATCTGACTTCAGCTCAGGTCATGATCTCGTGGTTTGTGGGTTCGAGCCCCACATCGGGCTCTGTGCTGACAGCTCAGAGCCTGGAGCCTGCTTCAGATTCTGTGTCCCCCTCTCTCTTTGCCCCTTCCTTGCTCACACTCTGTCTCTCTCTCTCAAAAATAAATAAACATTAAAAAATTAAAAAAAAATGTAAGCATGCGTTTCAAGTTGGAATCTTCAAAAATTTTCTCAGGAGGGGCCTGTTGTTTGTTAATTGCAATGGGAACAGATGTTGGGTTGAAAGGGATCATCCTGGGGTGCCTGGGTAGCTCAGTTGGTTAGGTGTCCAACTTTGGCTCAGGTCATGGTCTCATAGTCTGTGGGTTTGAACCTCTGTGCTGACAGTTCGGAGCCTGGAGCCTGCTTCAGATTCTATGTCTTCCTCTAACTCTGGCCCTCCCCTGCTTATGCCCTCTCTCTCTCAAAAATAAATAAACAAAAAAAAAATTTAAGAAAGGGGTCATCCTACCACCCTGCCAAGTTTCTCCTGCTGACTGCCCCTTCTGCTTGCTTGTCAGCCAGACTGGCCCTCTCAGAAAGAGCACACCGGAAGACCTGACTCATGACAGGTGGAGGTGGGTTTCACAACATACCAACTGGCATGCTATGGGCACTGATGGTCCCAGAATGGCACAGGGCATGAATAATCATAGCTGAACCTCAGCACTGAGTTCATGTATGGTTTTCGTTGCCTTCCCATCTCCTGCCATGAAAACCCAGACTTCTTACCACAGTCTGTAGCCTGGCATGCTCTGACTCCTGGCTCCCTTCTCTCATCTCCTGTTTTTCCCACCTTTCCCTCTGCTGTAGCCACATTGCTTTCCTGCTGGTGATGGCATGTCTTGGGTTTGTCTCACCCCAGGGCCTCTGCTTGGTTTCCTCCCTCACTTCACTTAGGGTTTTACTCAGATAACATCTCAGGGGGCCCTTTCCCCCCAGTGCTTTCTCTCGGCTTGCCCTGATTATTTATTTCTTCATGGCATTGGATTTACCTGAAACTACATCCATGTTAATGTACTATAGCTTCCCTCTTTGCACTAGTATGTAAGCTCCATGCAACAGGGAATCTCCTGTCCTCACCCATGGTATTGTATATTAAAATCAATATGAAATCCTACCTTCATCTCTTTCTGTGCCTGACGTTTAAGAAATATGGAATTGGAAATATGGCAAAAAAGGAAATGTTAAGAGAAAAGATTTGGTACTCATCTGACAGTTGTCAAAAGTATGACACTGCCCCCCCCATCATCTGTTGTCTAGACCTACATGTCTTTCTTCATCTCCTAAGAAAGCACCTTTTGTCAGGATTAGAGTGTTGTCGGCAGAATTATCTCCCTATTATTTTCAGGAGACTAATATCCTATTTCAGTATTTGGGTTCACCTCTTAGTAGCTTGTGTACAGCCACTTAGTGGTATCATTTAACAGTATCAATCTTAAGGGATCTAGAAATACCACAGCTAAGCTTGGCTTCCATGCACCCTGGGCCTCGTCACTACTAGTAATGACAACATGACTGTGGCTGTTACTCCTCTGCTTGCTGATTCCATTGGAACTCAGAAGCCAAGGCACCTTCCTGCCATGTGCAGAGTTTGATTTACTGGGTTGGGAAGTGACTGGGGATGATATAAGCTTGGTGGGTGGCACAGCTGTGGCTATCAACACACATGCATTTCCCTACACAAGGCTTATTACCACTCATCTGCTTTCCACAGTGATCTGACTTGTTAGAAGTGGAAAACAAAGGCCTCCTGGTTAGTTACATGGGTAACAGTGTGTACAGACCTCTGGGCATTTCTGGGGGTGGGAAGCTGGGTAGAGGAGGCAGGGTCTCCAGCTTTGCCAGCATGTGTCTGTTCCACCTTGTAGCCAAACCGTATTTAACACTTGTGGGCACCTACCCTTTAAGAAATCACACATGTCTCTGTACCCAGAGGGTAGCTTTGTTAATTGGAATTTGTTTGCTTGTTGATTTAGGGTACTGTGATGTTGGGAAACCCCTTGCTCCCCACTGTGTGATTAGAACAACTAGTGGCCTTTCTTGGAAGGATCTCATTCATTCATTCATTCATTGGACATACAGCTAACCCTTGAACAATGTGGGGGTTGGTACACCAACGCCTGAGCAGTGAAAAATCCACAAAGAACTTTTGACTGCCCCAAATTTAACTACTAAAAGCCTACTGTTGACTGGAAGCTTTACTGATAAGAAACACAGTTGAATAACATATATTTTGTATGTTATATATATGATAGAGTGTATTCTTACAAAAAAATAAGCTAGAGAAAATAAAATGTTATTAAGAAAATTCTGGGGCACCTGGGTGGCTCGGTCAGTTTAGCGTCCAACTTTGGCTTAGGTCATGATCTTACTGTTGGTGAGTTTGAGCCTCGCATTGGGCTCTGTGCTGACAGTTCAGAGTCTGAAGCCTGCTTTAAATTCTGTGTCTCCCTATTCTCTGCCCTCCCCTGCTCATGCCTTCTTTCTCTCTCTCTCTCATAAATAAATAAATAAATAGATAAATAAATAAATAAATAAATAAATGAAAATCCTAAAGAAAACACATTTACAGTACTGTACTGTATATATATATATATATATATATATATATATATATAATCCACACGTAAGTGGACCCATGCAGTTCAAACCTGTACTGTTCAAGGGTCAACTGCACTTTCACTGAGTATCCACTATGCTGGAAGAATTGAAGTCACCTCAGATTGTAGGTTCCCTTATTTGCTAGCAAACGAATGGCCCACCCTAATGCTAAGTCCTTGGGCAAAGCTTTTTCCTTGGCTTTCATTGTTCAGGGTCACCACCTTGGGCACTGCTCTGTGATGACCTCAGGGCAATGGTGAAAAACTAGTCCAGTCTCATTTGTTTGTACTAACAGGCCCCAATTCACTGGGATGCCTGAACCCCAAAGCCATTTATTCCTGGATTGGAGTACCTGAGACCACTGATATTTGGCTACATTTGTACTATATACAAACAGCAGCTTTGTATTTCTTACACCAATATTTCCTCTATCTCCAAGCCTTCACAGAGATGGCTCACAGCAATGGAATGTAGATTACTTTCTCCTTTGCCCTGTCTCTGATGATGACAGATGCCAGCAAACAGTGTGGTGTGAGGGCTGGGATCTACAAAGGGCAGAAGTTTGCTCCCGCTACCCTCAGGTTTACCAGGTGGTTGTCCCAGAACCTTCTCCACATGTCCTTACAGAGGCAAGCGTATCAGCCGCAGAGGCAGGGAACAGAGGTCTAGTCCCTGTCCTCCTAATTATAAATTACACAGCATGATGCCCTGGGTTACTATTGGCATCACGATCATTAGAGGTTATATGGGGCTGAGCAGGTCACTTAACCTTTCTAAGGTTCCACCTCCTTATTCTGAAAATAGGGAAGACTTGTACGAAAAATGATTTGTAAAATGGTCTGGAAATGTAGGGCAGAAGTTAAATGATGGGACATCATTTTATTTTCCCTTCTTTATTCTTTCAGAAAATAATAATCAGAGATTGAATAAGAGTCCTGCCCCAGTACATGAATTCAAGGCAGACTGCATGATACACTGTAATAGGCTGTGATACGCAGCATTCTCTGAGGCAGGGTTGGGGCTTCTGTTTCCTAATTGACCTAATGTGCTAAGTGAGCTTAATGTAAGTTAATTAATGATACTATTGGAGGGTAGAATCACCTAGGAGGAGCCTCAAACAGCATCAAAGTGAAGAGCAGGCAGGTGTTCTCTGGGATAATTAAGAAAACAAGGGCCCAGAGGAAAGCTGCCGAGAGGCTTGCAGGCAAGACACTGAGGACGCCAGGGGTTGTGAGATGGGTAGAGGGAGGGAAGGAAGGTGACGGGAGGGGCTGGCTTTTCAAATGCCATCCTGTTTACAGCTCCTGTGTTAGAATTTCAGATCTACCTGAGTCTTGGAAGCTGGGTTCCTGGGCATTTCCTTGAGAACAATTTCATTTTTTGGAAAACACAAAACTTACTCACCTGGACCTAGAAAGGAGACTCAGGTGATCTAGATTCTATCTTTGGTCTTTTGGGACCTAAGGAACTTTGATGAGAAGGTGCTTCATAGTTAAGAGTCAGTTTGACTTGTACCATGTGAAATAGGGTGTAAGGCCAGGGGGTAAGACTCTTGCCTCTGGCAGGCACTGTGCTGGGTATGGGGACAGGCTGATGCTTAAGAAAGAAGGGTGAGCCCCTGACATTTCTGAGCTTTGCAAATATGTATCTTGAACAATATTAAAACCTTCTTTACTTTTAGAATCAGGTAATGCCAGAGAGTGAAAATCAAACTTTTCAGGGAAATATTTTTTACTTTTCCTCCCAAAGACATGTGCTTCCAGGATTACCCTCCCACTGTGCTGTCACAAATTAATATTCCTACATACAGCCTGCCTCACTGAAGGATGGGGAGAAAGTGCCGTAGAGGCCCCAGCTGACCCAGCACGGAGCAGGGCCCCCAGTTTTCTCCTTCAGTGGGGAAGGGTACACATGGACAAATGCTAGTCTCCCAACTTTGATGAGTAACTCTCTTTTTGGTGGACTTTGTCAAAAGGTAACTCTCACTGTTTTAAATGGCTACCCCTTTGAAATCTTACAGCATCAAGTCAGGCAAGAATATTCTCTAGGTTAGCTATTTGAATTGATTCCTTTCTCCTTAATCCATTATAACTTTTTACCTTAATACTTTGAATTAGCTGCTGTTTTGTTCTTAGAGAGTGTCTCAGACATGTAACCTCAGAGCTACAGAGCAGTGGTGAGCCCGACAGCAGAAAAGCGGGGCCAACCTCCCCTCTCTGTCCTTCACTCCAGCCATGTTGTATCCTGTGTCCCACCAACTCTCAAATGTCCCTACTGACGGGCTTCTGCTCTGTCACTCTGTCTCTACACTCTGGCACCTTACTATTTTAACTGTCCCTCTTGGACCCCCAAATGCTGCCCTCCCAGTCAGCTGCCCCCTTTTGCTCTACCCTAACCTGTGAAGCCCCACCCCTCCCTCCCCCCCACCTCCCCAGGACAGGAGCAGTTGCTACAGGATGCGGGAGAATCAGAGCTGGCTCTTGTGCAGGAACCCAAACTACTCTGATCTGTCAGAGCACTGAGAAGAGCCTCTTGGCAGGAAATGAATGCCTTAATCATCAGAAATATGTACTTTCCCCACTGCGCACCCGAAAACAGAGACATCTGAGACATCGGGTCTCATACTTGATTCAAAATCACACCTGGAAGGTCTCTTAGGGCACCATAGGTAACTTGGGGCGGGGATGCAGGTACCGAGCCCAGCTAAATCCCAGCTGCTGTGTGTTCCCCATGAGCCCGGCTCAAGGGCAAATCTCAGAAACAAACTTTTCATGCTCTCTGGAGACACCCGTGGTCTTAGCAGCCAAAATCTTAAAGCCAGCGAAACACACACAGAGTTTGGCTTACGAACCAAATGTGCAACCAAGAGCAAAATGGGGTTTCTAATGTTTTTCTGAAAACAAAGGAACAATCTCAGGTCTTAGATCTGGTAGTGCAGACGCACAGTAATTGGTAAAGCTTGTTCAAACGCAACCCAAAAATGACGTGCATTTCAAAAATGCACTCAGGCCGTTTCTCAGCCGATGACACCTCAGTCTCAAACAGCCGAAGAGTTTAGAAAACCCAGAGAGAAGAACCAAGGCTTACCTGGACCCTGCTGGCGGGTCAGTTTCTAATCCAAGCAGAAGATGGTCTGTGGAGAAAGGCAGGCACGGTCCCGCCTGAGGCCACCAGGTTTCACAGGTGGCCGTCTGGCAGTGTTCTGAGAGGCAGGTGGCCAGCGACGCTGGAGGCCGGCAGAGCTGCCTGGGGCAACACACCTCTGTGCTGCCAGCCCCACTTTCCTTCTATTGCAAAGGACTGCCTGGGAACTCCTTGACTGCTCGTCCTGTCTGCGAGTGTGGGAACTTAGTCCTTGTGGAGGGGCTTTCCCTCACTGCAGACTCACCTGCACCATCTAGAGGCCTCTCCCAGCACTGAGATGCTGGTGCCTCACTCTGCAGGTTAGCCCCCTCTGCAGCCTGACTGGACACACACACCTGGCTCTTGACTTCCTGTCCTGAAAGACAGAAGTTGGAATTTGTAAAATCACTGATTTCTTTTTTTATTTTATTTTATTTTTATTTTATTTATTTATTTTTTCAACGTTTATTTATTTTTGGGACAGAGAGAGACAGAGCATGAACGGGGGAGGGGCAGAGAGAGAGGGAGACACAGAATCGGAAACAGGCTCCAGGCTCTGAGCCATCAGCCCAGAGCCTGACGCGGGGCTAGAACTCACGGACCGCGAGATCGTGACCTGGTTGAAGTCGGATGCTTAACCGACTGCGCCACCCAGGGGCCCCAATTTCTTTTTTTTTTTTTTTAGAGAGGGACCCTTGCTTCCTTCAGAACAACTAAAGCCTTTGGACACTGGAGTGACAAAAAACTAAATTAGCATTAAAATTCCATTAATCAAGACATCTTCACTCAAGGACCCCCCACTGAGATGGCCACAGGCATGGGTGCTACTGCATCCATTTGAGATATGTTCACATGTTTGTACACATTCCTGTCCTCCTCTCCCCTCCCCCCACACCTACAGCAGACTTTAAGTCCTCAGATCCATTCTTTCTCTCCTGTCCCTGGACACCCCACCACCATATTCCCCAAGTAACCCCAGGCAGCCATATATATTAAACCCCAGATAGCTATATATACCCCCCCCAAACTCCAAACAGCCACATCTTCTCCCTTAAACTCCAGATATATACATATACTCCATTAAATTCCAGACAGCCACATATACCCTATTAAACTCCAGATAGCCACATTTACTCCATTAAACTCCAAAGAGCCATATATACCCCATTATACTCCAAATGGCCACACATACCTCATTAAATTCTAGATAGGCATATATACTCCATAAGACTCCAAACTGCCGTATACACCCCATTAAATGGCAGGCAAAAATACTCCATTAAACTCCCCATAGCCATATATACCCCATTAAATGCCAGATAGCTATATATTCCCCATTAAACTCCAGACAGCCACATTTACCCCATTAAAATCCAGACAGCCACAGATACCCCATTAAACTCCAAATAGCTATATATTCCCAGTTAAACTCCAGATAGATAGCCACATATACCCATTAAACTCTAGACATCCACATTTGCCCCATTAAACTCCAGAGCCACATATATCCCCATTAAATTCCAGATAGCCATATATACCGCATTAAAGTTCAGATAGCCATATATATACTCCATTAAACCCTAGAGAGCCATATGTACCCATTAAACGCTAGATAGCCATATATACCCCATGTAACTCCATATATCCTTCTTATATACAAGTATGAAAGACAACTTCAACTACCGCCATTTTGAAAGTACTGTCTGTACTTTCTAACTGATAAAATTCTTCTTTCCAGTGGATCTCTTAATTCAGTCAAAAGACCCTGTGGGCAAAGCACCCCCTGATGGGGACCAAAACTTCTCCCTCAAGCTAGAAGGACTGTCCTAAGCCAGCAAGACTCCCCTGACTGACCCCAGGACAATGAAGGACCTGACCTTTACCGCCCACCTGCATGTACCCATCAACCCCTGTCCCACATTTTCCTTACATAAACCTGGATGTATTTTCAGCACTTTGGAGACAGTCTTGAGAAGTTAGCCTACTTCCCAGTGTTGGCCTCACTGAAATAAATTCATTTCTTGTGTCAGTACCACTCCTGCCTCTGCCTTTGGATTTTGTCAGGAGTGAGTGGCAGAGCTTCGTCTGCTTAGGACCCCAAAGCCAGGTGCTCTTGTACCCCTCTGCCCCAGCTACAAGCAGATCATCAGGAAGACATTTGAAACACAAACATTTTGAAAGGACACCACCTTTCAGTGTCTGTCCATTCTTTCTCACAAGTTAATTGATTGGGAAAATCCCCAACATTTAAGAATTTTTCCTGACCTTCTGTTTCCCCAAAGCCACTAACATACAGAAGAACAGAACAACTTCTTGAGGCTTGATTTCTATATTCTGCCTTTCCATCTTGTCTCCATTTCCATCTCTACCCTGGATACATGCAATTTAATTCACACACGAGAAAGTAAAGAACTTAAGAGAGACACAGAGACCAAAATGTTTGGGACTTGCAGCGGGGGCTGGAATCATGAATTAAGACTCATTCTGCCTTCAGGGAGGTTGGGTAGAACCATTACTTGACCAATGTCAATGGTTAATCCAGATTACATAGGTTCCCAAGTAAGAATTCCAACCTGAATGTTCAGGTTCAATCATTTATATATGCCCATGTTGAACTCAAAGTGAGGGTTTGTGATAAATTGAAATTACTAAAAATTATTAAGTAGGAACCAACAAAATGAAAAGGAAGTAAGTATTCTGGGCTGATATCTTCTATTGACTTTTTAGCATGTTCATTTTGATAAGTGTGTTTGAGGATGGAGATTATTTTAGGTGTAACCGTTTTCTATTGGAAATTAAATGGCAACTTTAAATTTATTAAAGAGAGAGGACACTGATATTGCCAGAAGACAGGAAAAAAGGAGAAAAAATCTGAATGGGCACTGAATATAGATGCTATAGCAGAAAAAAAAAAAGTTCTTTTTTCCTCTTCTGAAAAATCCAAAACATTATGCCATTAAGAAAGGTTGTAGATGGTTACACTTGAAATGCTCATAGTCATCATACCCAAATGAAAATAAGTATACAAATTAATTCAGCTGATTAAGAGAAAGAAGGAAACAAGAGAGATTATGGCTTATTCATCATGTGAGGTCCCAGAGCTTTGAAGGTATGTCTTTTCTGTTTTGCACTTTTCTAAAAGACTGAGGGAGAAATCGCAAAAGGTTATCAGTAGTATTTCTCTAAATAAGAACATGAATCAAGACTGAAGACCACAGCTGGGTAAATGGGATCTTTTGGGGCTGTGGAGAATGGACAGTAATTTAGAGCACATGCTTGATACACATAATGGAACCCTGACCTGCCTGCCCTCCCCTTTCACTGAGCCATCACCGAGGCAGCCAGGAACCCAGTGGATGGCCACAGCTTGCTTCAGGGGGCAGGTGCCAGCTCTCAGCACCAGGGAGCTCTGGCTTTACAGATGATTGCAGAGATTCAGAAAACATGCATGGATTGGTGGGAATGATCTCACAGATCAGATAATTAACCTGTGAGCAAAACTGAGCCCTCTTCTGGTTGTCACTAGGTGATGATCATTGGGAGAGCTTCAAGAGGACTCTTGATACCCACTCATTCTGTCAAAATAGCATTCATCTACAGGTAGCATGTGTTCAGCCATCATTTATTCATTTGGCAAGTGCATATGGCACACCTCTAGGAGCCAGGCCCTAAATGAGTGCTGGGATACCACAAAGAGAAAGACAGTCAAATTCTATGTCCTCAAGAAGGTGCCACAGAGGCAGAGGATAACCTGGTTATGAAATAACCATAAAATATACTTTATGGAGGTGACAAGCAGGCAAGGGGGTGCAGGATGCTTGGGCTGTGTGGGTAGGGGTTATTAATGTCTGCTAGTGACAGTTTCCTGCTATCTAATTACTGTCTGGAGAACTGTACTGCTTTCCGGCAGCTTACCTCTGACCCTGAACTGCCTTTACCTATAAAACTGGCCACAGAAAGTAAACTTCTGGTTTACCTCTAAGTTCCTTCCAGGAACTGTCTGGAGAACTGTACTGCTTTCGGCAGCTTACCTCTGACCCTGAACTGCCTTTACCTATAAAACTGGCCACAGAAAGTAAACTTCTGGTTTACCTCTAAGTTCCTTCCAGGAAACTATTTTTCTCAAATCACAGCATGCTTATGAGTATTTCATGAAATTTTGTATGCCCATGGTGGGTGCTCAGTAACACAAAGTTTTTTAGAATCAACTGACCACAGTTCTGTCTCTGGCTTGGGATTTGCAGCTTTGGACCTGTCTTAGAACTGGAGCAGAATTGGAATTCTTTTCTTGGAGAAACCTGCACCTGTCCTTGTGATGATGAGGGCAGCAGGGTCCTCAGGCCCCTCTTGGCCCAGTGCCTCCCCTTTCCTTAGAAAATGCACAACTCCAACTCTGCTAGGGTTCAACGCACCAGTCCTGCCCTCCTGAGAGCATGGGCTAGCTAGTTTTTAAGGCACTGTGTCAGGCTGCTTGCTGCCCATGCTTATTACAGCTCCACAGGCAGAATAAACAGGAATATAAGTACTTGTGATTTAAATTCTTGTGATGTCTTCCTGAAAGTGCAAATCCTGTGGAGGGCCCTGGTTTGCAAACTGATGTTCAAAATATCAGAATGGAGTGAAGTGCTACAAAGGAGGCAAGCCAGCAGTCAAGGGGGGAGAGCAAGCATGTATGAGGGTAGTGCTTTGGCTGATACAGGAGTCAGGAGTGGTTGTTCTAAGAGGAAGGAGGAAGTCTTGCAGAGTAAGGGAAGGAAGGTATTTGGGTAGAAAGAAGAGCTTGTGCAAAGGCCCTGACTGGAAAAGATCCAGGCATATTGAGGAAACTGAGAGAAGCCATGTGGCAAAGAGCAGGGAGCTGGTCTGGGTAGGCTAAGCTGGACTCAGGTAGGGCAGCAGAGACCACAGCCCAGTAAAAGGATTTGGATTTCATTCCAAGTATATCATGATTTAAAGATAATGCAATCTTAGTTTAGGAGAGAACAGGCCTCTATCCCTAGCATCAAAAAGAAATCCACATGCCCAAAATGGAGTCTCTTATGCTAGGCCTTGTCACCAAACAGAGGTGCAACACCTAACCTAATTGCTGTTTCAACCTCCCCCAAAGATATAGTCTTATTGGGTCAGTCAGGAATTTTCTGGTCAGCACCAGTGAGATAATCTGTCACAGGGGCCTTCTCCACCCCCTAAAGGAAGAGGAAGTCATTTTCCTGATAAGACCCTGTGCTCTTCCCTGTCAGGGAAAGTGACCTTGCCCAGAACAGTCCTTTGTTTTCTTTTGTTGATACCACCTTGCCCCATCCTCCTTCCTATGAAAACCTGCCATTTTGTACAACATCCTCCTTCCTACACAACCTGCCATTTTGTACAACTCCTGGGAGTATCTCTACTTGATAGATGATGGGATGCTGCCTTTCATGAATCACTTAAAGCCAGTTAGATCTTCAGATTTACTTGGCTGAATTTTGTTGTTGTTGTTTTGACACCAGTAAAGTGAGCAGGGAGAGAGACTGAGTCTGGGGAGGCAGGGCAAGTGCACATGTTGGGTTCTGGGTCTTCTGTAAGCTAGTCCTGGGGATGAAGGGATAAGTGAGCCATTAGCAAGCCTGTGTGATCTGTCCTCTCACAGCACAAAATAAGAAGGGAAGACTCCAGGTCAGAGGCAGAGTAAACGGGCCAGGCTTCCCACTGATTTTATCTCTTTAGAAAATGAAATTCTGCTTTTAGTTATTTAACTAACTTTGCCATACTCAACACCGTGCTACTAATTAAAGAAAGAAGAGTCTAGGGGCGCCTGGGTGTCTCTGTTGGTTAAGCGTCTGGACCCTTGATCTCAGCTCAGGTCTTGATATCCGGGTTGTAAGTTCAAGCCCTGCATTGGGCTCTGTGCTGGGCATGAAGCCTACTTAAAAAAAATTATAAAGAAATAAAAGCTTTCTTTTACTACTTATTTGCCCAAGATTCCTACCCTGGACACTGTTTATGAAAAAGGTGACCTGGATTTGGAACACTCAGCTGTCAGGAATGACTCTGGTCACATAGAGCAAGTATCATCATAAACCCTCTGCCGTGGATGTAGGGCACACCTGGGTGGAGGGGAAAGCTCCACGTCAGGGGTTGGGTGGAGGGCAAAGGCAAGAACTCCCAGGGCCCCCAGGGTTCCCTGTTCCTGCTCCTGGGGAGGACCCCACCTGCCTCTATTACATAAGCAATAAAAGTATAATTGAAATTGATCTTCACCAAGAATCACTTTGGAAGCTTGAATAGTGCAAAGGTTCAAAATACTAAGTCTTTTTTATGACCTATAATATTGTCATTTAGCTCAACAGTACAGATCAGTACATTTTTCTAATAAAGGAAACCACAAGAGTATTATAAAACCTATTTGCATTGTATCAGAACAATTAAAGGGGGTTGGAACTGAGTTTGGAAATATGGAATATTGATGTCTTCATTGAAAAATCAACACATTCATTCTTCCAATAGACAAGTTCATATTTCTACCATAATTCATGGATTTGGGGTTAGTGGCTTATGAGACTATCATTCTATTATCAGTGGATACTCACAGCAGGGGAATATGAGTCCATATATAAACATGTAAAATTATCTGTTCATTGGGTTATATTTAATAAAATTTATTAATAGAACTTTATTATATTTATGAGAACATTTTGCAGGTTATCTGTAAGGTAGAAGAATATAATCAGTTTATGATGGCTAATGTGTTCCTGGGGGACATTTGATTCTATAGAGTAGTTAGTATGTCTGTGCTTATCACCTACCATAGATATGAGCTCACTGTCCTCAAAAGCTGTGGTTGGCAAAAGAAAATCAGAATGGGGAAAAATGTGTTTTAATGGGAATTCAACCCGGCTGGCAGATCTGCTCCTTGCCCCCTGCTGCCTCCTTCCATCTCACTAATACGTTGCTGGTTCTGCTCAGGGCAACATGCCTGGCTAAGTGGCTGTAGTCCCCAGTTTCCCTTGCAGCTAGATGTAGCCCCAAGCTTCAAGACCAGCCACAGAGCCATTGCAGAGGTGCATGACTTCCAAAAAGGCTGCTTAAGGGGCTGGCCCTCTGGGAGGAGAGCTGTTCTGCCCGCTTCAGCCGACTCCTCACTGCCACCCAGTGTGATGTGCCAACTGGCATAACAGTGGCAGAGCAAGAGGACAGAAGGAGCTATGGCCCTCTGTAGAGCTAGCTGTCAGGTCAGTCTTGAATTACCTACCTCATTGATGGGAGGGAGTAACCCTTGTGTCTTTTAGCCACTGTGCTCAGGCCTTTCTTACTAGAAGCCTAAATAATTTGGATGGTTTCTCTCTCTCATTATGAAAAATCAAGACATGTAACTCCTTTTTTTCTATATAACCTAGGTCTAAGAAAGTATTTTTTTAAATGTTTGTTTGTTTGTTTGTTTATTTATTTATTTATTCTTTTGCCAACCACAGCTTTTGAGGACAGTGAGCTCATATCTATGGTAGGTGATGAGCACAGTGTACTAACTCCTCTGTAGAATCAAATGTCCCTCCAGGAACATATTAGCTCTCATAAACTGAGAGAGAACATGTGAGTGCACTGGGGGAGGGGCAGAGAGAGAGGGACAGAGAGAATCCCAAGCAGGCTCCTGGTTGTCAGTGCAAGTCCAACATGAAGCTTGATCCCATGAACCATGAGATCATGACCTGAACAGAAACCAAGAGTCAGAAGCTTAACCAACTGAGCCACCCAGGTGCCCCTAAGAAGTTAAGAGTCCGACTTCAGCCAGGTCACGATCTCGCGGTCCGTGAGTTCGAGCCCCGCGTCAGGCTCTGGGCTGATTGCTCAGAGCCTGGAGCCTGTTTCCGATTCTGTGTCTTCCTCTCTCTCTCTCTGCCCCTCCCCTGTTCATGCTCTGTCTCTCTCTGTCTCAAAAATAAATAAACATTGAAAAAAAATTAAAAAAAAAAAGAAAGTCTGTTTTATGATAATTACAGCTTTCATATGCGTTGTACTAAGGTCTCACTCAGGGTACAAAATGACTCTCCAAGGAACTGAATGTTGGTTAACTGAAAAGATTCTGTTTGCGAGCAGGCAGTGCAGAGTGAGCACCCCCAGCCACTTAACTGTCCTCAGTGGTCCTCAGTACGCCAGAGACTACAGCCCAGGGAGACACCAGAGGTGCCCAGCTGCAGCTTCTGACTGAGTCTGTCCATGCTCCTTGGGACAGCTCAAAGTATAAGAAAGATTCCAGATGGGTAAGCAGACTTTAAGACACTGGCCTCATTAAGATGTCCACTAACTTTATGTGCCCAGGGTCTCTGAAGTGGGGATACACACTCCAGAGGTGATCAAGGCAATTCACTGGGTGGGAACAGATGATGAAAACTTCCACTTATATTGAGATCTACTGTCTAAAATACAAGAAACAAACAGTATGTTATTCAGATTGATTCTAGGGATGTGCTTCTCCTGCTCAGAGTTCCTTCACACAGGCTAATCAGACCATACCAGAAGGCTGCCAAAATATTTTTATATTTTCAGGAAGAGTTTTTGGAGCATGCATTAACTTTCATTACTGTTAACCATCTTCATTTGCTTTCGTCCCCTCCTGCCTACAAGCATGGTCCTCCGTTAGTCATCCTCCCTGCCAGGAACAGCCTGGAGGCCCAGCAATACTGATTGGAAATCTTGGTGGCATACTGCAATGATAGCTTATTTCTTGCTCATGTCACATTCTGATGTGGGTCACGTGGTTTTCCTGTAGGAAGTGACTCATAAATCCAAGCTCCTTCTATCCTGTGGCCCCACCAGGACAGACAGGGAGGGAAACTGTGGACGAGAATGTTAGCATGTTTCCAGAGTGAGGCCTGGCTGTGGAGAATACCACTTCTACAGACTAAAACCCCATCACATGTGCACAAACTGCCTGTAACTGAGGCTGGGAAATGTAGTGTTCTTGTGTTTCCAGGGACAGAAAATGGGATCTGTGGGTGTATAACCAGTCTCTGTTGCAAGACACCTTCTTACACTATTCTGTTTCATCAAAATGAATCCAACTTCTGTCTCTTCCTCCAGATCTGCTTCCAAGCAGCTGGTCTGAAACATAAGGTAGCCTCATATGAATATAAAAGATTATGGTTGCCAATGGTTTAGAAACACCCAGAGAACATACTGAATGTTCAACAAGGCTGTTTGTCTAACACTCATGCCAAGAGGCAGGGTGGCTGGCTGGAGTCTCTGGCCCTGGAGTCTGAAGATCCTGTTTTTTTTTTTTTTAATTTTTTTTTCAACGTTTATTTATTTTTGGGACAGAGAGAGACAGAGCATGAACAGGGGAGGGGCAGAGAGAGAGGGAGACACAGAATCGGAAACAGGCTCCAGGCTCCGAGCCAGCAGCCCAGATCCTGACGCGGGGCTCGAACTCACGGACTGCGAGATCGTGACCTGGTTGAAGTCGGACGCTTAACCGACTGCGCCACCCAGGCGCCCCTGAAGATCCTGTTTTGAGAGGCTGCTCTTTGCTGTATGTTCATGTGACCTGAGCCACTCACCCTCAGCAGGTCTTAGTGTGCACACCTGAGCAATGACTGTTGCCTTTCACAGGGTTGAACGGAATTTCACAATGAAGGGGTTGTACATATTCTTAGCCAGAACTTGGTGCTCTCTGTACATTCTGAAATTGCTCTTGCCTAGGTCACCAGGGACCTCCTAATTGCCAAAGCCAACAGATGCCTTTTAGTCTTTACTCTCCTGGAGCTTTTTACTGCATTGCAACTGAGAAAATCGATTGCTTCTTTCCATGTGAAACCCAACTCCTTTGCATTCTGTAACCCCTTGGGTTGTCTACATCTGTCTCTAATGGGTGATTCTTGGTCTTTTGTGGGCAATTCATCCTCCCTTGCCCCTCAGATGGCTGTGTCTCAAAGCCCCAGTCCCTGTCTGGGCCTTTCCAGTGTCCTTGTTTCAACAGCTACGTGCAGGCTGATGACTCCTCCATTTATAGTTTTAGTCCAGATCTCAACCTTTGAGCTTCAATTCTTGTAGCCAATTGAGTGTAAAATATCTCACCAGGAAGTCTCACAAACACTGGGAACCACATATATCCAACACAAACTCCTCATCCTTCCCGAAACCTGCTCCTCCACCTTATTCCCTAGCTCAGCCGGGGACCACTCCTAACCCTCCTAAGGAGAGCTCATGGGATCATTCTTAGCGTTTTCCTTTCTTAGCCGCCAAACCTTGCCAGTTTCACCTCCTAGATATTTTTTAAATCTACCCCTCCATTCCAATGCAAGTGCTTTTGCCCTAGTTCAGGTTCTCAATATGTCCCATCAGGATTATAACATCCTTCTGTTTTTCCTGCTGCTGACTTTGTCTCCTCAATCCAGCCTCCACATAATTTATCTAAAACTCAAATCCTGAGCCTCAGGCTACTGTCCTTAGTAAATGAATGGGGAGAGTACCTGCTCATGAACCTCTGCCAACTGTTGTCAAAATGCAGGTCCACACAGTTCCAAGAGAAGCTCAAAAAACTGAACACAACAGAAACATACAAGGGAGGGGTTGGGAGGTTGGGTAAAGTAGGTGAATGGAATTAAGACGTCCAAATTTCAGTTATAACATAAGTAAGTCACAGGGATGAAATGTACAACACAGTCAATAATATTATAATAACTTTGTACAATGGCAAATGGTACTAGACTTATCATGGGGATCATTCTGTAATGTATAAAAATATCAAATTGCTATAATGTATACCTGAAAGAATAGGATTCTAAATATTTCGATTAAAAAAAAGAAATAAAAAAATCTGGACTTTATTTTTTTTTTAGAGAGAGAGAGCAAGAATGAATACATGTGTGCATGAGCTGGGGAGGAGCAGTGGAAGGGAGAGAAAGAATCTTTTTTTTTTTTTAGAGAGAGAGAGAACACACACATGAGTGGGGGAGAGGGGCAGAGGGGGAGGAAGAGACAGAGAGAGAGAGAGAGAGAGAGAGAGAGAGAGAGAGAGAGAATCTTAAGCAGGCTCCATGCCTAACACAGACCCCAATACAGGGCTTGAACTCACGACCATGATATTATGACCTGAGCAGAAATAAAGAGTTGGATGCTCAACCAACTGAGCCATCCAGGCACCTCTGGACTTTAAAAAAAAAAATGTGAAATCTTCTCATTTTTAAATACTGGCTACTAATCTGTATGGTTGAAACAAACACACACACACAATCTCTGGACTGGATTAGGCCCCCAGGCACCTAGGTGGTGCCCTCCATACTGAAGCCTGAGAGCCAAACCTGTGCCCTCTACAACCAGACCCTGGTTCTGCCCCAGCTTCATGGTTCCCCAGGCCTGCTTTGAACCTCAGACTCTACTAGCAACCAAAGGTTTAAGGTCTCAAGCCATTCTGTTTTTCCAAGATGACTTTTGCAAATAAGCTCACCCATTTTATGTTCGTACTGCCCAAATGACTAAAGAATTTAAGGTTTTTATTAGCATAAAAATGTAGTGTTTGGAGAGGCCTTGGTGCTAGACAGAGCTGCCCTTCTCCAAGCACAGCTTCTAAGTTGATTAGCCTCCCTAAACCTTGGTTTCCTCATCTGTGGAATGGGGATAAATAATAGTGTCTACTTCATAAGGTTTTAATGGGTGTTAAATGAGATAATGTATGCATGGGCTTAGCCTGGAACTTGGTATAAGTGTCAAGTGACATTAGCTACTATTCCTAATAATTAGAAATCTAACATATTTTCAAACCACCCAATTTATTCTATAAAATTACCTTTGGCTATAACTAAGATAACTTATAGATTCAGCAGCCACCTGCAGCTCAGAACTAGAGAAACCACTCTATTTTAGGTGGATTATCCAAGACAACTTTCCACACAGGTAACTGAGCAGGGAGACCCTGCTCTTGATCAGATAACAAGCACTTGCTTTATTTTGACATTAGGCCACTAAATGTGACTTTTTAATCTTTTAGTACAGAAAGCTTGCTAGTCTTTGATATGGTGGTGGCACATGGAGATTCCTGGTCAGTCTGGTGGTGAAAAGCAATAAACTGTGTAATGTGCACTTTTCAGTTCTTAGGTTTTGTGAAAACTTGTGAAATCTCTGTGATTAAAGGTTTTAGGCCTTCTAGAAGGTAAAGATTGAATACTTTTTTTAAATCACAAAATTTCCCATTTTACTTTCACAAAAATGTGGTGGGGGCATCATGGGGAGAAATGAAGACACTTCGGATCTGGGACCTTCCATCAATGGAAGAGGTCAAGAGCTTGAGTTTAGGGCTGTAAGAGGTGTATGTTCCCTCAGACCAATGTTTCTAACCTGCCCCTGTGGATTTCTGTCCCATCCTATGCTCTTTTGTCTGGGCTGCTGCCTTACACGTGTCCTAGTAAGTAACCATCTGCACCCAATGGCAACCTGTAGGTTTTAGACAAACCTCTGTGCTTCCTTTACCAAAACTGGGAACAGGAACAAGTTCTGGAAGCAGGAAGCAATTATGCAGAAGTTTAGCAAGGTGTCATCAGGGCAATAAACTGAATCCAGAATGTCTGTCCTGTGTCTGTCAGGGGTTGTCAGGGTCAGGGCAGCAAATAGTGTGTGAAATAGGGAGGCAAGCAAGCAAATCATACATTTGATGTAAAAAGCTCAAGAACCAAAGGAGAGATACAAATCAAGTCCTATGAAAGCACAAGGAAGGACAGGTTTCTCCCATTTGGAAACTGGGGATGGTTTCAGGGAGAAGGGGCATAGAAGTTAGCCTTAAAGGAGAGGTGGGATGATGATGATGATAGTGGTGGTGGTAGTAACAATACTGTGTCCAGTATTACTGAGTGTTTCTCGTATGCCAGGCACTAAATTCTTTGCGTGACTGAATAATCCTCATAATAGCCTTGAGAAAGTCATGCCTATCACCCCAGGTGAGAAAACTGAGGCCCAGGGACAGGGAATAACCTGCCCCAAGTCACTCAGCTAGTAAAGGAGCAGAATCAGTACTTGACCCCAGACAAGCAGACCTGGGAATAAGAGCTCTGAATGCCTTCAGCAGAAGGGGCTGTGCTCTATCCGCTGTGGGTCTCTGAGGACAACCACCTTTGCCAATGGAGGAAGAACGTGTGCGTCAGGAGAACGTTCAGTGTTGGTTTTCTGTCTAGTTCTGATGAATTTCTCTCTACCAGCAAAGGTTTTGAGCAGTCTCGCTGCTACATGAGTGGTCTGCATGGGAAACCCACGGAAGAGCTGGCCGTTCCCTGAGCATCTAAGTGATAACAGCCAGCCCAGGAACCAGTCTCACCAACACTGACTTCTTTGGCACCCGAGGACAATCCCAGAAAGAACCAGTCCTTGGGCTGAAAATGCTCTTTCTAGCCCACTGTATGCTCAGTTCTAAGGCTGAGAAGGGGGCTTGTCTGAGACTGAGCTGGGGGTCACAGGAGGGGCAGGAAAGCTTGACACAGAAGAGGCAAGCCCAGGCCTGTCTCTCAGGAGGCTGGAAGCAGGATGCTTGGGGGTGGAGTTGGGGTGGGGGCGGTGCTGGTCTAGCCTCTTGCCTGTCCCATAAAGGCCTCGCTTCCACCAGGCTGATGGTGAAGGGATGTGCAGGAGGGACAGGCCAGAAAAGGACCCTCCCACAGAACCTGTGAAGGTGGGTGCACCAGGCCCTGCAGCAGCTGTGGACATGCCACCTGTGGCCCCAGCCTCAAGGAGCCCTCATGTCCCCTGGGCTCCCTTTTGGAAAGGATACCCACCGAACCAGCCCTAAATTCTTCACCCTATCATTTCCAGGGGATTGTCTTTTTATGATTTTCTGAAGAAGGTTTTAACACAACCAGAACAGTAGTGCTCCCTCCAAGAGCAGGGAGTTAACTGCTGTCACTTCCTGTTACTTGTGCCTGAAGACTGCATCACACGTCTCCATGGCCCTCAACTTCTGTTCCTGTCTCCAGGGCATGCTCCCAAGATGTAAACTCACCTAGGGGGCTGCTAGATGAGAACCTGGGCCTCCTAGCCCATAACTGCTTTCTTCTGGAATGGTGCCTTCAGTCAGCTGCTCACTGCTGGGCTCTTGGGGGTTAAAGCAAAGGGCCCCACGTTGTCTCCCTCTCTCTCTGACTCATGTCCCCTGTCCCTTGGACCTCCACATTGAAGACCTTCAGGGGCTCCTGCCTGCCCTTGGCCTCACATTCCAAGCCACTGCTTTAGTTATGAAGCCTTCATGCACAAAGTCCTTCACAACCTGGCCCAGTCATCCCTCTAACCTCCCACGGGGCCTTGCTCCTCCTTGTCACCCTCCAGTGGGCAGGGACCCCCAAAGCTCAAGGACTGGCACTGATCATGTTATAAATACAGGGCCCAATGCTTGGACTTGGAGTTTTTGGTGGGATAAATAAAAATCCTTCATTCCAGTCATACCAACATACAGTTTGCAGAAATCGGTGTCATGCTGTGCCCCGACACTGGCTCCTCTTCTTTGAATGCCCTCGCCCATTTTCACTCATGAAGCTCATACTCCATGATGCCAGGGAGTGTGTTCACTTGCCTGTCTTCATCACCAGCTGTCAGTTCTATAAGGGCAAAGAACAAGTCCTCTTGAGCTTAGCATAGCACCTGGCACATGGTAGCAATTTACCAATAAATTGCCAAAAATATTAATGAGTAAATGACAGATGGTGTGGTCACCTCCTTTAGTGCTCTCATTTTTAGTAACAGTAGACTCACATAGCTCTATTCCATATGTAGGAATAAAAATATGCTTGCAAGGGATACTGGAAGATAGTTCTCAGGGCATGGTCACAACAACATAAAAGGAAACAGCAGCGGGGCTGTTTGGCTGGCTCTTGCTTTGTCAGAGCCAGAATGGTCATCTCTTATTGCCCTCCAGAGCTGCAAGGTCTCCTAGGTTCTGTGAGCAGCAACATTCTAGTTTCAGCTAGTTGACACAAAGTCATAAAGCAAGTGGAGCAGATGAGGACAAAAAGCAAATAGGAGATAAGCTTTCCATATCTTGCTTATTCTGAGGAATGTTGATGTCTGCATATTTTTGTAAAAGAACATAAAATCACTTTCGCAATAAGGCTGCAAGCCCAGTTTACAAACATCACAGATTCTCGCTGACACATTTTTGGAGACTGGTGGTTATTTTCTCCTTTCTCTCTTCCACAGACTCCCATGTGATAGGTTTAATATAATTTTTTGCCCCTTGTTTTCCAGGTCCCCAGCTTCAGCTCCATTCAAGACCCTCTATTCCCAACCCACTCAGGAAATATTTATCAGGTACCTAGAGCCTGAATGAAATGCACTGTGCCAGGCTCCATTGGGACAAAAAGCAGAATTAACACAGGCCTTGCCCTTGAATAATGTGGTTCCTGAATCACTGTAGGATTAATAATCCATGAGTCAATCTTCTTCCTCCAGGCTTCCTCAGTAACCCCGTTTATATACTAGCACTGGACTAACCTCCCTAAACTGAGAATTTCAATCCCCAAGTCATAAGTTTTCTATGATGTGTTTCTGTGTTGCAGAGGGTCAAGTCCAAATTCCTTAGCTTTACATGTAGACCTTCCACAGCCTAGACCTCTAGAAATCAGTTTTTCAGTACTCCCCAAACTGCCCTCCAAACTCTCAGGGACACTGTCACCTACTGTCCTTTGATTTCCCCATGCTCCTTCCTGCCTGGTATGCCATCTTTCCCTACCCAGCCTGCAGAAAGCACTTTGTATTTTGCTACCTCTCTGGAACTATCTTGGACAGTCACAGCCCGGAATGCTTTCTTTCCCCCTTTTTAGCCCTGAACACATACTGACTTATGGCATAAAAGATCATTTTGTAGGTACTCTTGTCCTCAAAATTAAACCACAGGGTTCACAAGCACCTCTTGCACCAGTGTTCATTGCACCTCCCAGAAATCAGGTTCCATATGGCAACGGCCAGCCTGAGCACCACATCACCTGCTCCATGCCTTTGCTGACTCCTCCATGCTCTTCCTGCCATTATTACTGTATTTTACATCCAACACAGCTGTAACGACCCCAAGCTTCACCAAGTGACTCTGGTCACCGTCCAACAGACTGAGGACTCTAGGACGACACACTCTTGGACGCAGGCTCATTCTAACAACCGGTCACACTCCCAGGAGTTAGGGCACGGTCAACCGCCCATGCATCTGGCAGAGCTGAGAAGGGGGCGGGGGGCATACAGAAGTCACGTGAGCAGGTCCTGGGAGGTTCCCACAGCAGGCCGGAAGTGTCTAGAGTTGCTTTCACTGCCAATGGCCAGCAGTCTGTCATGTGGTCCCACTGAGGGCACTTGTGAAGAATGTGCACCTATGCAGAAGTGGGCACGCTTGGAGTATGGCAGGCGATGATGTCCTCAGAAGTTGTTTTTTTTCTTTTTTTTCTTTTTGTTAATTAAAAGTCCAAACACAGTGTAAGTTGGTTGGTTAAAATGCATGCATGGGTGTCTTGGCCGCCTGAAGGATGACCTCATTTGGATGCGGGGTTGCAAGTCCTGTCTACATTTAGAACAAAGTCCAGAAGACAAAGCTTGGTGGCTATCGGCAATAAGTGAAAACAGAAGCTCCTTAGCTGACCTCCACTCCACTGGCTGGAACAGTGTGTCCCACTTTTCTACAAAACTAACTGAAGGGAGTGCAGGAGACTGACCACCCTTGCTGCAGCTGCTGTCTAGGATGCCCCAGGCACTTGCGCTCCTCTCAGGAGTTTGTGTGCTTATCAAGTGTTAGTTGGATTTGTTCCTAAACCTTTTTAGGGCAGTTATGCATGCTACATGAATTCTTCAAACCTTTCACTTTAATTGATATCACATAAACTGTTGAGTAAAATGGAAATATGAGTGAATTTTTAAAATTATTTTTAAAATTCCGGTATAATTAACAGACAGTGGTATGTTAGCTTCAGGTGTACAATATACAATATAGTGATTTAACAGTTATATATATTACTCAGTGCTCATCATGATAAGTATACTCTTAATCCTCAAAAAATTTTTAAATAAAAAATTTTTAATTTAAAAATTTAAATTTTTAAAAAAGGTTTATTTATATTGAGAGAAAGGGTGAGAGAGAGAGGCAGAGAGAGGGAGAGAGAGAATCCCAAGCAGGCTCTGCAGTGTTCGGGCAGAGCTGGACATGGAGCTCCAGCCAAGAACCATGAAATCATGACCTGAGCCAAAAACAAAGGTGGGATGTTTAACCAACTGAGCCTCCAGACACTGAAAAAAATATATTTTTTTTTAAAATAAAAATTAATTTAACTACTTTGGATAACTTGAAGTTGAATTGATTCAAAAATGATTGTCAAATATGGTGTTTGTGAGATGACTGGGGAAAAGAGGTCGGGGGGGGATTATAAAAATATAGAGGACTCTGCACTCTGATTGCTTCAGGGTGTCTTTCAGCTCTAACTGCTTTGAAGAAACCCAAACTGGAAATCAAATTTGATGCATTACATATGTGGCTTTTGTAGAAAGGACCACCGAGACTCAGGAAAAGGCCTTGGCCTGAATTCAAAAGATTAGCAAATAAATCTCCTCTTTTTGTAGTGTAGGTTAAAATGGTTATGTTTATATACTTTTTAAAATGGATTCCCCACTTTAACCGGCTTTTTTGATCAACCATCCCCTGAGTCTGTAAGCACAAGGCAGATGCACAATTCATGTTTGTGGACTGAATGAATGAAGTGCAGGTAGAGAGTAACATAGATGGAGACTGGACTATAATTAACTTCCAAATTGTACCCACCAAACACTGAACTGCTTTTGTTTTAAATTTGTTTTGTTTTGAATTTGTTTTAAATTCAGTATTTTAACAAAACATGTTTTAACAGAAGCAGTACTTTGGCTCCTTCCAGTAACCCGTGCCAGTCACTAGAAGCTGGGACAGCACCCTGGGGACCTCATCCACATCCCTGTCAGAATGTGGTGCCATAAAGAGGTTGGCAACTGCTAAGAAGTGAATAAGAGAAAAATTCCATGTACAATGCCTCTCTTTTATATTTAATACTTTATAATTTCCATAGGGAGGTAAAAAGACAGTCTAATTAATTTCTGTGTGGAATTTCTGTTATATGAGAACTTAAAAATAATTTAACTATTTTTTCCTTTCACTTATAAGAGCAGTCTGGGCTTGTTAAAGATAATTTGGACGATACAGAATAACCTAAAAAGTTTATAAGCTAACCACCCAAGATTGCTGTAGTTAACATTTTCATATTAATTATTTAAACTTTTTCAGTCTACATCACTTGATTTCATAAGTGGGATCACATGGTACATGTAACTTTATACGTATTGCCCTCTTTAAACTAAATTTGAGCATTTCCATTACCATCATATATATTTCTTGAAAACATAGTTTCAATGACTACTGAATGTTCTGTCACCTGGATATACCATAATGTATTTAACAATTCTTGTAAGCCTGGACATTGCGAATGGATACTCCCATTTGAAACATTTTTTTAATGTGTGCATTTACATAGTTTACAGAGCAAACTGGTTCTTTAAGTCTTCTTATGAAGGCAGCAATTCCTTGTGCTCTGCCTTTTGATCCTTTGAGGCGATCACTTTCTTTTAGCTGATTTTTTTTTTTTTTACAGTTTACTACCATATTTTCCAATAAGGTGCTTATATGAATACATCTTGTGTCTTCAGTTTTAGGTACTAATAGCTTTCTCTGCACCTGAACATTTAGCTGTCTTTCACCACCATACCCCCCAGCTCAGCCCTACCACACACATACATACTGCCCATCCCTGCAGTATCCCTCAATTCTTCTTTCTTATAACTCTGGTGAGGTTAGCATTCAGCATTTATATTACATTATTATGTGCATGTAAATGCTGTTTACCACTAAGCCACAAAGAATACTATGGTTACTTTTCTCTTCTGGCGCATCTTTTTCTTTCCCTGGAGCTAAAATTTGTCTAGGATTCAGAGAAGCCAAAAGAGGAGATCCAGCAGCAGGTGGGGTTGCATGGGCCTGGTTGCCACATGTGAGCCAGCATCTAGGTGATTCTAGATTAGCTATGGCTAAAGTGACATTTTGCATGAGATTTGGAGGATAAAAAAGTGGGCAGAGGCCCTAACTTGAATGTTAGGAAGGTGGGCAGGCCACCAATGCCACCGCTCACACACACACTGTCACTCATCTGCTGGCTCACGGCAGAGTTCCAACTCGGTGGAGTTGACCCAGTTCAAATGCAGGCCAGATTTCTTTCATTCAATCATTCATTCATTCATTTATATAATTTATTGTCAAGTTGGTTTCCATACAACACTCAGTGCTCATCCCAACAGGTGCCCTCCTCAATGCCCATCACCCACTTTCCCCTACCTCCCAACCCTCATCAACCCTCAGTTTGTTCTCAGTATTTAAACATCTCTTATAGTTTGTCTCCCTCCCTCTCTGTAACTTTCCTCCCCCATCCCTTCCCCCATGGTCTTCCGTTAAGTTTCTCAGGATCCACATATGAGTGAAAACATATGGTATCTGTCTTTCTCTGCCTGACTTATTTCACTTAGCATAATACCTTCCAGTTCCATCCACGTTGCTACAAATGGCCAGATTTCATTCTTTCTCATTGCCAAGTAGAATACTACACTGTATATATATATACCACATCTTATTTATCCATTCATCAGTTGATGGACATTTAGGCTCTTTCCATAATTTGGCAATTGTTGAAAGTGCTGCTATAAACATTGGGGTACAAGTGCCCCTCTGCATCAGCACTCCTGTATCCCTGGGGTAAATTCCTAGCAGTGCTATTGCTAGGTCACAAGTAGATCTATTTTTAATTTTTTGGGAACCTCCACACTGTTTTCCAGAGTGGCTGCACCAGTTTGCATTTCCACCAACAGTGCAAGAGGGTGCCCGTCTCTCCACATCTTCTCCAGCATCTATAGTCTCCTGATTTGTTCATTTTAGCCACTCTGACCGGCGTGAGGTGGTATCTCAGTGTGGTTTTGATTTGTATTTCCCTGATGAGGAACGATGTTGAGCATTTTTACATCCAAATTAGTTAGCATATAGTGCAACAATGATTTCAGGAGTAGATTCCTTAATGACCCTTACCCATTTAATCCATCCCCACTCTCACAACCCCTCCAATAACCCTCTGTTTGTTCTCCACATTTAAGGGTCTCTTATGTTTTGTCCCCCTCCCTGTTTTTATATTATTTTTGCTTCCCTTCCCTTATCTACATCTGTTCTGTGTCTTAAAATCCTCATATGAGGGGCGCTGGATGGCTCAGTCGGTTGAGCGACTGACTTCAGCTCAGGTCATGATCTCATGGTTTGTGAGTTCCAGCCCCGCATCGGGCTCTGTGCTGACAGCTCAAAGCCTGGAGTCTGCTTCAGATTCTGTGTTTCCTTCTGTCTCTCCCCCTCCCCCACTCATGCTCTGCCTCTCTCTGTCTCAGAAATAAAATTTTAAAAAATGTTAAAAAATCCTCATATGAATGTAGTAATATGAGATTTGTCTTTCTCTGACTAATTTTGCTTAGCATAATACCCTCTAGTTCCATCCATGTAGTTGCAAGTGGCAAGATTTCATTCTTTTTGATTGCCGAGTAATACTCCATTGTATATATATACACCACATCTTCTTCATCCATTCATCCATCGATGGACATTTGGGCTCTTTCCATACTTTGGCTATGGTTGATAGTGCTGCTATAAACATCGGGGTGCATGTGCCTCTTCAAAACAGCATACCTGTATCCCTTTGATAAATATCTAGTAGTGCAATTGCTGGGTCGTAGGGTAGGTCTATTTTTAATTTTTTGAGGAAGCTCCATCCTGTTTTCCAGAGTGGCTGCACCAGTTTGCATTTGCACCAGCAGTGCAAAAGAGATCCTCTTTTTCCGCATCCTCTCCAACATCTGTTATTGCCTGACCCTAACCCTAACCCATTCTGACAGGTGTGAGGTGGTATCTCATTGTGGTTTTGATTTGTATTTCCCTGATGATGAGTGATGTTGAGCATTTTTTCATGTGTCAGTTGGCCATTTGGATGTCTTCTTTGGAGAAGTGTCTATTCATGTCTTTTGCCCATTTTTTTTCACAGGATTATTTGTTTTTGAGGTGTTCAGTTTGATAAGTTGTTTATAGGCTTTGGATACTAACCTTTTATCTGATATGTCATTTGCAAATAACTTCTCCCATTCCATCGGTTGTCTTTTAGTTTTGCTGATTGTTTCCTTCGCTGTGCAGAAGGTTTTTATTTTGATGAGGTCCCAATAGTTCATTTTTGCAGTTGTTTCCCTTGCCTCTGGAGATGTGTTGAGTAAGAAGTTGCTGCATCCAAGATCAAAAAGGTTTTAGCCTGCTTTCTCCTGTAGGATTTTGATGGCTTGCTGTCTTACATTTAGGTCTTTCATCCATTTTGAGTTTATTTTTATGTATGGTGTAAGAAAGTGGTCCAGGTTCATTTTTCTGCATGTCGCTATCCAGTTTTCCCAGCACCACTTGCTGAAGAGACTGTCTTTATTCCATTTGGATAGTCTTTCTTGCTTTGTCAAAGATTAGTTGGCCATATATTTGTGGTCCATTTCTGGGTTCTCTATTCTGTTCCGTTGATCTGAGTATCTGTTTTGTGCTGGTACCATATAACTGGTGATTACAGCTTTGTAATACAGCTTGAAGTGTGGGATTGTGATGCCTCCTGCTTTGGTTTTTCTTTTTCAAGATTATTTTGGCTATTCAGGGTCTTTTGTGGTTCCATACAAATTTTAGGGTTGTTTGTTCTAGCTCTGTGAAGAATGCTGGTGTTGTTTTGATAGGTATTGCATTGAATATGTAGATTGCTTTGGGTAGTATTGACATTTTAACAATATTTGTTTTTCTTATCCAGGAGCATGGAATATTTTTCCATTTTTTTGTGTGTCTTCTTCAATTTCTTTCATAAGCTTTCTATACTTTTCAGTGTATAGATTTTTCATCTCTTTGGTTATGTTTATTCCTAGGTATTTTATGGTTTTTGGTGCAATTGTAAATGGGATTGATTCCTTGATTTCTCTTTCTGTTGCTTCATTGTTGGTGTATAGGAATGCAACAGATTTCTGTGCATTGATTTTATATCATGCAACTTTGCTGAATTCATGAATCAGTTCTAGAAGTTTTTTGGTGGAATCTTTTAGGTTTTCCATACAGAGTATCATGTCATGTGCAAAGGGTGAAAGTTTGGCCTCTTCCTGTGCAGGCCAGATAACTTGAAGGAATCCAACCTGTTCCAGTCTAGGCTGGTCATGCTCTATACTTGGTGTGCTGTTTCATCCTAGGATCGCCTTCATCATCCAGGTAGTTCTTTTGCTTTTTTCCTTTTGATTTAGACATCTTGTTTACCAGAAGCCATAATATCCCCTTTATTGGTTAATATTCTTGTTTCTGTTGATCACATCATCAGAAGCACTTAGAGCACACCAGGAATTCAAAGACAGTGAATGTTTTCAGATATTCAGTGTCTGACAATGTCTCCATTCTCCTCTGACTCTTAACTTTGTGTTAGAAATTGTGTTGTTTAAGCATTCTGGCATTGAGTGTTGAAGTTGAGAAGTTCAGAGTCATCTAATTTCTGGGCTTTGTATGTAATCTTTCTTTTTGTTTGTTTTCCTCTCCTGAAGCTTACAGGATCTTTGTTCCCCAAACTGAAATTTTGTGATGATATGTAGTTCAGGTTTCATCCAGCGTGTTGGGCATTCAGTGAGCTCTAATTTTATTACCAAGTTCCTTACTTTCATTTTCTCTGTTCTCTCTTTATGGAATTCCTACCACATGGATATTGGAGTGTTCAGGAACTGAGGCTTCCATTTTTTCCCCTTTTCCTCTCCTCTTTTCTTTTTGTTTGTTTCGTTGATTTTTGCCCCTTTTCCTCTTCTACCTTTTGGCAAATTTCCTCAGTTTTACTTCCAAATGCATGTATTGAGTTTTTAATTTCTGCTATCGTTTCTTAATTTCCAAAAACTCTCTTTGTTGTCTAATTGTTCCTTACAAATTGTGTGTACATGCTTGTGAATGATTCTATTCTTTTCTCTTAAATGCTATGCCTTCTCTTATCCTTCGGCAGATATTAATACTGGTGTCTTTTCAAGTTACTTTCTTGTGATTTTGATTTTTCTGGTTTTGTCTGTATATTTCACATTTGAGGCTTTACTTGGTTATCTTTGTATTCTGCTCATATTTAAGAATGGGAGATTAAAAATCTGATCAGAAGCTCATAGATTTGTCAACATAAGACTTTACCTTAGGGTGACACAGCATTTTACAGGATGTTGACTTGTCAGAATCCTTAAGATTTTTCTATGTCCGAGAAGCATTTTGCTCTTTCCTGGAGGGTATGAGCTTGACTGCCAGTGCACAAGAGCTGCCTGGTGTGTCAACATTCATACCGTCCTGTCTCCTTACAGACGCTCTCTCCACAGTGCCTGGTGTCCTGTGGTATAGGAACCTCCACAGAACAAAACTGGGCTGTTCTGTCACCTCCCTCCACTTGCCCCTCACCTCCTGGCCCTGCCTTGGCTTGCAGAGCAGTAGGAATGAAGGAGAAGGTGAGGACTCAGTTTCTTCAGTATTCTCTCCAACACTGCACAGAATGGAACATCACACCCCAAACTCCTGTGTTTGGCCCCTCCTTTGCCCTGGTTTCCCTGTCAGCAGAGCTGCCACCTTCCAATCATGTGGGAGTCATGCAGAGTAGAGTGAGCAGCACCCGGCTTTTCTTGCCACCAAGGATGCGGTTTTGGGGTGTGCCGGGAAGCTTCCTGTGAACCTACCCTCTCTGCAGCTTCCTCATGTCTTACGGTTGTCAAACCTCTCATTCTCTCTGTCCTGAAGGGCTTGTGCCTTTTTGGAAATCCCTTTTTCTGTCCATTTTGGTGAGGTCTGGGAGGGAGCAAAAGTATGTATTCAAGTCAATATTTTTAATAGATACCACCTTTTCCTGGAATTCAAGGGGTCTTCATTCCCAGGTAATTCACAAACATGACCCATCAAGGTACTGACTTAGTTCTAAGAGGCATCTGTGCTGATCTGGGATTAATACAGTGGTCTGATTCTTTTCTGCTTGAATACACACAGAAGCAACCCTGTCCTTCTCTTTATAAATTTTTTTTTTAATTCACTCAAAAGAGAGGAATTTGGGAGGCACCTGGGTGACTCAGTCGGTTGAGCGTCCAACTTTAGCCCAGGTCATGATTCCATGCTTTATGGGTTGGAGCCTCACGTTGGGCTCCTTGTTGACAGCTCAGGGCCTGGAGCCTGCTTCAGGTTCTATGTCTCCCTCTCTCTTTGCTCCTCCCCCACTCTGTCTCTCTATCTCCCCAAAATAAATAAGGATTAAAATTTTTTTTTTTATGAAAGAGGAATTTTGTATACCGGGGTGGGGTGGGTGATTGTTCTCTAAACTGCCAGTGATCATTGAAGAAGTTTCTAGTAGCTCTTTGCTTACAGCAGGGATGAAAGGAATTAATTTGCTAGTTCTTTCCTGACACTTTTTTGGCCCAGTTTGCAATACTCCAACCAAGTATCTCTGATACTTTCTTGTCCACTGGCTGATTCACACACTTTCTCTACTTTTAATGCCATTAGTTTCTAGCTCCTTCCTTGGGCAAGCAGCTCAATAAGGATATCCATTTTCTTCCCTGCTCAGTATCAACTAGGGGATTCATCTCTGCAGACATGTCCTATCAGTCATCTAATTCATACTTGAAAAGTGAGACCAAATTTATAGCAGATTTTTACAAAAATATCTTTCTTTTTATCATCAGTACAAAAAGCACTTTTCTTTCTTTCTCTTTCTTTCTTTCTTTCTTTCTTTCTTTCTTTCTTTGATGTGATATACTTTTTAGTTTAGCATTTTTTTCATACATAAACTGTCACTATGGGAGCCATAGGTTTTCTTGATGATTAACTTTTAACTTTATAACTGCCTTTTTCTGAAGGAGCAAGTGGCTTGGGGTTTTGTTGCTTCCTTTTAGAAAACTTTAATGGAATCTTGTCAAAGAGGTAATTATAATAGCTTAAGAGGTTCTATGCATCACTGTCAGTGTAATGATTTGTTGCCCTGAAGAAAGCACTTTTCTTACTTGTAAAATGGGTGGTTCACTTTAGAGGCACACCTGACCACCATGAGAAGTTAATGGGAGGTATCAGGACGCTTGGGTCACAGATGATTTATAATGCACAAACACATGATTAGAAAAACAGAGTAGTGTGTGCTTCTGGCAAGCTGGTGGTAAAGCAATTCTTTGACATACACAGATGTCTATTCAAACATGTTTATATTACAAAGTGCAGGGTAATCTCTTCCTAATCATTCTTAATGGCTTTTGCCTACTCTCATTTCTGGCTTGTTTCTAGGTAAGGTTTGATGTTCGAAAGTCAGTTACAGTAATTTTGTTCTCCACTCTTGAACAGCAATGGAGCTATTCCAATTCTGAGCTTACTAGACAATATGACAAGCCAACCAGAATTCACATGTCTTAAGGACAAAATTTGATATGCATTGTTTATGGGCCAGCAAGACCTACAATAATTTAAATAAATTATTTTTTTAATAAGCTGTTGGAATAATTTTCTTCTGCCAGACGATAAATGTCTTCTGCCCGTGAAAATATAGCCTTTGTTTTCAATGTGGCTGCGTCACAAAATGTAGACTGAGAGATAGAAACAAGTGTCCTGAATGGAAACAAGGAGACACACTCATGCTATGTTGAAGGCCATGTGGTAATAACTCACTTCAAAAACCTGATGTTAATGTGTTCTGAGCCTGTGTGCCCCAGACATGGCCTCCCTGTGGTTTGGACTCTTTTCCCCTTAGAGTTTGGGTCTCTTTTCTCAGCATCTATGGTCTGTATCATTAAATAAGAGAGAAAACATTCATTGTTTAACAAATACTGGGATGGTTTTATGAAATAGAAACGTGTCTCTCAGTCAATTTCTATTTTAGAAAGAGTTTGTGACTCCTTGGTAAACTTGTGCAAGAAAGAGGTGAACTTTGTATTTTGTATAATTTCCCAGGACTCTGAACCAAGTTAGAAGCAACATTTTTTTAAATTTTTAAAATGTTTATGTATTTTTGAGAGAGAGAAGAACGTGAGTGGGGGAGGGGCAGAAAGAGAGGGAGACACATACTCTGAAGCAGGCTCCAGGCTCTGAGCTGTCAACACAGAGACTGACGCGGAGCTCAAACTCACAAACTGTGAGATCATGACCTGAGCCAAAATCGGGCACTTAACGGACTGAACCACCCAGGTGACCCCCCCCAACTTTTCCTTTTTAATTTAAATCTAAGTTAGTTAACATATAGTGTAATAGTGACTTCAGGAACAGAAATAGTGATCCATCACTTACAACACCCAGTGCTCATCCCAACAAGTGCCCTCCTTAATGCCCACCCATTTAGCCCATCCCCCCACACTATACCCCACCAGCAAACCTCAGTTTGTTCTCTATATTTGAGAGTCTCTTATGGTTTGCCTCCCTCTCTTTTTATCTTACTTTTGCTTCCTTTCCCCATGTTCATTTATTTTGTTTCTTAAATTCCATGAGTGAAATCATATATCTGTCTTTCTCTGACTAACTTATTTCAAGCAGCATCATTTCTGACAGAGTTCTCCAGCACCCAGTGTATTTGAGTCCCTCCCCCTGCACACTCACATTCTCAGACACCTTCTGTAGAGTGTTCAGTACAGCATGGGGGTGAAGGATGAAGGATGCAGAGCCAGACCAGGGCTCTGAACCCCAGCTCCAGCAATGTGTGTGGTATGGACCTGGGTAAGTTCCTCAGGGTCTGTTCTCCATCCTCTTTTTGACAAATAAGGACAGTAAGAGAACTCGGGGAGTTGTGGGGAACACATATGGACATGTGGGACAGAACTGGGCCCAGCTCACTGCTCAGAGCCAAGGCCAGCTGGTCACTTGACTCCTGGTTGTTTGACTCCCAGACAATCTGAATATACATGAGTGAGAATAAGTGATGATGTTAAGCCAATGAGTTTTGGGGTGCCTTTTTATTCAGTGTAATTGTGGTGATCACTGGCACATACAATGGGGAAGTTAACTATTAGTTAACTCAAAGTTAGTTAACTACCGTAGAAATGACACATAATGAATGGCGTGGAAGCTGAAGTGTGAAGGGTGGTTTAGAGGTAGACCTCAGAGGAGAAACTGTTCTCCGGATTTCACTGCAAAGCTTGGTGCATGAAGATCTGGCTGTTCTGAGCCTGCTGAGTGAGAGTATAAGGTTTTTTTATGTTTATTATTTTTGAGAGAGAGAGAGAGAGAGTGAGAGAGCAGGGGAAGGGCAGAGAGAGAAGTAGACACAGAATCAGAAGCAGGCTACAGGCTCCCAGCTGTCAGCACAGAGCTCGACGCGGGGCTTGAACCCATGAACCGTCAGATTGTGACTCGAGCTGAAGTTGGACACTCAAGCAACTAAGCCACCCAGGTGCCCCACTAACTTTTTTTTAAAAGAGAGTCTAACTTTTCTTTTTCATCAACATGTATCTATATTGACTATATTCTTCCTCTGTCTCTCTCTCTCTGTCTCTCTCTCTCTTTTCTTTAATAAGCATAGAAAGGGCACTGCTTTTTATTCACACCTAGGCAAAGCCCCTGCCTTTCTCTGGTTGCCAAAATCTTTTACTCTGAAGGACCAGTGAGAATTCAGATTCTAGAAGTGCTGTCTATTCATCCATGCCCAGAGTCTGTCACTATTTTTCTAATGCTGTGGAGGCAGCTGAGTGATTTAACCTCTTTGGTATAATCCTGAGACTCCATGGAATCACTGGCTTGACATCTCAGTATGCTCTATCCCTGCTGTCAGCTTCTGAGGTGGGGAGAAAAAGAGAGAGAGAGAGAGAGAGAGAGAGAGAGAGAGAATGACAGCAAGCATACATTCCCTAGAAGCAACAGACCCTGTAAATCCCAGGACAGCAGGGGCAGTGGTATCTTGTCTTGCTGCTGGCTGGCCTGGTTCTTCGACCTCCTGCTTCTTTTCTCAGGAGCTCTTGGGCAGATTTAGAGAAACTCTTGTATGAAATGAAGGAAGGCCTTTGAAATGTTACCTCACCCAGTTTGGTTGAAGCTACTTTCCTAGTTGCTTGTTTTTCCCATTCCTTTTCTATGGTGATTATTTTATTGAGCAAAACTGACCGATGAGGCCAGTGGCTATTTTGGTAATGGAAATGTGGCCGTCAGATATGTAGTGCAGTTAGCCATCCATGAGGTGTGGCAAACAAACCCAGAGGGCGATGGTTTGTTCTCAGGGGCAGAGTCTGCTCCATCTGGAAGTGGGTGAGACACCCTTCTCACCGGGACTAGACACCTAGTCTCTCTAGGACTGAGCATGGCATTCCCATTATCATGTGTGTGCTGTCTTTGCCTTTAGGATAATCACACTGAAGTTTGCTGGAGGTGGGGGAAGTGGTACTGAGGTGAGGAGAATTTTAGTTAAAATGGCAAGAAGATACATCCCTGACTTCCACATCTCACAGATGCTTCGTTAATTAAATAAAAGTAATGATGCTTGGTGTTTAGAAAGGAGCATTTACACTAGTAATGGTTTTCTTAAAATCAGATGACTGCTTCAGGATTAGAATCAATGAAAGGTCAGAAATGGCAGATTGTAACTTAGATTGTATCAAGATGGTCATCTTGTTAGTTTGTAACTTAAAGTGAAATAGTGCCATGCAGAGACTTAACATGAAGACTGCTATTACAAGGATAAAGAATTATCCTTATTATCGTATTAACTAGCTTCTCTCCAAAGGTAGAAAGTACCTTTCACCAGCAAACAGATCCAGGAATTGAGATTCTCAAAGGAGGATAGAAGGAATCAGGAGCAAAACTGCAAAATTACTTCCTGGAGGCCTTAGCCCCTCAGAACAGCCTGTCACCTGCTAACTGGCCTCCTGCATGCACTGTGGCTGTTAATCCATACCCATCCTGAGCCAGAGTGGTCTTCTTCCAATACAGACTCATGTCACCCTTCTCCCCACCCACCCTCCTGAAGAAGTCCTTCCAAAGACTCCCTGTTGCTCTGGGAGCAAATTTTCCTCTCTGCCTCGGAAGCCCATCTAGATCTGGCCGCTCACCACGCACCATTACTATACATGCCAACCCCCCTCCATTCCAGCCACACCCTGCACCCCCCTCCCACCCACCACAGCACATCCTTTCCCCTCTGTCTGCACCATACCTCTCCACTCTTCAGCCTTTACAGTTATTAACTGTAACTTATCCTTTAGGAACTGGCTCAGCTATGATGTTACTTCATGGAGGAGTACTTGATATTGGATCCCATACTTGATACAGGAACTATTCCAGACCCTCCAGTCAAGCTCTCCTGTTATAAGCATGTACACCACTTGCCACAAATGGAGTTACGAATTTGCTTACTTAAGTTTTTCCCCCAATAAACTCTATCACTATCTCTAAGGATAGCAGGGTTTTGCCCACTCACCATTGATTGGGACCCTAGCACTGGAATGGTGTCGACACATAGCATGCCCTCAATATCTATGGAGCAGAGGTAAAAGGGAATTTAGTTTAAAATGCACTTAGAACATGTGATTGTTGTCACAGACACATATATTCTAGGTCAGATCATTCCTCAGGGAAAGGACATAGCATCCAGGTTATCTTGGAAGAGTCTTTTCTGTGGTCAGACTCAAGTCAATAGCTCTTACTTTGGTTCAGCAGTTTGATGTGCTGGTTTGATTTTAGGCTCACTGATTTTTTCCAGTATGCAATTTCTACTTAGGTTCATACCTATTTAATTTTTTTTAACATTTATTTATTTTTTGAGAGACAGAGAAAAACAGAGGACGAGCAGGAGAAGTGCAGAGAGAAAGAGACACAGAATTGGAAGCAGGCTCCAGGCTCTGAGCTGTCAGCACAGAGCCCAAAGCAGGGCTTGAACTCACTAACTGTGAGATCATGACCTGAGCCAAAGTCGGTTGCCTAACCGACTGAGCCACCCAGGCGCCCCTAGGTTCATACTGATTTAAAAAGAATCAATCTCTCTACTCATTTATCTATCCATCCATCTCCCTCTTAACTGGTGAATAAACTGACTGAATCTGGCTTATTCAGCCACATGATAATAAAAGCCTGGGGTTCTATGTTTTGTTCCTGAGTTTGGTTCCTGAGTTTGGTTCTTTACAATCAATATAGTTCTGAAATCACCTAAATCAGCATGGACCCTGTCTTTATCTCCAGTGACAGAGCTCTGAGGATCACCTGCTCTAAGCGAGTATTTACAGAGTGCAGGGAAAAACAGGTGGTAAAGAAACAAAAGTGGGTCATTTGGGGGCTGTGTGTTCAATTGGAGCAACGATGTTTGAACAGGGAACCATTTGGGACATGTTTTGACACTACTTGTAATTTTTTTCATTTTCTTTCATGACTTCTTCATTGTGAATACTGGGAAGGGGTTTCTGAAGGGAGGCATGACGTGCTAGAAAGATATGGAAGCATATGAAGGACCATTTGCAAAACAACAAAGGAAGCTGTAGGCAGTGAACACAAGCAGAGTAAACAGCAGAGATGCTGCCAGCACACTGTTCAAAGATTGGCCATTCAAGGGAACATCGGAGAAGACAAGCCACCACAAGAAGCCTGTAATAACCTTTCCCCCAGTTTATGAAACAGGCAGAGATCAAATGAAGGAGGTCAGGGTTAGACTTCCTGGTAACAGCTTCACATTTGGACAGCCTTCAGTCGAGGAGGTCAGATGAGGGTTCCAGAGATTAGGGCTATTTTTAGTGAAAGCAAAGAAGAAAAGCCCTCAGAGTTGTAGATTCCAGTGTGAATGACACAGTTATTCAGTGAGCTCTGCTACAGGTGCAGAGAGAGTATATCACAACTGAACGACATCCCTGGACCTGGACAGGCTTTCTTTATGAGTAATACCCACAACAGAGAGTGTTTTTAGTTTTAACAGTTAAGGCATACCAAAAAAACTATGTAGTCCACAAGAAGAAATTCACAAAGTGGAAATCTGGGCATTGAGAGGGTGGATTGCTTCTTGGGAGGATGTGGTGGCAGAAATGTTCAGTGAGAGCCCAGAAGACCCCAGTTGTCAAGGTGGGAGAAGACACAGGGAGCATCACCCCCAGCCTGGCTCCCAGTCTCAGAGGGGGCCTTAAAGCCAAATGGGTCATGCTTCTTGCCTCTGAAAGCAGGAACCATTCCAAATCTTTTCAAATCCCTTTTCCAGAAAAAGGGACAATTCCGGGAAGTGGTGGAGAGGGATCTATGGCAGAGACACAGAGTCCTGAAGAGGACAGAATAAGGGAGATGCACGTGATCTATTTATGGACGGGGGCAATTTGGTTAGTGCTAGTCAAGTAATAAATGACACACAGTCCTGAGTGTCTTTGTGTGAGAAATGATGGCAAAGAAGGGCTCTGGCTAGCAAATGCATCCAGGCACCAGACAGAGATTTATGGGTCTGAGGATGTTGAGGAGAAGATGGATAGAAGGGGATGCAGCAAGAGTGTGTTAGGGATGGAAGAAGAGGAAGCAGAGGTGAGGACGGTTGACCTCTCTGGTAGCTAATCATTTGCCAGCAATGACCCTGGCAACAAGGGCTTGTGTGCAGACCCTCCAAGGACTGGGAGCCTTTACTGCACAGTTGAGCAGCAGGGTGGCACCCCAAGGTTCAGTAAAAAGGGGCCAAGAAAAAAAGTAAAAAGGGTCTGCAGAAGCAGCCAAGTAGGTGTTTGGAAATCAAATGATGTCACTTTAAAGATGATCTCTCCTTCCTAATGAGAGGCTTTGTAAGGACATGACTTTCACCTCTCTGGAGATTAAGAAGTGCTCTGGATGTTGAAATGGACCCTGGGGCCAAGCAAGAGTTTGCCTTAGGATCGACCAAGGCATGTGGCTCTTACACAAGCATCCGTTTGGCCTGCACAGAGGCTTGCACGTTTCAAAAGCTTTCTGGAAACAGTGGCACCGAGCTGTGGGCTCCAGCTTGCCTGCTGCATCTGCCACTGATTGGCACTGTGCTCCACATCAGGAGGCCAGCGCTCCAGTCAGTGCTTCTGCTGACACCGCCAGGCTCCGGTCACACTGTGCCCCTCCACCTTCACCCTTCTGTCCTTCAGCCTTGCCGCAGGAAGTGGGGAAGAGGACCAGAAGGCCAGCCGCAGCTCCCTGGGGTGATGCTGATAGCTGAAGGTTGCCTCTGGGAATCATCAACACCACGATCAGAGTGGACTTTCAGTTCTGTCTCTTTCCTTTTCCCAAATGAAACACCCGAATACTCAGCAAGTTCTGTTCCTGCCCACCCTGACCTTTACAGACGGACTTTTTGTCAGGAAAAAATAAATGGTTTAAAACAGAGGCATGTGCTGGTGCACCACCTTGTCTGTGAGCATTCTCTGGGGAAAAGCAATGACTGCTCTCGGGCATCAGATTGTGTCCATGCTGTTCACCTATGCACAGCATCACCTGTTGGCCAGGTGTCTCTGTGGAGTGAGTGCTCACCAAGATGCATTTTCCAGATCATTAATGGTTCAAATCTTTGCATTGTAAAATCTTTAAAAAGTCACTGTTTTTCATGACCACCTTTATGCTGTATACAAATACTTCTGTGCTTTTCTAAGCAGAAAATACATACTGTAATTCATCTTCTCATGATGAGTCAGGAATATCATTATATCATAATCACCAATTACTGCACTATTCTAAGTTAGCAGCAATGTCCTGAGGATTGACAGAGTTTATAGAACTGCTGTCCCTTACAATGAGCGACCTCAAACCTCAGTGACCAAAGAAATCTAGAAAACAGGACAACTAGACAGTGTTTTTAAAAAATTTCTCTTCTAATTACAACAGTAAAACATGTTCATTGCAGAAAATTGTTATGTACAAAATAATAAAAGAAAAAATAAAGTCCCTGAAATGAGATTTAAAATAGCTTTTTGCTGCTCTGTGCTGACAGCTCAGAGCCTGGAGCCTGTTTCAGATTCTGTGTCTCCCTCTCTCTCTGACCCTCCCCTGTTCATGCTGTCTCTCCCTGTCTCAAAAATAAAATAAACATTCAAAAAAAATTAAAAAAAAATAGCTTTTTGCTGCCAGACATTCCTGCCACTATTTTGCTGATGTCTGAGGGTACCACTGTTAGAATTCTGTTTCTACCTAGTGATTCTCATCTCTCTTTCAAGATAGTGTGCCTATGTTTTGTGACCACTGCTTTTACTTCTGGGTAAAACAGTTTGTGGTTTCAAGAAGATAAGATAAATGTTATCATAAAAATTTCTCTACACCCTTATTCAAGAAGATAAAATTGGGGCAATTTATAAACTGTATCTTACAAATAATGTTTGTCAGTTTAAGGCTATAAGAAGCTGGTGACATTGGCTAATAGTCCTTAATCTCTTTGAATTTTTTTCATAGCTACTCTCAGAACCTTCAAAAATTTGCAGGTAGATTCTAGAATAGATGGTGTCAGGGAATTTTGCTATAACAAAATTTTTGCTGCAACAAAACACCATTGACTGGGTGGCTTAAGCAACAAAAATTGATTTCTCCAGTTCTGGGGGCTGGAGGTCTAAGATCAAGGTGCTGGCTGATTTATTTCTGGTGAGAGCCTTTTCCAGATGGCCTTCTTCTCCTTATGTCCTCTGTGGCAGAGAAAGGAAGCAAGCTCTTCCATGTCTCTTCTTATAGGGGTCCTAGTCCCATCATGAGGATGCCACATTCATCACCTACATACCTCTCAAACATCCTATCTCCAAACACCATCACACTGGGGATTAGGTTTCCACATGTGAACTTTGGAAGGACACAAACATTTAGTCTATAGCATTTCTATATTATGCTTTGGTAACATTATAAAAAAATGTGAAAGTCACCCAGTTAGAGCTTTATGCTGAGATTCGGTGGCCACATGGTTAATTCCCAGATTTCTAGCTTCTCACAGTCTATCTGGGACAGTCCCAGTGGATGCCTCCTGTCTAGGCATAATTGTCAGTGAACCCCCTCCACCCCCCTGAAGACCCTGATTGTCATGTTCCAGCCCCAGGCCACATTCCTGCTTTGGTGGGGATACTCCCAGTGCATGCCAGTCCAGAGCTGAACAGAAGAGAGGGAGGTAAGTCTGCACAAGGCCTTTCCCAGGCTGGGGAAACAGTTGAGAAGGATTCAGTACATGGAAGAAAGCATATTTTTCTCAATGGCTAATTTTTGCATGTCTGAGGTATTGACTGTCCCCTTGGTGCCCTCTTACCTTTGAGGCAAGGGGAAAGAAGACGGGCTAGCCATCATGATCTCCCAGCTCTGAGGGGCCATGAATGGATAAATCGTGCAGTTAAGTGGGAGAAATATATCCTTAAAACTCAGAGCCCTTTAGGCTGGGAGGAAGGTCAGAATGGCCCCTCTCATTCCTATTTCATGATAGCTCCTAGTTCAGAGCTGCCAATTACTTAAAAAAATCATTAAAAACAATTTAATGTCAAGAAAAAAAATCAGAACTAGTCATATCAAAGCACATGTATTTCTGTTTTTATATCCATTGTTATCTTCATGCGTGCCTTCTGTAGTTGCAATATTTTTATTTAACACCTGCTTCTGCATAGTTTCTTAACTGTTCCCTGTGTGTTACTCACACTGCTGGATGTGCTCCCCTTTGGGGCACTGAAGGGCACTCCTGGACCCCACCCAGAGCCTGGACATCCTGTTTCTTGGCAGGGTCTTCAAGGGGGAGCTGTTGAAGCCCCAAGGAAAGGTTGAATTTTTAAGACAAGAGTAATTTTCCTCCTTTGAAGGCAGTGTGAAACTGAGGAAGCTCAGGGAGCCTTAAACTAAGAGGTTGGGGATGTAAGCCTGCCCCACCTCCTCCTTCCTAGCCTCGGTTGCCTTCCTGTCAATGGTGGTAAACCTCACGGGGTTACTGGGAGATCAATGTGGATGAGCATCTTGAATGAAATGGTGCTGTGCAAATGTTGTTTGTTACTCCGCCAGGGAATCCAAAGCAAGAGTAAGGCCAGGAACAAGGCCCAGGTTTGCTAGGGCCCCGTGGCCTCTGGAGATGGGTAGGTTAGGTGAGGCTGGCTCTCCCACCACGCATGGTCACCTCCTTGCCATTTGCCTTCTTTCTCCCCCCAGATGACACTTCCTTGCCTGACCCCACCTGCTCCATCTCTTCTAGAGCTGCCACTCATGGAGCACTCCTGCAAGGGAACACCGACTTCTGTTCTCTAGATTAAAATATATGTCCTGCAGACGCAAGGAAGAGCCAACTGTCTGAGCTCAAGGACTTCCTGGTAACATTTAAAAATGCATTGCTGAATATTGATAAGTTATCATTGATGCCTGAGCCTCATGGCTAACAGAAAGTGTGAAGTCAACCCTGAGCCATAATAAATTGTATGGCAATTTAGCCCTGTTAAAAGGATGCTGGCCCTTCCAGCACTGTACCAAAAAGTGTTCCTCACCTGCCCCTGCTCTCCCAGTGGATGGATGGCATGTTTCCATGCCAGTGACTTAGTTGTGACTGGCATGCTGGAGTAAAGGCATGGGGTTCAGTGAGTCAACCTTTCAATGCTTCTGAGCCCCTTCTCCATTGTCTTCTTCCATAGCCCAAGCACCTTGACCCCAACTGTCCAGGATAAAAAGCTCTCTAAACTTTTTATACCATAAGCATTGAAGGGTATCGCATTGGCAGTTGACAATGCTTTCAAATGAATAGCTAAAATAGAAAAGTGCAATTCTGCCCACTTTTCTCTACACAAATATACAGAATCTTTGTCCCTGAGCCTAAAGCATCAAGATAGATGTTAGAGGTCATTTCTGTTCAACCTTTGCTTCTGTCACCCAGAGGGGTCTCAGGGTCCTTGAGAACTATGTGTGACTCCCAGTGTGTGTGAGGGTAAATGGAGTAAAGATGTGAAATCATTTGGGTAATATTGCTTTAGTGCAATTGTTTTATTTATTCCAAAAGGAAGGTTTAAGGTCATATAATTATTATTGGTAATAGGACATCTGGACCCCCTCTTTTCACAAAGACATAATTTACATATAACATTGTATTAGTTTTAGGTGTACAAAGGACCCTTCAGCCCTTCATGTTAATACTTAGTCCCATGAAGTCCTTCCCTGCCTCTGTCCCCACGTGGTTGTGTGTTCTGGGGCCCCTACCAGCTCTCTCTGTGCCTCCTGGTTGCCTTCTGTGACTCTTGCTTCATAAAGTTCAGGAGGCATCCAGAGAGGGACAATGGGGGAGAGTTTTTAAGTGGGTGAAACTTTGTCAGAATGAGGAAGTGGTGGGGTGACTTTTATTACAGGTGGGAAAACTGTGCGTGAATGTGAATAATGGTGGTGCTACCTCCCACAGATGTAGCTTCTTCTCTGAAATGTCACTGAGGGGGACCTCAGACACTCCTATGAAGAAAGCAGCTCAGTGTGTGACCTTCCTTTTGCAAGAGAAAAACTGGCCACTCCAGACAGTTTAAAGAGGAAATTCTGTAGCAGATGTATCCCTGTGAGTCTAACTTCATGGCACCAACCCCATAAGCAGAGCAAGGGTGATCTGAGGTGTGGGGCGGGAAGCAGACTGCCTCAGGCATGCTCTCCCCTGCATGTGTCTCCCCTCCTTTCTTCACCGAGAGCCCCATGACAACTGTGTTCCCATCATGTCTCTCCTTCCCTCTGTAGGCCTATCTCCAGCCGTGTGTGCAGGTCTGCTGTGGCCATCACATGACTGATGAATGTGGGGGCATCCTAGCCTGATGCAGTGACATCATAGCCTTCATGGGCAGCCTCTTCTTTTGCTCACAGGCAGACTGTTCCTGCCAAAGAGACACTGACAACCCTCTTGACAAGGATGCTGGTTGCCGTCTCTGTACTCATTGATTCATTCATTCATTTGCTCACTCAGGAAGCCTTGGTTGAGTGCTTGAGTGTGCGCAGGTGTCTTAGATTTCCTACCCCCTAGACATCTTTCTTTGTTTTCTTAAAAGTTTTATTGAGAGAGAGAGAGAAGAGCAGGGGAGGGGCAGAGAGAGAGGGAGAGACAGAATCCCAAGCAGGCTCCAGGCCATTTGTGCAGAACCTGACATGGGGCGCCAACTCGAACCAAACAGTGAGATCATGACCTGAGCTGAGATCAAGAACTAGAGGGGCGCTTAGGTGGTTCAGTGGGTTGGGTTTCTGGCTTTGGCTCAGGTCATGATCTCACAGTTTTTGGGTTCAAGCACTGCATCAGGCTCTGTGCTGGCAGTGTGGAGCCTGCTTGGGATTCTCTCTCTTTCTCTGCCGCTCCCCTGCCCTTCTAGTACTTTCTCTCTCAAAATAAATAAATATATAAACTTAAAAACAATAAAAAAAAGGAATTGGAGGCTTAACTGACTGAGCCACCCAGGTACCCCTAGACATCTTTCTTTAAAGAGAATTATTCTGCCTCTGCCTTTCATTTGCTGCCCTGGAATGTCCTGCCTGTGCAAATAGTTCCAAATCGGCCTGGATTCAAGGGCTTCTCAGACTGATCTGCAGCCTGTGTGTCCAGCCTTAATCTCAAACCACATGTCCACAACAGATTGGTTCAGTGCTCCTTCCTCAGAGGGCCCTGTATTTTAGTTCTTTTGCTTCAACATTTTCCCCCAGGCAGCTCTATCCCCTCTCTAACAAAATTATAGTACACTACTTAAAATTCCTTAAATTTCTATCTTAAGTGGATTTCACATAAATAAAGCAGGTCTTTTTATGTCATTGGAAAAGTTATTTTTAAGTTAAGAGGTATGTGGTAATAGCACCTAACACAGTGCCTAGTGCATAGTAGGTAAGCAATAAATATTAGCTGAATGAATGAGTGACTGAGTGAAATAGGCACATCTGCTGAAGGCGAGGGGTCCCTGAGGAGGAGAGGGATGGCTAGACAGGCAATGAAGCAGGGAAAGGAGAAGGCTCACATAAGAAGGATTTTCCATGAGCATGTAGGACCATCCTGAGGTTCCAGTATACTCAGATTCCTGGGCCATTTGGTTTATATACCCAATGTGTTATCCACATTCTTCCCCTTGACAATTTTGAAACTTTCCCAAGACTTGATTTTCTCCTTTGTAAAATGGTTTAAAAACCAGTATGCATACTAATAACTAGTATGTGCACTAATATGTTAGACATATGCTGTCATTAGTAGGATCTGTGTCATTTGTCTCACGGGGTCACTGGTGACCAGAGAGCTAAAGTGTGTGGAAGCCCTTTGTGAGGATGTTCACATCTAAATAATTATTGTGATTATTCAACCACAGTTATTGACTGCTGTGGGTCCCAGTACTTCTGCCTCAGTTGGCTTGGATCTGAGTGCACGGGGCAGGCCTCCTCTGTGTTCACTTGACTGGCTCCAAGATCTGGCCTGGTCCAGCACTCAGTAAACATAGAGGAGGGATGCATAGTTCCAGGCTGCCATGCTTTTCTGGTAGTTCCACCAAAGCTCACAGCCAGCTCAGCTGAGTGATACCAGGTGGCTGAAAAGGAGCATTGCCTCAGTGCTGTTGGCGTGGTGCCTGGGCTCCAGGCCCTTGGGGAAGACGTCCGGAAACATGGGGCAAAGCCGCCCTTCACGCCCCCATTTAACAGAACCCTCCTCCCTCTATGGGTTTTCTTCAGCAACCAAGCTTTTATTTTTGCTAACTTTCTTTCAACATGAAAGCTGTGCTCACCCCCGGTTCCCTCCCTCTTCCTCAGCCCTACCACATCCGTTCACTCTCTTTGACCTTGTGCCAAAAACTCTATTTCTTAACGCTCAGCTGCCCTCCATCTCATTTGCTCACCGTGTTTCAGGCACTGTAAGTTCTTGGTTGTTCAACCCCCCTGAAGTTACATAAACAGTATTTGGAGCTGATGTTCTTTCTCTTTCTTTAAAGCTTTGTTTTCAGGTTCATTAGGGACTTCTTTCTACATATAATTACCACTATTCTGTTTTGAATGCTGGCCACATTTCCCCCATTTTGTTAAAAAGTCAAAGATCTCCTGAGATTGCTTTTACTTTTAAAGTTATTAACTGCTTGCACATCAATCTTGCTGATCCCATTTCAAGAGATTTTTCCAAAGTGAGCTTCTGTGTAGCTCTTTTTCTGCCCATGACCCCCTTTTGTAGAAAGGTAAAATAAGACAGAAGGAAAGGATTAGAACTCAAGAGCCCATCCGTAGCTCCTCCAAGCACCATGTCTTCAAGCCAACATTGTGCCTGCTATCCGCAGCCCCCTGTCATGTAAAACTTACTTGCAGTGAAATCAACCACATGGATGTGGGGCTCTTCTGTAGATCCCATGACTTTTATCCCATATAATGCATTCTTTTATTTCTCTGTCCTTCCTCCCTGTATGCCATTTTTTCTGGCTGAGACCAAAGGCCCAGCCGACAGGAGCTGTCTTCTGGGCTGCCATCCTTGGGCCACCTCCTACCTCTGGCTCAGGCAGGTGGTTTAAATGAAACTCAAATTGTGATCATCAAGCATTTGATTAAAGGTAACATTGATTAGAAATCACAGGTCAGAATGGAAAATTAATTTCCCTCTGGTTGCAGGTGCACGTGCTAATTAGCAATCTACCTAATTCCATGATGGAGCCTGCTAATTCTGTGGGCTTCAGGGGGAGCTCTACACATGACATTTGGAGCCAAAGCTGCACCATATGTGTCCAGGAGTTACTTTTCCCTTGATCCAAAAAGAGGGTTCATATTTGACCTATGTCGTGGAAGGGTGAGATATAAATCCTCTCTGAGCTCTTAGAAGCTGAGCATGTGACATGGGCTGTGGGAAACACACCTCCTTTAGGTTGGCCATCAGGCCTCAGTTTCTTCTGTTCAATGAATTCAACCATGACCTCTCACATTTAGTCATTCATCAACCAGGCGCTTCCTTCTCTAGGAGTGACTTCCCTAGGATGGAATCATGTAGATGCCATAGACTGTGGATGAGACCTATCCATTTTAATTTTTAATGCAGCCTAGGTCACTTCTGTGAGCTGAGATTTTGATTACTCCATTTCCAAGGCTCTCCTTGCAAAACAGAACCACTGTGGGAGATCAGGCACTATGGCCCTGCCACCTCTGGTTCAGGCCTACCCTAGAATGCAGATGCAGGTGGAGGCCTAGAGCCATGTCCCATGGGAGTTGTTTCCTGTTCTCTGTCTCTAGAGGGTGTGAACTGCAGAGGAGAAAGAGATTGGAGTCCAGGGAACAAGGACACAGGGAAGGGGGACCTGGAACACTGGGGGGGGCCAAGCAGGAGGCTCATGAAAAGAGGGTCTGGAGGAAGAAGGGTGAAGAAAGCAACAAGCCAGCAGACAGGGTGAGGTTCCAGCAGAGCAAAAGGAAGCATGTTTGCTTGAGCTGGATAAGCACATTCTCAACATTCCTCCCCTGCCCAGCTTCGTGTATTTCACTGAGCCAGAGCCAGGCCAGATGGCCCTCAACCCTGCCACACTGTCCTCCCAAATACATTGTAAGTAGCTTGTTTGACATGTCAGGGCCTTCTGGGAGGAACTGACCACTGTGGTTACTTGGGCTCATTCTTGGGCCATCTTTTTTTTTTTAATTCTTTTAATGTTTACTTACTTTTGAGAGAGAGAGAGAGAGCAAGAGAGTGTGGGCAGGGGAGGGACAGAGAGAGAGAGGGGACACAGAATCTGAAGCAGGCTCCAGGCTCTGAGCTGTCAGCACAGAGCCTGTCATGGGGCTCGAACTCATGAACCGTGAGGTCATGACCTGAGCTGAAGTCAGACACTCAACTGACTGAGCCACCCAGGCACCCCTTTTGGCCCATCTTAAGCAACTGAGGAATCATTCTCAAAATGAGCAGGGGCTTAGGTGAAACCTCTGCTCTGTACAGATCACATTGTTAACAGCCAATAAACAGTAATGGTTAATGATTGCTCAGAAGCCTGCCCATGAGAAGAGGGTATACAAACGAAAAGGCATGGAGAAAATGACAGAAAAGTAAAGAGGAACATTTAAAGAAGGCAGGCGATGGGGTGAGAATACAGTTAGGTGAGTCTGAAACTTGTTAGAGGCTGTCAGCCTAAGTCTTTGTGGAGTTTCTTTGCCAAATAACTTCCCTAAATCAGACTCTCCAGAAGAGCTGGCTTGGGTTGGCACATGTCTGTTACTTATAAGAATTGCAGTTTTGCTATGTGTGAGAACACGGAATAATTTGTAACATCAGGGGGCCTCAGCCTTTTTAGGTATGGCAGTCATCTTCTTTCTCACCTTTTCACCACTTGTAACAGTGAAATATAACTAACTAGTATAAAGGAAAGTGCATTAAAATATGAGTGTTGACTTCTGGTTCTTCTCAAATGGACTGGTCCCATTCCTCACAAGCTCTTCTTCATACACCCCCAAAGCCCTGGATATAACAAAACAAACAAGCAAAGAAAGACTCTGAAAGGTGGGAAGAAGAAGGCAGAAAGCCTAGAGATCTCAGAACGTAAAGAATTACATGATACTGACTTTCTCAGGTTTCTTGATCACTCCCACATATCATAGACAGGGCACTGCAGAAGCCTCCAACCAGAAATCACTGACAGGCACAGACAAAAAGGCTCTAAGAAAAGCATGTTTCCCTGGTCAAAGGACAGGGAAAAGGGTGGCCTGAAAACAAAAGGAAATCTTTTTGGCAATATTCACATACTCCAACAAAGCACTAGTGAACTGAACAGGGAAGGTCAGCCCCACCTGCCACTGTTCTACCAACAGAAGTTGGCTGAGGTACTTCTACTCTACACTCCAGTCGTGTGGGCACCTGAGCTGGGAGCTGGGAGCTGACCCTCTATCCTCTGGCAGAGAAAATCCAAATAGGATAAACAGAAAGAAATCATAAACTCCTTAACATCAAAATTACATGTATGACCATACACAAAAATAAATTCAAATGGATGAAAGATCTAAATGTGAGACAAGAAACCATCAAAATCCCAGGAGAGAACACAGACAGCCACCTCTTTGACCTCAGCTGGAATAACTTCTTACTAGACACGTCACTGGAAGCAAGGGAAATAAAAGCAAAACTATTAGGATTTCATCAAGATAAAAAGCTTCTGCACAGTGAAGTAAATAATCAACAAAACTAAAAGGAAACCTATGGAATGGGAGAAGATATTTGCAAATGACATCTGATTAAAAGCTAGTATCAAATATTACACTACATGTTAACTAACTTGAATTTAAATAAAAAATTGAGAGGAAAAATCGAAGAAAAATTTGATTCATAAAAAAATGATCTTTTTCCAGATTTCAAGGACACGGAAATTTATGAAGGATAGTATTTAAAAAATACAAAATTACATGTATGAAAACTAAAAATGAAGAAAAATATCATGAAAGAATCAGAAAAACTATGCCTTACTTAAAAGAACATTTCTTCAAATGACAGTAGATCTCTCATTTAAAACCATGGAGGCCATAAGTAAAAGAGGCACACATTTTTCAGGTATTGAAAAAAAAGAATCGTTAACCATAAAGCCTGTGTTCAGCAAAAAATATCCTTCAGGAATGAAGGGGAAATCAGTGATTCTCAGATGAAGGAAACCATAAAGAATTTGTCACCAGCTTAGAAGAACTGGGTCAATTCCTAGAAAACCAAATGACTAAACTCAAACAGTATGAAATAGACAACTGAATAGTTCTATAACCATTAAATAAATTGAAATTGTAAGTAAAAAGCTCTTAAAAAGGAAATCTCCAGATGAAAATATTTTAAGGAGAATTAACACCAATTTTACACAATCCATCTCAGAAAATCAAAGAAGACAGAACATTTCTCAACTTACTTTATGAGACTAGTATTACCCTGATATCAAAACCAGAGAAAGATAGTACAAAAGAATAAACAAAAAAAAAAAATCCACAAAATAGAATAATAGAAAAGAATACTGCAACAAGACAAAGTGGGATTTATTCCAGGTATGCAAGGCTAGTTCAATATTCAAAAGTCAATCAATGTAATTTGCACATTGACATACTAAATTAAAAGTGTATGATTATATCAACTGATGCATAAAAAAATCTGATACAATCCTACACTAATTCACGACAAAAGCTCTCAGCAAACCAGGAATAGAGGGAGCTTCAAAAAACCTACAGATAACATTATACTTAATGGTGAAAGACTGAACACTGCCCCCCCCCACCCCAGGACTGGGACAAATACAAGGGTGTCTGCTCTCACTACACTTAATTCAGCATAGCACTGAAAAATCTAGCCTTGAAATAAGGCACAAAAAAGAAATAAAACACATGACACTTGCAAAGGAAGAGATAAAACTGCTCTGATTTGCCAATGACATGGTTGTTTACATAAAAAGTCCCAAGGAATTTATAAAAAAATATTCCTAGAACTAAGAAGTGAGGTCAGCAAGGTACTAGGATACAAGAGCCATAGCAAAAACCAATGGCATCTCTGTATACTAATAATGAACATTTAAAAACCAAAATTAAAAACTCAATACTATTCACAATAGTTCCAAAGAAAATGTCAGGCTTAGGCACAAATCGAACAAATATGTACAGAATGTACATGCTGAAATTATGGAATGCCAATGAAAGAAACCAAGAATACCTAATAAATGGAGGTACACCATGTTCATGTGTTACACTGCTCGATATAATAAAGATGCCAATTCTCCAATTGATCAGTAATTGAATGCAATTTTAATTAGAATCCCAGAAAATAGTTTTGTAGACATAGAGAAGTTTATCCCAAAATTTATATGGAAAGGCACAGGGAATAGAATAGCTAAAACAATTTTGAAAAAGAAGAATAAAGTGAAAGAAGTCAGTTTATCTTACTATCTAGTTACAGAAGTCAAGAGTGTGGTACTGGCAGCATGACAGACACATAGATCAATGCAACAGAACAGACAACCCAGAAGATAGACCCACACACATATACTCCGCTGATTTTTGTCAAAGGTACAAAAGCAGTATAATGGAGGAAGGGTTGCCTTTTCAACTAAATGGTTTTGGGGAAACTGGACTTCCATAGGCAAAAATAAACCTTGACCTAAACCTCATACTTTACATAAAAAGTAGCTCAAAATGGATCACAGACTTAGATGTAAAGGAAATATTTATGAATTGGACTAATCAAAATTAAAAACTTGTGCTCTGTGAAAGACCTTGCGGAGAGGATCAAAAGGCAAACTACAAACTGAGTGAAATATTTACAGATCACACTTCTGGCAAAGGACTAGGATCTAGAACAAAGAAATCTTAAAACTTAAGAGTCAACAAACAATCCAATTAGAAAATAAGCAAAAAACATAAGCAGCCATTTCAAGGAAGAGGAAATACAGATTGCAAATAAGCCCACGAAAAGGTGTTCAACATTCGTAGCCTTTAGGGACATGCAAATTGAACCACAATGAGATACCTCTACATGGCTAAAGACAAATGGGGATGACACTAATTGCTGATGTGGGTGTAGGGAAACTGGATCATCCACATATTGCTGGTTGGAATAGGAAATGATATAGCTACTCTGGAAAATCGGTTAGGACTTTCATATGAAAGTAAACAGGCAATTCCCACATGACCCAGCAATTGCACTCTGGGGCATTTATCCCAGACAAATGAAGATTCATATTCACACAAAAACCTGTATATGAGTATTCATAAAAGCTTTACTTGTAGTAGTCAAAATTGCAAACAGAGATACCCTTCAATGGGCAAATGGTTTAGCACAACGTGCATCTGTATCATAAAATACTGTTCAGGAACAAAAAGAAGTGAACTGTTGACACACACATCAATTTGGATGTATCTCCAGGCAATTATTCTGAGTGTAAATAGGTAACCCCAAAATGCTACATACTGTATGATTCCATTTATATAATATTTTTCAAAATATAGTTTTACACCCCCTCCATTTACATTAATATCGGCTAACTTCTGTAGTAACCACACCCTTATCTTTATTCTTTTCCCATCTACTTGTGTATACTTAAATATTAGAGATTTTTAAAACTTCATGTGATTGGAATCATATAAGATATATTATATCATATTGTGTTTTGTTCACTCCACACAGTAGATTTATAAGATCCACCTAAGATGTTGCATGTGTAGTTCTTCCACTTTCGCTTGTATAAAAGTCTGTGGAATAGCAGACCATAATTTATTCATTTTTCTCTTTATGGACAATTGGTTGCTTGCAATTCTTGCCTGCTTTGAGTAATGTTGGTGAACAATTTTGTGTGTGTCTTCTCATGAGTATGTGTATGTACTTCTTTGGGTAAATACTGAGGAGTGGTTATAGGTTAAGACTACCTGTAAGAGTTTTCTAAAGTGGTTGTACTTTCACATCAAGAGCAGCACGTGAAAATCTCCATTTCTCCACATTCTAACATTTGGTAGGGTTTGTCTTTTTAATTTTAGCCATTCTGGAACATGTGTGGTGGTATCTTATTGTAGTTTCAATTTACATTTTTCTATTGTTAAGGAGGTTGAATATGATGGTTAGTTTTATGTGTTAAACAGGCAAGGCTATGGTACCCAGTTGTTTGGTCAAACCTGACTCTCAGTCTAGGTGTTGCCATGAACATGTTTTTTAGATGTCACTAACATTTAAATGAATAGACCTGTAGTGAATCAGATCTTCCTGCATGATATGTCTGGGCCTCATCCAATTAGTTGAAGGTACGAAAAGCAAAAACTGAGGTTTCCTGTAAAGAGGGAATTCTGCCTCCAGACTGCTTTCAGACTCAAGGCTGCAACATTAACTCTTTTTGGGAAGTCCAAGCTTCCGGCCTTCCTTGCAGATTTCAGACTTTCTTTGTCTCTCTCAATAGATGATAGATTGATAAATAGATAGATAGATAGATAGATCGCCTATTAGTTCTGTTTCTCTGGAGAACCCTAACATATTGAGCACCTTTTCATAGGTTTATTGACTATTTTTATTTCCTTTTTTGTTAAATGCCTATTTAAGTCTTTTTCCTATTTTGTCTATTGGTATATTTATCTTTTTCTTAATAATTTGTAGGCATTTATAAATATATCCTTAGTATGAGCCATATGCAGTAGTATATATTACAAATGTCTTCTTCTATAATTTGTATAGTTACTATCCTAAGGCATCACTTAATAAGTAGAAATTCATAATTTCAATGTAGTCCAGTGTGTCAATCTTTTTCTTAAGTTAGTACTTTTGTTTCCTCAATCCAATTTTCCCTAACCCCAAAACATGAAGTACTTTTCCATATTATTTTGTAAAGACTTTACTACTTGTTATTTCATAGTTAGGTCTGTAATACAACTGGAATCAATCTGGTGTATGAAGTAGGGGACAGGTTTTATTTTTTCCCCATTCCCAGAACAATTTATTGGAAAGACCATTCTTTGCCCCCTTTTTCTACATCTTTGTCATAAATCAACTGTCTGTATATGCATGATGTGTTTCTGGGGTCTCCATTCTGTTTCACTGGTTTTATCTTTCTATTCTTATCTCTTAATTATCTTCAGCTTTATAATAAGTCTTGATATCCAACAAAGTAAACTCTCTGACCTTGTTCATTTTTCTTTTTGAAAGAGTGTCTTCACTCTTCTCAATGATTTGCATATTTATATAAATTTTAGAATCAGCTTGAAAAAGTACACATACACAAAACCTGTTGGAATTTTTGTAGGGTTTGCAGTGAATCTATATCAACTGGAGGAGAACATATCTTTATAATATTGAATTTTCCACCCATGGAAAAAGGGTGATAGACATGGTATCTTTTTCCATTTACTTAGATCTTCTTTAATTTACTTATTAATGACTTTTAATTTTCTGTCTGGAGGTGTTGGACATTTCTTGCTCTTTTCCCATTTTTTGATGCTATTAAATATCTCAGGACTCTTGTTGTTATATCTCATACCTTGTATCTCAAATTTCATTATTTGATTATTTACCTGTATATAGAAATGCAATTGATTTTTAAAGTACTGATTTGTATATAACCAGCAATCTTGCTAACCTCAGTTCTTGATCCTAATAGCTTATTTATACTTCTTTTGCATTTTTAAATTATACAGTGGTATCATCCATAGATAATGGTAGTCTCCCTCCTTCCTCTCTTTTTCCCTCCCTCCTTCATTTTTTCTTTTGGCTTTACTGATCTATCTGGCTAAGACCCCAGAACAGTGTTGAAAAGAAACACTGATAGAGGACATTCTTGTCTTAATCCCTACTTCAAAAGAAAAACTTCCCACATCTCACTCTTAGGTATGATGTTCAGTGTACACCTCCGTGTAGTTACCCTTTATTTGAATGAAATGCTCTGTTTCTAGCTTAAGAGTTTTTCTTAATATATTGTTTATGGAGGTTGACTTTTATCAAATACATTTTCTGCATATTGAGTTGTCTATTTGTTCTCTTTTAATCTGTTGATGTTGTGAATTACAACGGTTATTCTAATGTTAAACGAATCCTATATTGCTGGAATAAATGCATATGGAGTAAATATTATGTTTTATATATAGTTATTATGTTATGTATAAATATATGTATATATGTATATGTATATATGTTATGTATATGTAAATATGTATAAATATTATGTTATATATATAGTTTTTATATATAGTTTGATTCTATATGATTTCAGGTTTCTACATCTATGTTCATGAGAGAAATTAGCTCTTTTACTTTCTTGTAATGTCTGTGTCTAGTTATAAAATTAGCTGAAAACGATCTTCATTAAACAAGATCTTTCTTTGTCTAGTTTCTGAGAATAGAGCTCTGGGAAGATGGTTACTTTGCCCCAGTACACTCAAGATATCATAAGTGCTGATGCATAAGGGCACTTGTACCCCAATGTTTATAGCAGCACTTTCAACAATAGCCAAATTATGGAAAGAGCCTAAATGTCCATCAACTGATGAATGGCTAAACAAGTTGTGGTTTACATATACAATGGAATACTACTTGGCAATGAGAAAGAATGAAATATGGCCTTTTGTAGCAACGTGGATGGAACTGGACAGTGTTATGTTAAGTGAAATAAGTCATACAGAGAAAGACACATGCCATATGTTTTCACTCTTATGTGGATCCTGAGAAACTTAACAGAAGACCATGGGGGAGGGCAAGTGGAAAAAAGGTTAGAGAGGGAGGGAGGAAAACTATAAGAGATTCTTAAAGACTGAGAATAAACTAAGGGTTAATGGGGGTGGGAGGGAGGGGAAAGTGGGTGATGGGCATTGAGGAGGGCACCTGTTGGGATGAACACTGGATGTTGTATGGAAATCAATTTGACAATAAATTTCATATTAAAAAAAAGATATTTTGTTATATTTTGGACTTCATAGTTTCTGTTGAGAAGTCTTCTGATTGTAAGTAATTGAACACAACCTATCTTGTGTCTCTGGCTGTTTTAAAATTTTTCTCTTTGACTTTGTTTTCTGCAGTTGTATTATTATTGTGTATTTGTATGTATGTCACATTTGGGCTTCTTGAATATGTAGCATTGACACCTTCCATCAGTTTTAACACATTCTCAGGTATTATCTCTTCCAGTATTGTTTCTGTTTATTCTTTCTCTCCTGTTCTTCTGGATCCTGTATCTTCCATATCCTTTATGATCCTTTCTGTTTTGACAGTTTTTGTTTTCTACCCTTTTTTTTATATCCATGCTTCTTTATGGAAAATTTCTTTTCATCTGTCTTCAGTTAACCAATTCTTTTCTCAGTGGTGTCACTTCTTGTGTTGAACTCCATCATTAATTTTTTATTGATATTTAAGTTATTTATGTTGACTTCAGTTTCTTTATTTTAAGTTCTAGGGTCCCTATCTCATGTTTATTTTAATGTTTTATTTTCAGGGGCGCCTGGGTGGCGCAGTCGGTTGAGCGTCCGTCTTCAGCCAGGTCACGATCTCGCGGTCCGTGAGTTCGAGCCCCACGTCGGGCTCTGGGCTGATGGCTCAGAGCCTGGAGCCTGTTTCCGATTCTGTGTCTCCCTCTCTCTCTGCCCCTCCCCCGTTCATGCTCTGTCTCTCTCTGTCCCAAAAATAAATAAAAAACGTTGAAAAAGAATTTTAATGTTTTATTTTCATATTTCAATACATAGAGTCTCTATGCTTCAATTATCTCTTATTTTTTTTAAGTTTATTTAGTTATTTTGAGAGAGAGAGAGAATGAGGGAGGGGCAAAGAGAGAGAGAAGGAGAGAGAGAATTTCAAGCAGGCTCCATGATGTCAGCACAGAGCCCACTGTGGGGCTCCATCTCACGAACTGTGAGATCGAAACCTGAGTCAAAACCAAGAATCTGAGGCTTAACCAACTGAGCCACCGAGGAGCCGCTATTGTCTCTTGCTTTTGACGTCATATCCCCTCCTGTGTCTGGTTATTTTAGATTTTATGATGAACATTGTATTTGAACTTTGTTTGTTTGTTTGTTTTTTGGTAGAAACAATTTCAGCCTTGACCTTATCTTCTTCCCAAGAGCTTTATTTTTCTTTCTTTTGTCAAGCTCCTGGGACACTAACAATCTAAGATTTTCCTGATCCAACTGCAAGCACTGAGTTGTTTCTGAGCCACCCAGGGGACATGAAGTGGTAGTGTGGTCTGTGTGAAAGCTGGATTGCTTCCAGTCTTATTATAGCTGGGCCTCATGTCAAAACTCTAGGGGCTTGCCAGATCCCAATGCTTGGAAAGTCCTGGGCTCCTGTGTTTGTCTCCCTGAACGTAGGGGGCTGTCACAAACACCACCACCAGTCTCTCACCAATCTCCATTTTAGCCAACAACACTAGGGCAAGAGGATGGACTAGTTTCAGGGGCTAGGCTTGCTGGTCTGGATGTCAGCATTTTTTTGGATCTTACCTTACAGTTCTTGCTTATGTTGTTAGTTTTTGATGTCCACAAACAGATTTTTTTAAAAAGATTATTTAGCTTTTATAAGAGTTCCAGGAGGAAAGATTGATCCTAGTCTACCAAAAATAGAAATCCTAATGACAATTTTCATAGTCAATAAATTTACATTACTTTTAGAATGTATGACTATACCAAATGATCACATTCTACTATGTTTAGTAAACTTTAAAAATGAATTTTGTTTATTTGTTTTATTATTTGTATATGGTAATTACACATATATTTGAAACATGGTTATTTATATGTATACAAGTGCTTAAGATACATACAGAATCAGGAATCAGTTCAAAATAACTGTCCCAAATTTTTTGGTCTACATACTAAATGCATGTTACTGAGTAAAGAAAATCAAGGAAAATAATTTTATTATAATTCAACCAATATTTATTAAGTACCTTTACTCAGCCAGACCCAGTGATAGGAGCAAGGCCACTACATTCAGTTGTGTCTAATGTTAAATCCACAAGGGCTCTTGGCCAAGGAAGTGAGTGGAAACTGGAATTTAGACCATGCTCATCTGGCCAAACTCACCCATGCAGGTTTCTCCACCCAGAGGGGTCACTTTTTTCTAATCTGTATGGAGACTAAAAATGACCCTAGCTACGAACTGCCACTACAAAGGTAAGTTGGCCCACAGGATCTGTAGGAGGCCTGGAAATGGGTAGCCTAACCAGACACCACTGAGAAAAGAATTGGTTAACTGTGGGAGGCTTCCTGAATTAATGAACAGCCAAAAATGATTTATAATTAGTGAGTCATTTGTATGTAAATTTTGGTTTCTGAATTACTTTATGGCATTTATTCATTTAGTGATTATTTCTTGAAGTTTTATTTACATTGTTAACTTGCTTTGCCAACTTTCAAAATTTTTAAACAATAGTTAATACAAGAGTAAACTTTACTGTAGATTACCTTTGAATTACAGTAAAATCCTATGTTTGCATTAGAGCATGTCTGTGAAGATAATGATTTTATGACATGAAAGTATTTTATAAGCATCCATAAGCACAGTTATTTAAATATTACCTGAAGCTTGGCATTAGAAAACAGAAACTGGAAGATGAATTTGATGAATTCTTGATACAGTTGGAAGACTATCAGGAGACCAAGACACTATGCTAAAGAAATTGGATTTCATCCTATAGTGAATATTTACCTGGGCTTAACCCCTCGAATGTTCTAGAGAGGTCATTAGAAAGATGGGGGCAGCTGGGCCACTGGTTAGGTAACCATCACAGTCACAGGGTTGAATGGTGGTGAAGTCCAGCCAGGGTAGGGCCATGGCACCAAGAGGCAAGCAACGAGTGAAGAGTGTGTGAGGGCATTTTTGGAGTAGAATCCTCACACAGCTTACCGTCTAATCAGTGAGAGGAATAATCAAGAAGGAGAAATCAAAAGTGGTTTTTAGCTCTAGGAATAAAAATTCGAATTGTGCCTTAAGAACCTTTGTATCATTTGAAACATAGTATTAAAAAATAAAATTATTTTATCTCCAAATAAATTATTAAAGAGAAAACCCATGATGTTACCTCTCATTATTGTTTAATTAGAATAAAATTTTTAAAAATAAAATTAATGAGATAAATCACCAATTTCAATTAAAAACTGTATTATGGGACTGTCTTTATCTGATTCATTTTGTTAAGATAAAATTTCACACCACCACTAAACTATAAAGTGGAAGAATATAACATATGAGGTTTCATATAGTTCTTTTTTTGAGAGAGAGAGAGAGAGAGAGCGTGCAAGAGTGAGTGCAGGAGAGGGAGAGAGAGAGAGAGAGAGAGAGAGAATCCCAAGAAGGCTCCACCCTGAGTGTTGGGCTGATGTGGGGCCCTATACAGGAGCCCACAACACTGAGATCATGACCTGAGCCCAAATCAAGACCTAGACACTTAACCAGTGAGTTACCCAGTTGCCCCAGATCTTTTCCATTCTAAGTCCTGCTTTTAAGTATTTGGGCCAGTTGGGGGGTGGGGATGGGAAGGCAGAGAAGACAGGGGCTGGAGAACAGAAGTATATCAGACTCCATGTCTATTCAACTCACGTTTGGGAGTTATTAGTACAATTAAGGCCGGGTCTACATCTGCAAAGCAAGCTGCTACTTTTTCAATGAAAATCATCCCTGAATATTTCAGTCGTATAAAAGGGTGCTTTCTTTTATACAAGTAAGTGACACTACCATCGTTTTCAAACGAAAGGGATTTACTGTATTAGATACAGTAAACCAGTAAACCATGAGTAAACCGTGGGGATAGTTCTATCTCCAGTTTTTATTCCAAAAATTTCCCTGCTCTGTTACCAGCTAACATGCTTGAATGTGTGAGTGTGGGGGAGTTAGGGAGTCCCCTTGTGTGAGCCTCTGATTGATAGTCTTGTTCTAAATCTCAGGGATACCTGAGGAAGCCCGGATGAATAAGAAGGAGTGTAGTGATAAATATCTGGAGAGTTTAAGGGGTAAAGAAGGGATAGGAGGGTAGTCAGGGAAGAAGCAGAAGGGGCAAGAGGAGGTAGGTGTAGAGCTGTCTCTTGATGATGTTTGAAGTATATTGTTAAAATAAAGAAAGGTTACCACACGCCCGGTTTCATTTCCAATGAGAATGATATTTTGAAAACATTAAACAAGTTTATGCTTCATTGTTTTTCTACAACTTTTTCCCATTAGCCGAGAAGGTTGTGACCCCAGGGGAGTCACGTGCCAGAATCAAAGTTTGGGGGCTGAACAGAGAATCTTCCTGCAAGCCCTGGTGGAGCCTGTTCTGGAAGAAGCAGTGCCTGCCCCTTGAAGGCCTGTAGGCCATGGTCCACGTGAGTGGGGTGCTCCCTCTCAGGGATGGGGTACAAGCACGGTCCTTTGGAAAGGAGGTGCTGGAGAATGGGGACTGGTAGAAGTCTGGCAGTGTGAGTGAGAACTGGAAGCCTGGGTTGATCTGGTCTGGGCCTTCCCCTTCCCAACATTTGACATTCTAGAAGACTTCTGCTGGCTACACGCTCTGCCATGGGTGTGTTTATGGTGACTTTTAGCTTTCTACTCTCTTGGCCTGGAAACAGAGGAGGAGGAAGAAACCTGGAAACACAGAAGACACAACTACTTCCAGAGAGTTTGGGGGAACCTGGAAGACACCGCTTTCTACCGAAGCAAGTGTACTATGTCAAATGGGAATTTTTAAGTGTCTTCTCCTGGGATACCTTCACCTCCATCCCCACTGATAGGATGAGCACAGTTATAGGAAAGAAAATCCAAAATGGTGTTAGGTTTTGGCAGTGAAATAATAGGTGATTTTTATTTTTTATTTTTTTACTATTTTTATTTGTGTTTGAATTGGGTGAAAATTCTATGAACATGTACAGCTATTTATTTTCCAAAGCAAAGAAAAACAGTGCAAACTGTAAGTCTATGTCCACTTAAATGAGAGAGAGACAAGCAGCATCTCTTTCACTCCTTCCTTGCTGAGCAAGTGGTAGTCTCTCTGGGCCATGGCTCCAGAGTTTCATCTGGGCTGTTATGGGGATGGGGTTGGGGGTTGGGTCTGGGAGCAGTAGTGACACCACAAGTGGACTGCAGGTAAGAGGGAAGAAGGAGTAAGGCAGCGCCAGGGGTGAAGAAAGCCTGTCTTTGACACCTGTGTACAGCCCCTTGCTTGGGGCCAATGGGACTGCCTCTCTGACACCCTAGTACCCCATCTCCCCTCCAGATGTCCCTGGTCCTCCCCAGGCCACATGATCCCTGCTCTCTGCCTGAAGCATTCTCACACCCTTCCTGTGGCTCTGCCCAGACCAGCCATTCTTGAGGCAGCACCCCTGCCTGCCCCATTGTCCCCACCTGTGCTTGGCCAGAGACCTGGCACCCCACTTCTGTGCCAGGGACTGGTTGTTCTAAAGAATGAATTCATGCTTAGGGCCAACAATTAGGAACTAGTTAATGCACAACTCTTCTGTGACCTTCCGGCGACTACAGGGGCCTTTTTATTTACTGACTTTTCCATTTTAGTGGGGAACTCCTGATGACCTAGTGAGGTAAAACGCATGTGGGTGGCTCAGTTGGTTGTCTGACTTTGGCTCAGGTCATGATCTCATGGTTTGTGAGTTTGAGCCCCACTTTGGGCTCTGTTCTAACAGCTCAAAGTCTGGAGCCTGCTTCAGATATTGTTTCCCCCTCTCTCTGCCCCTCCCCCGCTCGAACTCGTCTCTCTCTCTCTCTCTCAAAAATAAATAAACATTAAAAAAAAAGGAATGAGGTGTACTCTACCATTAAGTTCCCACAAGGGGAGATCTGTCCCAGTAACTTTGTGGGATGGGCACGATTGTCTCCAGATTACAAAGAATCTGAGGCATAGCGGACTCAAAGAATGAACAACAGGAACAAATAAAATCTTCATCCCAAATCACACAGCTAGCTCAGGGCAGGGCTGCAAACAGATTCTCCACCACAGCTGAAGGGAGCCTCCCAGCACATGGTGCTGGCCATTGTCCACCCTGTCCACCCAGAATTTAGTCCTGGCAGTGGACATATGAGTTGTACCATAAGTTTGCCCACCTCTCCTGTCATTATTTCTGAGGACACAGCATTATCCTCACCAGCATTCAAAACTCACTGACGTGCAAGAGAAATTTTCAGATCTCTGAATATTGGGGAAGTCACATGGAGAAAAAAAAACATTGATAAAGAATATTTACAAATTCTGTGTAATCTAATTTTTCTAAGTATTTGAGCCATTAATTTTGTCTGCAAATATAATAGCTGTATCTGAATAATTTTGCTCTTCCTTGCTAGGCATGATTTATTTATTTACTTTTCAGTGCTTAATCATATCTCTGGTATTAAATATTAGGCTCAGACTCTTTCCCAAAAGACATAACTTATAATATCATGGGGACACTAAATTTAATCATCGTTGGCAATTATTTGACGCTATCCTGGAAAATTAGCTCACAGCAGCTGCAGACACATGGGGCCCCAAGTCTTCATGTACATTATATTTGTCATAAAACAGCAGCTGAGACCCTGAAATGCAGCCCACTGACCTTCCTTGGGCACAACAACAAAAGGCCTGCACAGAGTCTCCATCATGGTAATTGAATTGCAGGAAATTCACACGAAGCCTCCAGTGTCTGCTCTTTTGAGACCATTTATATTCCTCTTCCATTTTTCTTTTAATTACTATAGAAAGTGAAACCAATACTTTTTGGAGTGTGACTCTTTGGAGGATGCTGTTCTGTATTCTGTAGACATCTCTATAGTCCCCGACAGCCTCCTGCTAAATCATCCCATACCTTAACTTTCCTTGTGGGAAGCAGGAGCAAGAGGCCCATCTTATACATAATATGTTCTTGTATCGGGACCCTGAAAACACTGTCAAAGAGAGCGAATGAACCAAAAAAACTGAACATTTTGTTTCTTTGGTTTAAAAGAAATGGCATTACCAGATTGGTATGATGGTTCTCATTTTTGGATCGTTCACAGTTTTCCCTTTATCTCCTCTTTAGAGACTCATTACGTTTACAGTATTAAATGTGCTCTTTGGGAATAAGATGGAAAAGAAAGAAAGGCTTTTCCTAAAGTACCCAGAAGGCAAGGATTTCAAACAAAGGTGTTTTTAAGTACATGGGGAGCAGGAATGTCTTTCCTCCCTGAGCTCATGCTGGAGTGGCTGGAACCCAGGAGCCTGTGCAGGCCGCGGACACTCCCAGAATTGACAGCAAGCCAAGCACAGATGCCATCTTTCTTTGCGGTTGGAGACTAGCCTCCTTTTTGTCCCTCCTGTTCTTCACTCACCATTTTCTCCCTAGCAATATTTTGTTGAGCATGCTTCTGGGAGGTGCGCTTAGGTGTATTTTTAGTGTATGTTTTTCTTATACTGCCAATTGTCTCCTTTGGGTCCATAGATCATTCACAGCGAGCTTTTCTTTGCTTGTCCTGTTTAGAGAAACCTCTCCAAGAGACGACCTCCTCGCTGCATCTAAAGAATCCCTCTGGGGGTTGTTAATACACCTGCAGGCCAGTTTTATTTTAGGTGGGTACTTCTCTTGGTATCTGAGAATAGAGATGTAGCTGAGAAACTCTTCCTTTTTGATTTAATAAGACCTATGATCAGAATAAACTGCTTTCCATATTTATTTCTATCAAGGGACATGGGACACTTATGCAGGCACTCAAGTTAGTCCCTCACTTTTGACAAATTGCTTTCCTTTTTGGTTAAGATTTTATGGAACGTGGGAATTTAAAGAGCTTTAAATAAAATCTATGGATCATGCCAGTGCAAAACTGTTGCCAGAAAAACATCATAAGAAATTTAGCTTTTCCCTCTTTGGAGCTATGCTTCATTTTAAACAATAAAACCAACAGCATCAGTGCCGACCAACACACTTTTTTCAAACATTTAAAAACATTTTTTTTAACGTTTATTTATTTTTGAGACAGAGAGAGACAGAGCATGAACAGGGGAGGGGCAGAGAGAGAGGGACACACAGAAGCTGAAACAGGTTCCAGGCTCTGAGCTGTCAGCGCAGAGCCCGATGCGGGGCTCAAACTCACGGACCGTGATATCATGACCGGAGCCGAAGTCAGACGCTTAACAGACCAAGCCACCCCAACACACTTTGATCATAGTGTTTTTTCTCCTCTGTTCTCTATTCAACGTGTGTGTGTGTGTGTGTGTGTGTGTGTGTGTGTGTGAGCATGCTATGCACCTGGGTGGTCTGATCTACAGCTACTAGCCATGGTGGTTCTTGGGGACCTTGCAATATGGCTAGTCTAAACTGAGATGTACTGTAAGTACAAGATATGGACTGGATTTCAGAATATTAAAAATTGTAACATATCTCAATTGTTTTTACAATTGATTACATGTTGAAATAATATTTTGGATATATTGAATTAAATAAAACATATTAAAATTAATTTTACCTATTTCTTTTTATCTTTTATATATTTTTTTAACGTTTGTTCATTTTTGAGAGACAGAGAGACAGCGCAAGCAGGGGTGGGGCAGAGAGAGAGGGAGACACAGAATACGAAGCAGGCCCCAGGCCCTGAGCTGTCAGCACAGAGCCTGTCATGGGGCTCAAACTCACAGACCGTGAGATCATGACCTGAGTCAAGTTGGATGCTCAACCGACTGAGCCAACCAGGCACACCTTTTTTATCTTTTAAATTTTACATTTTTTTTGTTTGTTTTACTTTTTATCTTGTTAATGCACATACATGGCTCACATTATATTTTTCTTTGACAACACTATTATGGGCTGTACACCCATTGCTTAAAACCCGAGATTTTAAGGTTTTTTTTTAATTTTATTTTTTAGTTTTTAAAATTTACATCCAAATTAGTTAGTATATAGTGAAACAACGATTTCAAGAGTAGATTCCTTAATGCCCCTTACCCATTTAGCCCATTCCCCCTCCCACAACCCCTCCCGTAACCCTCAGTTTGTTCTCCATATTTATGAGTCTCTTTTGTTTTGTCCCCCTCCCTGTTTTTATATTATTTTTGTTTCCCTTCCCTTATGTTCATCTGTTTTGTCTACTAAAGTCCTCGTATGAGTGAAATCATATGATTTTTGTCTTTCTCCGACTGACTAATTTCACTTAGCATAATACCCTCCAGTTCCATCCGTGTAGTTACAAATGGCAAGATTTCATTCTTTTTGATTGCCGAGTAATACTCCATTGTATATATATATATACCACATCTTCTTTATCCATTCATCCTTCGATGGACATTTGGGCCTTTTCCATACTTTGGCTATTGCTGACAGTGCTGCTATAAACATGGGGGTGCATGTGTCCCTTCAAAACAGCACACCTGTATCCTGTGGATAAATGCTTAGTAGTGCAATTTCTGAGTCGTAGGGTAGTTCTATTTTTAGATTTTTGAGGAACCTCCATCCTGTTTTCCAGAGTGGCTGCACCAGCTTGCATTCCCAAGGATTTTAAGGTTTTTAAGGGGCTGTATATCTGATAGTCCCTCTGTAGGCACCTAATGCTTGATTATAATTACCATTTGAGTTCAATGAGTCTTTTGCACTCAATATGTCTTTTTAGAATACTAGAAATGTTTGAAGTTCTTAAATTTTTTTGAAAGACAAAAATATTAGCTATAAAGAATTGAATCTACACTGTAAAGGAGACAATATACAGTTTACAGCACACTTAGGATGTATATAGTTTGTATAAATGTATAATTTCTACAAATCAGATATAGTTTAGTTTTGGAATTAACTCCCCATCCCTTCTTACTAGACAGCATACAATTAATTTAGCCAGGTATGAGTAAATCACATTTTCTCTGCCCTGGTTTTCCTGTCGTCTGTCTCCTGTGTACCTCACTCTGCTTTTATTCCATGCCATCTGCTGTGGGATTCTTGCTTTGTTGTATCAGGACTTTCCACACAAATTGCAGAGATAACTTTCAGTTTCTCTATCTCCAGTTGCTCAATAGGAAGACTTAAAATAGAACATCTTAACAAATTTCTGTAACTATCTGTTTTCAACAGAATAGGCTCTAAGAAGATTAATTCTGCCTACCCTCTCTCTGCAAAAGGCCTGCTGGGGGTGGTGTCTCTTTACTTCTTTGGTTTGTGTCTTAGTTCTGTCTGCTCTGAAACTGTACAATTTGGCAAAAGCTGGCTACTGCTTTTGCCAAATTTGCAAAACAGTTGTTTTGCATCTTTCTTGTCTGCCCTTACAAGAAGTCTCATCCTGGGTTTTGGTAAGAGAACAGTTTCCACATTAATTCCAAAATGATAATGGCTCTTGTTTGTTCACAAAGACTTGGGCTCTGCAATGCCTTCTGTTTCCCTATCAAATATCTGCCCTCTTCCCCATCAAGGTCCCAAATGGCTGGTCAAAATATTTATCCAATAAAAACAGTTTTTGTCCCAGAGGAGAATTTCTCCACATCCCTGTGCCTGTTTAAGATGCATCAGAACTCATTCCGGTATTCAAGCTATACTAGAGAGCTACATAGTGTGCCAAAAAAAGTATGCAGTAGGTTTGTTTTAAAATTTTTCCTTGGGTCAAACCAATATCTGGTATATCACCCTTAAGAAAACATAACATAAGAGACAGAGAGAGGGGTAAGTTATATGAAAGAATGTGTTTTTTTCAAATTAAAAAAAAACAGTGAAGTCACCAACGTCCTTTGGTTTCATTATTGTTGCTCAAGAAAACAATGTGATTTTCTAGGTTATTATTTTTTTTTGAAACTAAAATTTCTGGATTGTTTCAGGACAGCTCAAGAAGATACAGACAAACTTCAGGGTGAAATGCTTTGTGCATGGTTCTCACCGGACCAAGTTGGTTAATGTGAGGCTCAGTTACTGCCCTAGCCTGGTTATTATTTAACATTTTAGCATCCCAAGGAGGGGGTCCTCCAGGCTCAGGATTCCATTGCTGGTTGAAGGCTAGGGTTCATTTCCAGTCCAAGCCACTTTCTAACAGATTGTGCAAGTCCTTAATCTTTCCAGAAGCTTTGGGGCACTTGTCAAATAGTAGGTGCTTGATAAATGGCAACTGAATACGTAAATAATTGAATTAAATGAGTGTTTATTCTTTTCTTGTTTGTTTCAGTCTTGACACTTAATCACCAAAAGTAATCACAAATTTTAATAGTAATGGCTAACATTGGTTTTCTGATGCTCCAGGAATTCTCCAGTTTCCTAAGAAATGTCAGTCCTGCAAACTTAAGTTTAATTCACAGTTTATATCAGTGCCTTAAGCAAGGGTTCAACATATTAATGTATTTATAATTTTGGGAAATCATAAGTTTCCTTTTTTGAGGTAAGCTTTGACTTCATATAGTTTGATTTTCTAAAGCAGCAAACAAACCAATTCTTAATTCTAAGTGTTTCTGGGACAAAAATGGTAAAACACATACATTCCCCAACTTTTTAAAAGGCATTTTGATGTGCTTGTTTTAGCTTCCTTGTAGTTTCTGTGCCCACAGGCAACAAAACTGAGTGCAGCTTCTTACAGGTGCTTATCTGTAACTGTACCAACAGGAAATGGGGTGGGGCAGGGAGGAGAGGCCTCCTCAGCTGGGCTGGGTGTCTGGTTGGTCACCTGGCCCCAGGAAACTGGGACTAGGTAACAAAGGTAACAAAGAGGCACCTTTGTTCATCCATTGTGCTGTCTGCTAATGGCCCTAGAGTACCAGTTTCCCCCAGGTTTTCTCTAGGTTCTTGGTGAAATATTTCATTTAATGCTCAATCTAAGTAGCAGAAAGCTAACGGGAATAAGCTCATTAGAGTTTTCTCAACCAGAGCATGTTGGTGGTTAAGTCTGTGCTCACTCCCCTGCTGTAGGCCCTGACTGTCCCTGGGCACAACCCAGGTGATCCCATAAGGCACCCTGGCGTCAGTGCTGGGGACACCCCTGGGCAGTCTGGTAGTTTCCACTGTGCCAAGAGTTGCCCTGGGCTAGGGTCCTAGTTGCTCCTCTGCCTCATGAAGTACAACCTCAAGGTGTGGGCTCCCACTCATGGACTGGACCAGAAATTGCTGCTCAGAAACTACTGTCTGCTTTAGAAGAAGTGATGGAAATTCTGGGCTGTGGGGGCAGGTCCCAACACTTGTATGCTTGTTCATGCTGAGCACCCAGCTGTGGTCGCTGACTCAGGTCAGTGCTTGCAGAAAGGGACAGGAAGAATAGCCATGCCCTCGTGGGTCTGCTGCTCTTGGGGGAAGCCTTGCTGCTGACAGGCAGTCAGGAAGTGAAAATTCCCCAAAGTGAGAAGCATCCTACCTTCCTACGGTTTGCTGTTGAAACAGCAGGCAGATCATACCTTACAGGATCAGCTCTATTCACTCCTTGGGTCAGAATGCATGGCATCCCCACCACACTCAGCATCAGTCCCATGGCCCTTCACCTGGCCACCTGTGCTGCACTTTACCCATCCTGCTCCATTCCACTTCTGTCACTTCAAGCAGCATGTACACACTCACCCCAGCCTGACATGTTTGCTCCCTGGGATGACTGCTCCATGCCATCTTACAGGAAGCTTTCCTTGACCCACTTTATACACTGTAATCCATAGTTCCCTTCTTACACCTTGCTTCATTTTCTTCCTTGTCCCTTATCTCCACCTGAGACTTTAGCTACTTCATTTATCTCCCATCATTAGTGCAAGGATTCATCTATTATGCTCACTGCAGGATCTCAGCGCCCAGCACAGAGCCTGGCACGTAATAGATGCTAAATCCATTTCAGTCATATTTAAATAAATAATACATAACTGTGGTATACAAGAATCCATTTGGAAAGCAGGGGTGTATTGGTTAAGGGTTATACTAGAAGAAGACTATCTGATTAACTCCTAGATTGCACAAAACAATTCTTTACTTCTGTCATGGAGTCAACCATCATTCTATTTCAGAGCCAACCTAAGATGGACATTTGGGAACCCCTTATTCTTCCCAGTCACCCCTGATTTTTCTCATGGTTCCAAGTACCCCCAGCAGAGCCCCAGCAGGGATCTCAGCACATCCAGCCTGGTGGACCCTCATTTTACTCTGTACCCAGAGGTCAAACTTTTGTGCCCTGCCCCAAATCAGCTTCTCCTCCTCTCTGAGTTTGGGGTCATGCCAGGATCACCAGGGCAGACATCCCCTTCCCTCCTTTCTGGAGGCCCTTTGCCTCTTCTCCTGCCATTGCTCTTAACGGAGACAGTCTATTAGAAATGTCTACTCAAGTTGAAACTTCAAAAGGAAGAAGTTGCTCCTCCCTCCTCTCCCCAGGGGATACCGGGCTTCTATGCAGACTTGCCCACTCCCTGTCATCCTTAACATCTTCCTTTTTCAACTGAGTATAATTTACATAAAATAAAACACACAGCTCTTAAGAGTTTGGCTGGATGAGTTTGGATAAAGACACACACCTGTGTAACTTCCACTCCAGTCAAGACATGGAACGCTTCCATCACCCAGTGTGTTACCTCCTCCCCCTTCCTAGGCCCTCCACAACCCCTGTAGGCACCCATTGCTCCAGCTTCTATCACAAGAAGCTAGAATGTCATACACATGGAATATACAGTCGTGCGTCAGTATTTCTTTTCATTGCTAAGTAGTCTTCTGCTGAATATACATACCCTCGTGATTGTCTGTTCACCTGTTGGTGGACCTCTGAGTGATTTCCAGCTTCTTGCTATTATGAGTAAAGCTGCTATGCATGAAAATTCTTTTTTATCAGATTTTAAGTGGACAGATGTTTTCATTTCTATTGGATAAATAGGAGAATTGCTTGTTCATAGAATGGATATATATTTAATTGAATATAATACTGCTGAACTCTTTTTCAGAGCACTTTTCCCATTTTGCATTTTCCCTAGAAACCTATGACACTTGGTACGGTCAGTCTTTTCAGTATTGACCCTGTCAGTGAGTGTGAAATGGTATCTCATGGTGGTTTTAATTTGCATTTCCACAGTGGCTAATGAGACTCAGAATCTTTTCATGGGCTTATTGGCCATTCATATATGTTCTTTTGTGAAGTGTCTATTCAAACCTTTTTCCCATTTTTAAGGATTGGGTTGCTTATTTTATTATTATTGAAATAAGGACAGTTATTCCAGTTCATATATTGCCTTTTAATTTTCTTAAGAGTCCTCCTAGTATTCTTTGTGCCTTTGCAGTAATCCTTGTGACTGCTCTAGTACCACCTGTTGTGATTATTTATTTCCTATGGTTTTGCTCCCAAGTTGCTCAATGGTAGACTCTTTGAAAGTGGGGCCTTGGCTTCTATTCTTCATATTTCTTCTTCCTACCCTATAGGCAGAGCTTAAAGCATTCTCCTGGGTGATAACATTTGTTGACCAACCTCTGCACTGACTCTTCAGCCAGGTTAAGTCATCTGTGCTGTTTTGTATAAGTTGGGAGGGTTCAGGATGCTTCATTCTTAGGTGCAGTGTTTAAAGATAATTGGTTCTCAGAATAACTTGTTCTTTTGGTCTCTAAGTCCCATGAAGGCGAGTGTCTTGTTCAACACAGGTGTCCTGCAACCCTCTACTATGCCAGGCACGATGCCTGGCACACAATAGGTGCTCATTAAATATCCTTTGGATAAAATAAGTGAATATTCCCAAGAAGCATATTGTGTGGCCCTCTGGGGTCCAACCAAAGGGAAGACTTACAGTCAGGCTATAGATGGCTAATAGAGCTCAATAGTATCCTTAAAAGTCACTTGTAGGAGGGAAGAGCCTGAGGAGAAGAAAAGAGAAAATTGCTGTGTTCCTGTCATTCAGTCTCTTGGGCTTAATCTATTTCTCATCTTTGATTAAAAATCAAGCATATCCTCATGTGTCTTTGCTATTACCCAGTTATCTTCTGAAATGAGTTTTTGAATACCTAGGGTTCCCATAGTTTCAGAAAATACATTTGCAGATGTCAATTTCTGTTCCTACAGTGTTCGTTTCAGAGACCATGATTATGTATGATATGACCTAATTAGTTCTCTTAAATCCACCATCAGTGTCCCCCATAAATCTACCACTTTAATACTTGAAACTAGAGCCATTTATTTTTCAAGAAAGGGGTCAGCATGTTTATTAACTTGATCTATGGCACTGTATGAATTATGTAAGGAGAAATTGCGTTTCTGTATTTTCAGTGATATAAATGACAGTGTGATACTTCAAACTGTTTCTAATGGTTCTTAGTGATGGATGGCAATACCGACCTTGACTCTGACATTTGTGGTAGGAGAATCGCCACCCAGTAATGATAATGTACCAGAGAGCCGTGAGCAGATGGCAGAGTTGAAGGCAAAGCCACCTTCAGACCCCTACAAGGCATATTGCTTCTAGACTTTGTGGAAGAGCCCCCTTCAGTGGTGGGCCTTGGTCATCAGTGGCCAGTCCACCATGAGGGAAGTTGAGGTCTCTTCAAAGTCTCCTATTAGTTGCTTGGTTCTCACTGATGAATTCCTTCTAAGCCCCAAATGGGACTTGAGAACAGACACCTGCATCTCTCCATGCTGGCCTTGAGAGGTTACTGCATCCTCTGCGTGCCCTCACACCCGGGGCTGTCCGGCTCTGTATGCCTGTTCTCTAGCCTTCCTCCAACTAGGTCCTCAACAGCTTTTCAAGGAAGAAGATGATGATCTATGTCAGCAGTTACTCACTATGTATATCAAATGCTTGTATGCAAGGAGAGTCCTCTGCAGTGTAGAGGGGCTGTGCTGTGCAAGGAAGAGAATTTTCTACCCAGGCTTAAACTGGAGACACGTTGGAGCCCCAGTGGTTAGAGGGTCACTGGGTGGTGGCCGGGAAGCCATGGCTTGCCTATGTGCTGGTGGCAGAGGTAGTGAGGCCTGTTTTTGCCCACAGTGCTGCCTGGCAGGTGGGAGCATCAGGGGTGGGGAGTACTCATCAACAAAGAGCCCCATGAGCCCTCTGGGCCCTTACTGTCCTCCCTCTCAGGGCCCCTCCCCAGGGCAGTGAATTTACCCTGGGAACAGTGCCTCACAGCCTTTAGGAAAGTGACATAGGGAAGCTCATGTTTTTGTCTCATTTTCCTAAGATATTTATAGACCCCTGAAAAGCACAGAGGAGATTATGCAGCTGGCCTAAGATATTTGCATACATGTAGTGCTTATTTACCGATTCTGTCCCAAGCCGGTCTTCCTTGCCCTGCTCTCTCCCAGGGCCTCCATTATTCTGCTCTCACCTCACCATTTCTGTGATGCGGTTCATTAAACACGGGCAATTCTGGCTCCGGGTTGTGCCAGGATGCTGGTGCTCACTGACCTGTCAGAACGGGAGCATCCTATCAGGATGTGCTGCCGATCCTTTTTATAGCCTGGGTAATTATGATAAATACTTAGGGCTTTTGCAGAGTCAGAAGGGTGGAACTGTTGGGGTGGGGGAGGGGAGGGAAAGAGAAGCAGGGTCCTTCCCTAAGGCAGTGCTCCAGGAGGTGAAAGGGGTGATGTCTCAGGAAGCCAAGGGGAATAGTCTGAAGCAGGACCCAGAGAAAGTCTGGTCTCATTTGGGGTCACTTTTGCTTCTGCTGCCAGCACAGTGAACACAGACGGCTGGGAGCAGAAAGCTGCCTTCATAGCTGGGAGGGTGGAGGAGGGAGACAAGCAGAACACAGAGGCATGCAAGTAGTCACAGGCATGAGGCACACAGTGGCAGGTAGAGGGGGGGAAATAGGAGATGCACACTGCAGACAAAGGAGCCATGGGCTTCCTTGTTCCAAAGGGTGGGAAGGGAGTTAAGACACCCTCATCCACAGCTCAGAACTGTGAGCAGGTTTCAATCAAGATGTAGTTCAGGAAACAGAAGCCACCCTACTGTTTCAAGGAATTAGGGGTCTGAAAATTTGCCAGATGTCCTAGAGACCGGAAAGCTACATGCCTACTGACCCAACTATTAGGGTTAAAGTCAGACAGTAGGGTTGTTCTCCAGGGATCAGGAAGCTGCAGGCCCCTGCCAACCATGGCTGCAACCATGTGTCCTCTGGTGCTAGGAAGTGAGACCCCACCACAAACACCTTCTCTGCTGAACTTGCTCATCGGCTGCCATGCCACAGGATGAGAGCCTCTGTTCCCGGAGCAACCCACAGTTGATGGCCGTGTGTCTTGTTGGTAGAGCCTGCACTGCACCGAGGGCCCTTGGGAAATGCATTTATGGCTTCTAGCCTGGAATGTAGGGAAGGGGAGGGGGACAAGAGCCCCAGCACCCCAGAGGGTCAGGGGATGACAGGGTGGCATTCTGCTGTCCCACAAGCCTGATGTCAGAACTGACCCTAGTACCACGGGCTCCCAGGTGCTGCCTTTTCAAACCAGCTCTGCCTCATCTAATGAGAATTCCATTTCCAACCTGGAGTTAGACATCTTTATAACATGTCTTCTTGAGGCACACTGACCAAATTCCTAGAATATTTTGCAGTCACAGCTGATTAAAAATGGAGAACTTGATACATTTATCTAGAAGCTGAAAATGTAGAAATATATGAAACTGAGCTGTCAGTAACTGAATACACCTGTCGCCTTGGCAGGGTCTCCTGGAGACATGTGTCTAGCTCCACCTTGAATTGATTGCATGGTGAATAAATGCCTTTGGCATAAGCAAAAATCTTAACTGAATGTTGACCCAGCTTCCATGTACCATGGTTTCCTCACTTTACTAAATGAGGAACTCCTGCAGGAGAGAACTAGATGGACACAGCTGGGCATCTCCACAGCCCAGCCTGTACTTGGACAAGCCTGTTTTGCTCTCACCCTTACTTGAACTTGAGAACCTTGTGACTAAACTAGGCTCCATTTTCTAAATTATAAAGATTCAGTGAGTTAGTCTTCGTGCCAGAAAGTAGTGGGGTCGGGCTGTTTCCCTGAGTGCAAACTGCTCTCCCTGGGTTTGCTTCAATGAGCAAATGTGCAGAGACCAAGGATGAGATGCCAGTCCCAAGAGGACCCATCTGCCTCTCTGGGCCTCATTTTCCCTCATGTGTCACTGGGGATGGTTTTTCTTTTGGGCCTTTAACTACTTTCTTATGCTTTATGAATTTCTCTGAGATTACAAGTTCAATTGGAAATGTAACATTTGCACCCCTAGTTAATTCACATGCTCATTGTACAAAATTTGGAAGGAGCCAAGAGGTAGAAAAGAACTATTCATAGTTCTGGCACCCCAAGGAAGTCAATACTGATATATTTTTTTAGGCTAGAGGGCATCCTTCCAGTAGGCAGATTTTCAAGCTTTCTCCATTTGTACAAAGAACTTGGTATAAAGAAACCTATTTTCTCCTTCTTTTACACATGTAGGTTTATATATATACATACACACAAAATGAAGAGGCTTCTTCTACATATAGATGTATCTTTTTTTTTAATTTTATTTATTTTTTTATTTATATATGAAATTTATTGTCAAATTGGTTTCCATACAACACCCAGTGCTCATCCCAAAAGGTGCCCTCCTCAATACCCATCACCCACCCTCTCCTCCCTCCCACCCCCCATCAACCCTCAGTTTGCTCTCAGTTCTCAACAGTCTCTTATGCTTTGGCTCTCTCCCACTCTAACCTCTTTTTTTTTTCCTTCCCCTCCCCCATGGGTTCCTGTTAAGTTTCTCAGGATCCATATAAGAGTGAAACCATATGGTATCTGTCTTTCTCTGTATGGCTTATTTCACTTAGCATCACACTCTCCAGTTCCATCCACGTTGCTACAAAAGGCCATATTTCATTTTTTCTCATTGCCACGTAGTATTCCATAGTGTATATAAACCACAATTTCTTTATCCATTCATCAGTTGATGGACATTTAGGCTCTTTCCATAATTTGGCTATTGTTGAGAGTGCTGCTATGAACATTGGGGTACAAGTGCCCCTATGCATCAGTACTCCTGTGTCCCTTGGATAAATTCCTAGCAGTGCTATTGCTGGGTCATAGGGTAGGTCTATTTTTAATTTTCTGAGGAACCTCCACACTGCTTTCCAGAGCGGCTGCACCAATTTGCATTCCCACCAACAGTGCAAGAGGGTTCCCGTTTCTCCACATCCTCTCCAGCATCTATAGTCTCCTGATTTGTTCATTTTGGCCACTCTGACTGGCGTGAGGTGATATCTGAGTGTGGTTTTGATTTGTATTTCCCTGATAAGGAGCGACGCTGAACATCTTTTCATGTGCCTGTTGGCCATCCGGATGTCTTCTTTAGAGAAGTGTCTATTCATGTTTTCTGCCCATTTCTTCACTGGGTTATTTGCTTTTCGGGTGTGGAGTTTGGTGAGCTCTTTATAGATTTTGGATACTAGCCCTTTGTCCGATATGTCATTTGCAAATATCTTTTCCCATTCCGTTGGTTCCCTTTTAGTTTTGTTGGTTGTTTCCTTTGCTGTGCAGAAGCTTTTTATCTTGATAAGGTCCCAGTAATTCATTTTTGCTTTTAATTCCCTTGCCTTTGGGGATGTGTTGAGTAAGAGATTGCTACGGCTGAGGTCAGAGAGGTCTTTTCCTGCTTTCTCCTCTAGGGTTTTGATGGTTTCCTGTCTCACATTCAGGTCCTTTATCCATTTTGAGTTTATTTTTGTGAATGGTGTGAGAAAGTGGTCTAGTTTCAACCTTCTGCATGTTGCTGTCCAGTTCTCCCAGCACCATTTGTTAAAGAGACTGTCTTATTTCCATTGGATATTCTTTCCTGCTTTGTCAAAGATGAGTTGGCCATACGTTTGTGGGTCTAGTTCTGGGGTTTCTATTCTATCCCATTGGTCTATGTGTCTGTTTTTGTGCCAATACCATGCTGTCTTGATGATGACAGCTTTGTAGTAGAGGCTAAAGTCTGGGATTGTGATGCCTCCTGCTTTGGTCTTCTTCTTCAAAATTACTTTGGCTATTCGGGGCCTTTTGTGGTTCCATATGAATTTTAGAATTGCTTGTTCTAGTTTCGAGAAGAATGCTGGTGCAATTTTGATTGGGATTGCATTGAATGTGTAGATAGCTTTGGGTAGTATTGACATTTTGACAATATTTATTCTTCCAATCCATGAGCAGGGAATGTCTTTCCATTTCTTTATATCTTCTTCAATATCCTTCATAAGCTTTCTATAGTTTTCAGCATACAGATCTTTTACATATTTGGTTAGATTTATTCCTAGGTATTTTATGCTTCTTGGTGCAATTGTGAATGGGATCAGTTTCTTTATTTGTCTTTCCGTTGCTTCATTGTTAGTGTATAAGAATGCAACTGATTTCTGTACATTGATTTTGTATCCTGCAACTTTGCGGAATCCATGGATCAGTTCTAGCAGACTTTTGGTGGAGTCTATCAGATTTTCCATGTATAATATCATGTCATCTGCAAAAAGCGAAAGTTTGACTTCATCTTTGCCAATTTTGATGCCTTTGATTTCCTTTTGTTGTCTGATTGCTGATGCTAGCACTTCCAACACTATGTTAAACAACAGCGGTGAGAGTGGGCATCCCTGTCGTGTTCCTGATCTCAGGGAAAAAGCTCTCAGTTTTTCCCCATTGAGGTTGATGTTAGCTGTGGCCTTTTCATAAATGGCTTTTATGATGTTTAAGTATGTTCCTTCTATCCCGACTTTCTCAAGGGTTTTTATTAAGAAAGGGTGCTGGATTTTGTCAAAGGCCTTTTCTGCATCTATTGACAAGATCATATGATTCTTATCTTTTCTTTTATTAATGTCATGCATCACGTTGATTGATTTGCGAATGTTGAACCAGCCCTGCATCCCAGGAATGAATCCCACTTGATCATGGTGAATAATTCTTTTTATATGCTGTGGAATTCGATTTGCTAGTATCTTATTGAGAATTTTTGCATCCATATTCATCAGGGATATTGGCCTGTAGTTCTCTTTTTTTACTGGGTCTCTGTCTGGTGTAGGAATCAAAGTAATACTGGCTTCGTAGAATGAGTCTGGAAGTTTTCCTTCCCTTTCTATTTCTTGGAATAGCTTGAGAAGGATAGGTATTAGCTCTGCTTTAAATGTCTGGTAGAACTCCCCTGGGAAGCCATCTGGTCCTGGACTCTTATTTGTTGGGAGATTTTTGATAACCGATTCAATTTCTTCACTGGTGATGGGTCTGTTCAAGCTTTCTATTTCCTCCTGATTGAGTTTTGGAAGAGTGTGGGTGTTCAGGAATTTGTCCATTTCTTCCAGGTTGTCCAATTGGTTGGCATATAATTTTTCATAGTATTCCCTGATAATTGTTTGTATCTCTGAGGGATTGGTTGTAATCATTCCATTTTCATTCATGATTTTATCTATTTGGGTCATCTCCCTTTTCTTTTTGAGAAGCCTGGCTAGAGGTTTGTCAATTTTGTTTATTTTTTCAAAAAACCAACTCTTGGTTTCGTTGATCTGCTCTACAGTTTTTTTAGATTCTATATTGTTTATTTCTGCTCCGATCTTTATTATTTCTCTTCTTCTGCTGGGTTTAGGCTGCCTTTGCTGTTCTGCTTCTATTTCCTTTAGGTGTGCTGTTAGATTTTGTATTTGGGATTTTTCTTGTTTCTTGAGATAGGCCTGGATTGCAATGTATTTTCCTCTCAGGACTGCCTTCGCTGCGTCCCAAAGCGTTTGGATTGTTGTATTTTCATTTTCGTTTGTTTCCATATATTTTTTAATTTCTTCTCGAATTGCCTGGTTGACCCACTCATTCGTTAGTAGGGTGTTCTTTAACCTCCATGCTTTGGGAGGTTTTCCAGACTTTTTTCTGTGGTTGATTTCAAGCTTCATAGCATTGTGGTCTGAAAGTATGCATGGTGTAATTTCAATTCTTGTAAACTTATGAAGGGCTGTTTTGTGACCCAGTATATGATCTATCTTGGAGAATGTTCCATGTGCACTCGAGAAGAAAGTATATTCTGTTGCTTTGGGATGCAGAGTTCTAAATAGATCTGTCAAGTCCATCTGATCCAATGTCTCATTCAGGGCCCTTGTTTCTTTATTGACCGTGTGTCTAGATGATCTAACCATTTCTGTAAGTGGGGTGTTAAAGTCCCCTGCAATTACCACATTCTTATCAATAAGGTTGCTTATGTTTATGAGTAATTGTTTTATATATTTGGGCGCTCCGGTATTTGGCGCATAGACATTTATAATTGTTAGCTCTTCCTGATGGATAGACCCTGTCACTAGTATATAATGTCCTTCTTCATCTCTTGTTACAGCCTTTAATTTAAAGTCTAGTTTGTCTGATATAAGTATGGCTACTCCAGCTTTCTTTTGGCTTCCAGTAGCATGATAAATAGTTCCCCATCCCCTCACTCTCAATCTAAAGGTGTCCTCAGGTCTAAAATGAGTCTCTTGTAGACAGCAAATAGATGGGTCTTGTTTTTTTATCCATTCTGATACCCTATGTCTTTCGGTTGGCGCATTTAATCCATTTACATTCAGTGTTATTATAGAAAGATATGGGTTTAGCGTCATTGTGATGTCTGTATGTTTTATGCTTGTAGTGATGTCTCTGGTACTTTGTCTCACAGGGTCCCCTTAGGATCTCTTGTAGGGCTGGTTTAGTGGTGACAAATTCCTTCAGTTTTTGTTTGTTTGGGAAGACCTTTATCTCTCCTTCTATTCTAAATGACAGACTTGCTGGATAAAGGATTCTCGGCTGCATATTTTTTCTGTCTAGCACACTGGAAATCTCGTGCCAATTCTTTCTGGCCTGCCAAGTTTCAAAAGAGAGATCAGTCACGAGTCTTATAGGTCTCCCTTTATATGTGAGGGCACGTTTACCCCTTGCTGCTTTCAGAATTTTCTCTTTATCCTTGTATTTTGCCAGTTTCACTATGATATGTCGTGCAGAAGATCGATTCAAGTGACGTCTGAAGGGAGTTCTCTGTGCCTCTTGGATTTCAATGCCTTTTTCCTCCCCAGTTCAGGGATGTTCTCAGCCATTATTTCTTCAAGTACCCCTTCAGCACCTTTCCCTCTCTCTTCCTCCTCTGGGATACCAATTATGCGTATATTATTTCTTTTTAGTGTATCACTTAGTTCTCTAATTTTCCCCTCATACTCCTGGATTTTTTTATCTCTCTTTTTCTCAGCTTCCTCTTTTTCCATAACTTTATCTTCTAGTTCACCTATTCTCTCCTCTGCCTCTTCAATCCGAGCCGTGGTGGTTTCCATTTTGTTATGCATTTCGTTTAAAGCATTTTTCAGCTCCTCGTGACTGTTCCTTATTCCCTTGATCTCTGTAGCAAGAGATTCTCTGCTGTCAGCTATACTGTTTTCAAGCCCAGCGATTAATTTTATGACTATTATTCTAAATTCACTTTCTGTTATATTGTTTAAATCCTTTTTGATCAGCTCATTAGCTGTTGTTATTTCCTGGAGATTCTTCTGAGGGGAATTCTTCCGCTTGGTCATTTTGGATAGTCCCTGGCGTGGTGAGGACCTGCAGGGCACTTCCCCTGTGCTGTGGTGTATAACTGGAGTTGGTGGGCGGAGCCGCAGTCAGACCTGATGTCTGCCCCCAGCCCACCGCTGTGTCCACAGTCAGACTGGTGTGTGCCTTCTCTTCCCCTCTCCTAGGGGCGGGATTCACTGTGGGGTTGTGTGGCCTGTCTGGGCTACTTGCACACTGCCAGGCTTGTGATGCTGGGGATCTGGCGTCTTAGCTGGGGTGGGTAGGCAAGGTGCACAGGGGCAGGAGGGGCAGGCTAGCTTGCTTCTCCTTAGGTGATCCACTTCAGGAGGGGCCCTGTGGCAGCAGGAGGGAGTCAGATCCGCTGCCGGAGGTTTGGCTCTGCAGAAGCGCAGAGTTGGGTGTTTGCGCGGAGCGAGCAAGTTCCCTGGCAGGAACTGGTTCTCTTTGGGATTTTGGCTGGGGGATGGGCGGGGGAGATGGCGCTGGTGAGCGCCTTTGTTCCCCACCAAACTGAGCTCTGTTGTCAGGGGGCTCAGCAGCTCTCCTTCCCTTTGTCCTCCAGCCTTCCCGCTTTCTGAGCAGAGCTGTTAACTTATGACTTCCCAGATGCTAAGTCGCGCTTGCTGTCGGAACACAGTCCGTCAGGCCCCTCCGCTTTTTGCAAGCCAGACTCGGGGGCTCTGCTTGGCCGGCGAGCCGCCCCTCCGCCCCGGCTCCCTCCCGCCAGTCTGTGGAGTGCGCACCGCCTCGCCGCCCTTCCTACCCTCTTCCGTGGACCTCTCATCTGCGCTTGGCTCCGGCGACTCCATTCTGCTAATCCTCTGGCGGTTTTCTGGGTTATTTAGGCAGGTGTAGGTGGAATCTAAGTGATCAGCAGGACGCGCGGTGAGCCAAGCGTCCTCCTATGCCGCCATCTTCCCTCTCCCCGTATAGATGTATCTTGAGGGTAGGCTCTCTTTTTGGCTGTGATGTGGACAGTAGTTGTCAACATCTTCAAGTCCTCAAAGACATTCTGGGGCCTTGCCCAGGGCTCATTGCTCTCTCGCCAGAGCTGATGGCTCAGCAGCCTTCCCAGCTGTTGCCTGCAAGCCTGCATTAAGGGAAAGTTGCTAACACACATTCCGTCTGAACTTTGAGCTCATTTCTTCGGTGCTTCCTTAATTTCCTTGGCATTCTAGGGATATTGGTGAGATTCTTCTTATCTGCTTTGAAATAGTAAAAGCAGGGAACCACAGTTGTGATCTTAGAGACCATGAGTTCTATGGCCTCATGTCATAGAGGAGGAAACTGAGGCCTGCCAAGTTGGGACCCGGGCCCCAAGTCACAGGACTCCAGCCCAGCTTCCCTGACCACGGTCATCCCCCCTGGGGTCTGCCCAGCACCACTGCTTTACTAGGAGCGAGGCATAACTTGAATTGGGCTTCCCTGGGTGAATGGTATTTCCCCTCTGGGTTCCAGGTGAGGCAGATGCCCTATAGGAACATTGAGCCTAGAGGATGTAAAGGTCAAGGCTCTGGGGACCCTGAAAGGGGTGCAATGTCTGTTGGGGTGTGTGTACTTGTGCACAAAAGGGTTCCTTGAGCCTAGGCTGAATATTCCCTTAAAACAACATATCTGGAAAATTCTGGGTATGTTTGTAAAAATATATGCCAAGGGAAAGCCGAGTGGCTCGTTCCACACAGGGAAGTTTGCTTTACATCATTTGTCATTGCTGGTTTTCCGTCTCTTCCAGTGGTCTTTCTTATCCTGGTCAGGTGTGCATTTGCTGCTTTGGTGGATTTATGTGGAGCCTGTCCCCCCCCCCCCCCGCTGGACAGTGAGAGCAGGGAAGCACTGGGGGTAGCTGTAGACTGAAGCCATTTGCCTTGCACACTTATGTAGAATGATTTTTCCAACACAAGTAGGTATTGCTATGACTGGTAAATGCAAAATAATTTTAAAATATTGCTCAGTTCATAGTTATGTTGGATATTATGAATTTTCCACTAAGGATACAACTCTTATTATGTTGGGGGGGAGATAATTTGACATATTAAAAAGTAGTTAATCCACATTCTCAAAATATGGGTGGCTGACTTACCCTAGGTGCCCACAGGTTGAGATTTGGTGAGCTCTTGGGCTGGTTTCCTCTTGGTTGAATCAAACAGGGGGCACCTCATACTGGAAGTATATATACACCCAACAGCAGGGGCCAGCTGGCCATGTGGCTGTCCCTGAGCCTGCCTCCCCTCCCTTGTTAGGGCACCAGAACCCCTATTGTCATCCCCTTGACCTGGTCCCCCTGCCCTCAATTCCCTGAGGTCCTGGCCTGTTGGGGGCCGGGCAGGGGGCTTGCTTCATCTGTTCCTTTCTCTTTCCCAGAGGGAGGAGCAAAGCTCTTCACACACAGTCTGCTTTGGGCAAAGATAAGATGTGGGAAAAGTGTACATTCAGTTCTCTCTCTCCAGCCCTATTTCCCCTGTGAGGTGCAGATGAGGTAAGGAAACAGGCAGCTCTTTCTGCTGTACTGATTAAAGGCAGAGCTTTAAGCCCAAGGCAATCATTTGTAACAGAATTTTCAGCACCAATGAGAGAGGGAATGGGGTGGAGTAAATGTCTTTGGAGGACACTTGCCCCGGGCCACTTAGGTTAGACCATACCAGAGGCAGCCTGTCCCACAGCTTACATGTATAGCTGGATGAACTTTTACATATGTATGTACTTAGGTAAAACCACCCACATCAAAATAAAAAGTTTCCCGCACTCTGGAAAGTTCCATGAGGCCCTCCCACTGCTGCCCCACAACCTCTATTCAGCTGGAGGTATCTGACCCGCTTGCAGATGAGTTAACAAAAGCTGGGAGAAGGTGAGGCGCTGGACCTGGGGGTTGTCCAGCTTCACACCACCTTCCCGGGGAGCAAACCCTCATTTACACTGCCCTCTCTTGTGTGCCTAAACAACTGCAAGACTGCTCTCACATCCCTGGGGGAAAAATCTAGAAGCTTTCAGATCCCGGGTGCTGGGATGGTGTGGGGGAAGGGTGTTGGCAGCCTCTTGCATTTGTCTGCCTCAGGGTGACCACCTGTGCAGACAAGAGCCCCTGCCAGCTCCCTCGTCCCCACAGCCCCCCACCCACAATGCCCCTGTGCCAGCCTGTACTGGGAGAGGGAGGGCAGGCAGATGGGTCGGAGTGCTGGGTCCTGCCATCTCACAACAGGAGGACGACAGGAAGGGAGCCACTTTCTCCGGTCACCCTGCCCATCTATACTGGCAGCCACTTTCCCACCTAGTCCATCTGCCAGAGTCTGCAGCTCCCACCAACCTCCATGCCAGCCTGAGAGCCAGCTGTGCCCTTCTCCTGGGACCACACTGTCATATCCCTCCCCTCCACTGTGTTTGTTGGTTCCCCAAGTTCTGAGTGAGACCTGGAGGTTTTCCAACTGTGCTTGTATATCCCTAGGGGCTGGGGAAGGTGAGAAGGAGCCACCCACTCCCCAGGCTTTTGATCCTGCTTCAAATTACATGTTGAATCTTTGAGTATTTCCTGGTTCTCTCCCTCACCGACTGCCCCGTACCTGGGTTTTCCTTTCCTTCTTCAGGTGTGCCCAGGGCATCTTGACACTGTGGAGCCTACACCTGAACCCACTGGCCTTTGCTGTGGCCTCTCCTTCAGCCAGCAAGGAGCTTCGTTTCAGCTTAGGAAAGGAGCACATGGAAGACCCCCATCACACAACTGCCCTGCCAGAAACACCTGCTGCCTGCTACCTCCATATGCAAAGCAGAAGACTCTTGAGTGATCTTACCCAGTAATGAGGCACGGAATTGGCTTGTGAACAAACGGCTTGAATGTTCCTGCAGGCACCTGAACACACACACACACACACACACACACACACACACGACACATATTCCCCACATATGCACTACAAACTTCTGACTTTCTTAAGTGGACTTAAGACAAATCATATCTAGTTAGTGGCTTGAGTTAGGGCAGGCTGGTTAAAAGAGTGACTGCAAGTAGCAGAAAAACTGGTTTAGAATCTTTTAACAAATAATGTTTTTCTCACATTAAGCTGTGACTTTGATTCAGGGGTTCAGTGATAACTATTGACCATAATTCTTTTGGTCTTCTCCTCATGCTTGTTGCTGCATGGTTATAAAATGATGCCCCAGCCCCAGCCATGATATCTATTCGATGTGGTTGGGTAGTTTCTGGGAGTTCCACACCAAGTCTATAAGAGGAAAGGCAATGTGAATTCTAAGTGTCAAGCACTTGCTAAAAAGCGTTATCTCATTTAATCCTATGGTAATTCTATACAACAGGTACAAATGGTATTCCCATTTTAGACATGAAGAGGCTGAAGTTTACAGAGACTAAAAGCTGGTAAGTGGCAGAGTTTGGACTTGAGCCCAGTCTCTCAATGCAGTCTTCCTTTGAATATGACCTGAGCTTTCAACACAAGGTAGAGAGTTCACTGTGCTCTAATAGAAATACAGAGAACATATTATGAAAGTTCTTTAACAAGTGAAAGATCCCTTCTGGCTGGAGAAGTGAATGAGAGGTGTTGAGTGAGCAGGGTCTTGTGGGATGGGTATGACCGGACACATAGGGGAGGAGGGATGAGCATCCCCCCCTCCTTAGTCTCCTCCTTTTCCCATCCAGGAGAAGGACCTGCATTGCTCATTTCTCCAGCCAGACAGAGTCTCTCACTTCTCTATGATTTAATCCCCATGGGGGGAGAGCTTCTGCTCTCATGCTACAGCTCCTTTGGTGCTGAGGAGCTTCTGCCTGCAGACTGGACTTTTGGCAAACCCACAGACTTCCTAGAAGAGAGGGCCTGGAGGACTGGCTCAGTTTTCTAAGAGGGGAGAAAGAGAAATTAAAGAAACTAAAAAAACCTCTCAAGTCAATTTTAAGCAAAATTCTGGAGTAGATTTTTAAACAGTTAAGTCAAGCAAAAATAAACCAATTTTACTTTCTGATTACAACCTTCTAGGGTGTTAGACCTTGGGTGGGTTGTAGTTGATGGATAAATGTACCCACGGAACCAGGGTTAATGGAACAGAGGCCTTGCATGATGTGTCTGGGGCTCGTTATTGACCCAGTCCTGCTTGATAATTTTTAATCTATAATTTTAAGGAAGACATAAGCAAAATGCTTTGGAAATTACAGAAAACACAAATATGGACAAGATAGCCTATGAGCTGGATAATAAAATGAAAACTTGAAAAGATTTTGAAAGACAGGAGCCTTGTGGCTTAATAAATAAAAGGGAATGTAATGGGTGTAATACAATATCTAGCCATTAGATTCAATACATGAACTGGGATGCACAGGCTTGGGAGTCCTGGTCTACCACTAGGCCATTTGCAAGGAACAGAGTGGACCACACACAAACACTAGCCCAGCTCCCAGCAAAGCCAGTGAGAGGAGCCATTTTGGTTAAGGACTGTACTCCTTGTTGTGCATGATCTCAGAGGTCTCTGGTCCCTCAGCTTGTGGTCAGCTTGCATTTGACAGATTTCCATAATATTCTAAGTCAGCCTTTTCTTGATTTGGCATTCACTTACTTTCACTTTTCTTGGACTCTTTTCCAGAGTTCTAATAGAGTTGATTCTGCCAGTTTTGTCAGTTGTGTGTGTGTGTGTGTGTGTGTGTGTGTGTGTGTGTGTGTCTGTGGAGGGATGGGCCTTTGTGGCTGTCTGCTCTTAGGTTTTTGCTGCAGTGTCTCCCACACTTGCAGTGTCCCATTTAGATCATAGATGTCAGCCCTGAGTTCCTCCCCAGCTAGCCCAGAGCTGCTGTATCACATTCAGCCCCAGGTGCCAGGGACTAATGGGAGGTGAGTAGCTGGTAAAGGGTTAGAAACTGGTGCTACTCGGCCTGGAAGAGTGGAGATCTAGTGGAGATATAGAGGCTGTTTAAAAATCCAGATGGTCCAACCCTGTGCAGTTCCAAAGAGAAAAGTGTGGACTTGAGTGGGAAGTGGCAGAGATCCAGAGACCCTGTACAGGAAGGGGAGTGCCTGCCCTTGTGGCGGCCTCTGCATCTCAGAAGGGGTTTGGATAGGCTGCCTCATGTCTGCACGAATGCTGCCTAGGGACACTCCTGCACACTGAGGTGGCAGGGGAGAAGTGGTCCAGGGTACTCTCCATCCTAAGGTGGTCTTGTCTACTCTAGTCTTCTATCACCAGTTTTTGCTTGATGCTTCCTTGTAAAGGCCTGCCCAGCTCAAGCCCTGCTGCCCACCTTCACTGGATCTGGCTGATCCTCACCAGCTCCCATATGGACCTCCAGATCAGTTTCTAACTGTTCTCCTCACTCCCACCCACTCACCCCTTCCTCAATGTCATGGGAGCTGGCTCCCTAGAACAGATATCTGATATGAAAACATGTACTTGTTTCCTGCTGCCTGAAGGGATCAGCTCTGATTCCTCAGGGGAAGACTGTTTATACCGGTGCAATGACCTTTCCAGACCCAGGTCCCATGTGTCCCATTTCTCCTACCCCTCTTGCTGTTCAGCCTCTGGGGACATGACCATGACACCATGTGGTAGATGCCCAGGCTGGTGTGGAGAAGCATAGGGATGGGAGCCTGTGGCCAAGACTGCCTGAGTTGCACCAGGAGGTGATACTGGAGCTGAGCCTGAATGGGAGGAGGGCTACTAGGTGATGAGGGGAGAAAGAGCACCCAAAAGTCATCAAGGTCCCCTCAGTGGGTCAGACTTTTCTGAATCTGAGGGGTGACTAGGGTGTTCTGAGCAACTGAAGAGTTATACATGGGGTTGTTCCAGTGATATAATTTCCTTTCAACATACTGATGTCCCAGCTTCTCCAAAGGGCTCCAGATGCAGACTAGGAAAACTGATATTTCATCCCAGCATAGCCTTGGAACTTTCTCTGAAGAAAAACAACATATAGCAGAGAGGAAAAATAAAAATGGATACAGAAAGAAAAAGAAAACCATATAAAGAAAAAGAAAAGCATAGAAAGGATGCAGAGATCACAGAGAAGCCAGCTCAGTGGACTAGTTCAGCAAAGGATGCACAATGAGGAGGATGCAGGTGCTGGGACTGGGTTGGGCCCTGGCTATGCTTTCCTGGGAGAAGCTACTGCATCAGGGTTAGGGGGAGTCAACCACTCTTGCCCCTCCATCTATTCAGGCTTGAAGAATTAAAGCAGTTACTCATCCTAAAACACATGATGGATAGTAATGCTTCCAGAGATCAGTCACTGTGTTGCCTCTCAGTGGCTTTTTTGTTGGGAGTGGTCCTCAGGGGAGGTGGCAGTGGCATGGAGACTGTGTGGTTGGTCATTGAGACTGCCTGCCAGGCACCAGTTTCCAGCTTCAGGTGCCCTGGACAAAGCACCACACCACTGCTTTCATTGCCAAGAGGGAATGGAGCAGTATCCATCTCCAGGGGTGTTGAGAAGTGAGTCTATATATATATATATATATATATATATATATATACACACACACACACACACACACACACACACACACATACATGTGTGCAAAACACTGCGAACATGTAACAGACACCACTTGCTCACCTTGGAATCAAACTGAACTCCTCTCCAGCCCAGCCCTGCAATCCTTAAGTGGTTCAGGTAAAAATTCTTGGAAACCTCCTTGATTCTCCACTTCCCCCTATGACCCATATCTAATCTGTCAGCAAATCCTGTTGGCTCCAGCTCCAAAATGTATCCAGAAGCGGCCTTCTCCCCACCTCCTTCCCTACTGCTCTGCCATGAACTGTTGCCTCTCCCAGCAGTCTCCCTGCTTCCACCCTTGTCCCCACGGTGTTTTCTGAGCCTGTCCTTGCTTTGCCCATGCTCTGCAGTGCTGTCCATGTCACCTGCAGTGGAGGCAGAGGGCCCCCATGCCCCTCCAGCCACACCTGTCCAGCTTGCTGCTTTCAGGCCTCTGCCTGGAACACTGTGTCCCCAGACACCTGCCTGCTAATACTCTCCCCCTGCAAGCCTTGCTCCAGTGTCACCTTCCAAGTAAGGCCTCACTTGACCACTGCCACCCATGCCACCCACTCATTAGGTGTCACCTTACCTGGTTCATTTTTATCTGTAATGTAGTATTATCCGCAGTATATATTAACCTCTAATATACCATGTCTTTCACTTACTCATTTTTTGACTGACGCGCTTTTCCTTCCAGAAGAGCAGTTCTCAACCACAGGACATCTGTCAAAGTCCGGAGGTATTTTGGGTTGTCATATCTGGGAGTAGGGTGTTACTGGCACCTGTCAGGTAGAAGCAGGGATGCACAGGAGTTGCCCTGTGTGTTTCCCCCAAAAGAAACATCTACTCAAGGTGTCAGCCACACCTGTGCTGAGAAATCCTGATCTAGAACACAAGCTCTACAAGAGCAAGGGTTTCTTTCCCCCATTTTGGTAGCTGTTACATCTCTAGCACCCAGAACAGGGTTGATATAAGAGATGCTCAACATGTGTTTTGTGGTCAGAGACAGGCACATACTCAGCACTTGGTAAATATTAGTTTTGATTATTATTACTTCTTATGGTTTTATAGTTCCATGCCTAAGGTTTTCAGAAAAGTCTCTGCACTTCTCCTGGGCAGTGTGACAGGGTGAAAAGGGTGCTGGACTAGACTCAAAGAACCCTGCCTGAGCCCCATCTCAGCCATTATGAGCTATGTGTCTCTGGGCAAGTTACTTAGTCCTGCTGAGATATCATTTCCTCATCCATTAGATTGGAATAAAATTTGTTTTTCTTTTTATCTGGCAAACTGATGGGATGACTAAATAGGATAATATGTCAAGGTGCTTATAAACACTAAATGACCTTTAAATGATTGCTGTTAGGTGGTGCCTACTGCAAATGGAAAAAAAAAAAACAATTGATTTTATCATGGCCGACAATCTTATATTGGTTGCGAGAAGCCTATTATTCAGAACCCATTTTTCATAATTTGAGAGTTTCTATTTTGCCCATATGGCACTCCTTCTTTAGGTATCTTGCAAGAAGAAAAAGAAGAGACAGCCCTTTAAAACACACATATCACATATATTTTACTGAACAGCTTTTGCTTTTAAAATTCAGACAATATGCTCAAAATAGTACTAATAAATTTTGTCTTGAGTAATGTTTCTCAGACATACACCAAGGGAAAATAATTAAAGAAAGACCCAATAAAATGGAGATTATAAAATAAAAGGAGGGGATTGTAAATCAAGGGCCTGGACTTCTAGTTGTTGTCAAGGCTGCCTTTGAGTGCAGGGACCCCAGATGTTTGATTTGGACACGTGTGTTCTTGCAATATGATCACATTCTTCTTATGAATGAAACATCAAAAGGCACAGGACCATAGATGCCAGCATGCAATAATGTTGGCAAACATGTCTTGGAGACAAGAAATAGCCAGCTTACGGCTTCCTTCATCCTTCATGAAGCTGTTAGGAGCAAGCCCTAGGGAACGCCTTCTGCCCTGCTGGCAATGAATGGCCACTCATGACAGATCATCCAAGGGCCTTTGGTTAAAGCCCCAAAACATCAAAGAGCGAGCAGCATTGCCTGGCCAGAGACAACGTGCTGCGTTCCAGAGTGCAGATCAGAGTTTCACCTTTCTGCTTCAGTGGGGATTAAACCTGAAAGAGCCATTAGAAAATTTGATATAAAATGAATGTAAATATTATTTACCTAGTAACATAATTCACATCTTTATTTCTTCCTCTTTTTTCCTTTTTTTTTTTGGCTCCTTCAAGGAGTCATTATTCTTCCTGTGAGCCACTAGTTCACTTATTTATCCAACAATTGTTTATTGAGTTCTTTTTTTCCAGTTTTATTGAGATATAATTTTCACAGAGCCCTGTATAAGGTGTACAACGTAATGATTTTATTTACATATATTATAGAATGATTCCACAGTAAGTTTAGTTAACACCCATCATCTCATATAGATCTAAAAAAAGGGAAACAATTTTTTTTCTTATGATGAGAAATATTTACTTTCATAAATACCATACAGCAGTATTATAGTCCCCATGCTACACATTACATTTCTAGTACTTATTTATCTTATAGCTTGAAGTGTGTTCCTTTTGACCACCTTCATGCAAACCCTGTCCCCCCAACCCCCACCGACCTCTGGTAACCACAAGTCTGATCTCCTCTTCAATGAATTTGTTTTTAAGATTCTACATGTAAGTGAGATCAGACAGTGTTTGTCTTTCTCTCTTTGAAGTATTTCACTTAGCATAATGCCCTCAAGGTCCATCCATGTTATCACAAATGGCAGGATTTCCTTCTTTTTTATAGTTGATTAATATTCTGTTTTATATGTGTACCACATTTTTTCTATCCATTCATGGACACTTAGGTTATTTCCATGTCTTGGCTATTGTAAATAATGCTGCAATTAATATGTGGATGCAGATATCTCTTCAACATAGTATTTTTGTTTCCTTCGGTTATGGTCTCAGAAGTGGAATTGTTGGATCATATGGTAGTCGTATTTTTAACTTTTTTGAGTAACTACCATATGGTTTTCCAGAGTGGCTGCACAAGTTTGCATTCCCACCAGTTCAAGGTTTCCCTTTCTCTACACCCTTGCCAACACCTATTTCTTGTGTTGTGGATTTTAACCATTCTGACAGGTGTGAGGTGATATCTCTTGTTGTGGTTGTGATTTGCATTTCTCTGATGATTAGTGATATTAACCATCCTTCCACATAACTGTTGGCCACTCATATATCTTCATTAGAAAAATGTCTTTTTAGGTCCTATGCCCATTAAAAAAGTTTTTTAATGCTTATTTATTTTTGAGAGTGAAACAGAGCATGAAACAGGGGAGGGGCAGAGAGGGAGGGAGACCCAGAATCTGAAGCAGGCTCCAGGCTCTCAGCTGTCAGCACAGAGACCGACACAGGGCTTGAATAGACCAGGAGATCATGACCTGAGTCAAAATCGCATGCTTAACCGACTGAGCGACCCAGGTGCCTGCATTTTTAATTTAGATTATTTGCTGTTTCGCTATTAAATTGTATGAGTTTTTTATATATTTTGAATATTAACCCTTATCAGATATATAGTTAAAAATATTGTTTCCCATTCTGTAGGTCCTCTTTTCATTTTGTTGATCACTTCTTTTGCTGTGCAGAAGTTTTTATTTTTTTAATTAATTAATTAATTAATTTTTAAATTTACATCCAAGTTAGTTAGCGTATAGTGCAACAATGATTTCAGGAGTAAATTCCTTAATTCCTCTTACCCATTTAGCCCATCCCCACTCCCACAACCCCTCCAGCAACCCTGTTTGTTCTCTATATTTGAGTCTCTTATGTTTTGTCTCCCCCTGTTTTTATATTATTTTTGCTTCCCTTCCCTTATGTTCATCTGTTTTGTATCTTAAATTCCTCATCTGAGTGAAGTCATATGATATTTGTCTTTTTCTGACTGACTAATTTCGTTTAGCATAATACCCTCTAGTTCCATCCATGTAGTTGCAAATGGCACGATTTCATTCTTTTTGATTGCCGAGAAATACTCCATTGTATATATATACCATATCTTCTTTATCTATTCATCCACTGATGGACATTTGGGCTCTTTCTGTACTTTGGCAATTGTTGATAGTGCTGCTATAAACATTGTGGTGCGTGTGCCCCTTCAAACAGCATACCTGTATCCCTTTGATAAATACCTAGGAGTGCAATTGCTAAGTCATAGGGTAGTTCTATTTTTAATTTCTTGAGGAACCTCCATCCTGTTTTCCAGAGTGGCTGCACCAGTTTGCATTCGCACCAGCAGTGCAAAAGAGAGCCTCTTTCTTCACATCCTTGCCAACATCTGTTGTTGCCTGAGTTGTTCATGTTAGCCATTCTGACAGGTGTGAGGTGGTATCTCATTGTGGTTTTGATTTGTATTTCCCTGATGATGAGTGATGTTGAGCATTTTTTCATGTGTTGGTTGGCCATCTGCATGTCTTCTTTGGAGAAATGTTTATGCATGTCTTTTGACCATTTCTTCACTGGATTATTTGTATTTTGGGTGTTGAGTTTGATAAGTTCTTCATAGATTTTGGATACTAAGCCTTTATCTGATATGTCGTTTGCAAATATCTTCTCCCATTCCATCGATTGCCTTTTAGTTTGCTGATTATTTCCTTCACTGTGCAGATACTTTTTATTTGGATGAGGTCCCAATAGTTCATTTTTCTTTTTGTTTCCCTTGCCTTTGGAGATGTGTTGAGTAAGAAATTGCTATGGCCAAAGTCAAAGAGGTTTTTGCCTGCTTTCTCCTTGAGGATTTTCATGGCTTCGTGTCTTATGTTTAGGTGCTTCATCCATTTTGAGTTTATTTTTGTGGATGGTGTAAGAAAGTGGCCCAGGTTCATTCTTCTGCATGTTGCTTTCCAGTTTCCCAGCACCATTTGCTGAAGAGACTGTCTTTATTCCATTGGATATTCTTTCTTGCTTTGTCAAATATTAGTTGGCCAAATGTTTGTGGGTCCATTTCTGGGTTCTCTATTCTGTTCCATTGATCTGAGTGTCTGTTTTTGTGCCAGTAGCATACTGTCTTTATGATTACAGCTTTGTAATGCAGCTTGAGGTCTGGGATTGTGATGCCTCCAGCTTTGGTTTTCTTTTTCAAGATTGCTTTGGCTATTTGGGTTTTTTTTAATGATTCCATAAAATTTTAGCATTGTTTGTTCTAGCTCTGTGAAGAATGTTGCTGGTATTTTGATAGGTATTGGATTGAATATGTAGATTGCTTTGGGTATATCAACATTTTAACAATATTTGTTCTTCCAATCCAGGAGCATGGAATATTTTTCCATTTTGTTGTGTCTTCTTCAATTTCTTTCATAAGCTTTCTATAGCTTTCAGTGTATAGATTTTTCACTTCTTTGGTTAAATTTATTCCTAGGTAGCAATTATAAATGGATTGATTCCTTGATTTCTCTTTCTGTTTTTTCATTATTGGTGTATAGGAATGCAACTGATTTCTGTGCATTGATTCTATATCTTGTGACTCTGCTGAATTGATGTTTTAGCAGTTTTTTTTTTTTGTGGAATCTTTTGGGATTTCCACATAGAGTATCACGTCATCTGTGAAGAGTGAAAGTTTGACTTCCTCCTTGACGATTTGAATGGCTTTTATTCTTTTGTGTTGTCTAAATGCGGAGGCCAAGACTTTCAACACTATGTTGAATAACAGTGGTGAGAGTGGACATCCCTGTTGTGTTCCTGACCTTAAGGGGAAAGCTCTCAGTTTTTTCCCCATTGAGGATGATATTAGCAGTGGATCTTTCATATAGGACTTTTATGATCTTGAGGTATGATCCTTCTATTCCTACTCTTGAAGATTTTCATCAAGAAAGGATGCTGTATTTTGTCAAATGCTTTCTCTGCATCTATCGAGAGGATGATGTGGTTCTTGTCCATTCTTTTATTGATGTGATGTATCACATTGATTGTTTTGTGGATATTGAACCAGCCCTGAATTCCAGGTGTAAATCCCACTTGGGTGTGGTTAATAATTCTTTTAATGTATTGTTGGATCTGGTTGGCTAGTATCCTGTTGATGATTTTTGCATCCATGTTCCTCAGGCTAATTGGTCTGTAGTTCCCCCTTTTAGTGGGGTCTTTGGTTTTGGAACCAAAGTAATGCTGGCTTCATAGAATGAGTTTGGAAGCTTTCTTTCCATTTCTATTTTTTGGAACAGCTTCAAAAGAATAGGTGTTAACTCTCCTTTAAATGTTTGGCAGAATTCTCTTGGAAAGCCATCTGGCCCTTAACTCTTGTGTTTTTTTTTTTGGGAGATTTTTGATTACTAATTCTAATTCTTTACTGGATATGGGTCTGTTCAAATTTTCTATTTCTTCCTGTTTCAGTTTGGTAGTTTATATGTTTCTAGGAATTTGTCCGTTTCTTCCAGATTGCCCATTTTATTGGTATATAATTGCTGATAATATTCTCTTATTATTGTTTGTATTTGTGCTGGGTTGGTTGTGATCTCTTCTCTTTCATTCTTGGTTTTATGTATTTGGGTCCTTTCCTTCTTCTTTTTGATCACACTGGCTAGGGGTTTATCAGTTTTGTTAATTCTTTCAAAGAAACAGCTCCTGGTTTCATTAATTTGTTCTACTGTTCTTTTGGTTTTAATAGCATTGATTTCTGCTCTAATCTTTATTATTTCCTGTCTTCTGCTGGTTTTGGGTCTTATTTGCTGTTCTTTTTCCAGCTCTTTATGGTGTAAAGTTAGGTTGTGCATGTGAGACCTTCCTTCTTTAGGAAGGCCTGGATTGCTATATACTTCACTCTTATGACTGCCTTTGTTGTGTCCCAGAAGTTTTAGGCTGTGGTATTATCATTTTCATTGACTTCCATGTACTTTTCAATTTCCTCTTTAACTTCTTGGTTAGCTCAATCATTCTTTAGTAGGATGTTCTTTAGTCTCCAAATATTTGTTATCTTTCCACATTTTTTTTCTTGTGGTTGATTTTGAGTTTCATAGCATTGTGGTCTGAAAATATGCATGGTATGATCTTGATCTTTTTGTACTTTTTGAGGGCTGATTTGTGTCCTAGTATGTGATCTATTCTGGAGAATGTTCTATGTGCACTGGAGAAGAATGTGTATTCTACTGCTTTAGTATGAAATGTTCTGAATATATCTGTTAAGTCCATCTGGTCCAGTATGTCATTCAAAGCCATTGTTTCCTTGATTTTTTTTGTTTAGATGATCTGTCCATTGTTGTAAGTGGGGTGTTGATGTCCCCTACTATTATGGTATTATTATCAATGAGTTTCTTTATGCTTGTGATTAATTGATTTACATATTTGGGTGTTTCCACATTTGATGCATAAATGTTTACAATTGTTAGATCTTCTTGGTGGATAGACCCCTTAATTATGATACAGTGCCCTTCTTCATCTCTTGTTACAGTCTTTATTTTAAAATATAAATTGTCTGATGTAAATATGGCTACTCTGGCTTTTTTTGGGGGGGGTGACCATTAGCATGATAGATGGTTCCCCAACCTCTTATTTTCAATCTTAAGGTGGCTTTAGGTCTAAAATGGGTCTCTTGTAAACAGTTTATAGATATATCTTGTTTTCTTATCCATTCTGTTACCCTCTGTCTTTTGATTGGAGAATTTGGTCCATTGATGTTTAGAGTGAGTACTGAAAGATATGAATTTATTGCCATTATGTTGCCTGTAGAGTTGGAGCTTCTGGTGGTGTGCTCTGGTCCTTTTAGTCTTTGTTGCTTTTGGTCTTTTTCTTGTTCCTTCCTTCCTTCTTTTCTTTCTTTCTTTCTTTCTTTCTTTCTTTCTTTCTTTCTTTTCTCCCCTCAGAGAGTCCCCCTTAAAATTTCTTGCTAGACTGGTTTAGAGGTCATGAACTCCTTTAATTTTTGTCTGAGAAACTTTTAATGTCTCCTTCTATTTTGAATGACAGCTTTGCTGGATAAAGAATTCTTGGCTGCATATTTTTTCAATTCAGCACATTGAATATATCCTGCCACTCCTTTCTGGCCTGCCAAGTTTCTGTGGATAGGTCTGCTATGACCCTGATCTGTCTTCCCTTGTAGGTTAAGGATTTTTTTCCCTTGCTGCTTTCATGATTCTTTCCTTGCCTGAGTATTTTGTGAATTTTACTATGATATGCCTTGTTGATGGTCGGTTTTTGTTGAATCTAATGGGAGTCCTATGTGCTTCCTGGATTTTGATGTCTGTGTCTCCCCCCAGTTAGGAAAGTTTTCTGCTGTGATTTGCTCACATAACCCTTCTACCCCTTTTTCTCTCTCTTCATCTTCTGGGACCTCTATGATTCTGATGCTATTCCTTTTTAATGAGTCACTGAGTTCTTTAATTCTTATATAATATTCTTTTGCCTTAGTCTCCCTCTTTTTTTTCTGCTTCATTGTCCTCCATAAATTTGCCCTCTATATCACTGATTCGCTGCTCTGCTTCATCCATCCTTGCCGCCATTGCATCATTCGAGATTGCAGCTCAGCTATAGTATTTTTGAATTCATCCTGACTAGATTTTACATCTTTTATCTCTGCAGAAAGAGATTCTAATCTATTTTCAACCCCAGCCAGTATTCTTATTGTCATGATTTTAAAATCTGGTTCAGACATCTGGCTTGTATCTGTGTTGATTAAGTCCCTGACTGTCATTTCTTCCTGTTTTTTTTTTTTTCCTTTTGGAGTGAAGGAAATAAAATGGAAAGTTAATAAAAATGGAAAATAAAAATAAAGTTTTTCTCTTTCTGTATTCAAGAATAAGAAAGGAAAAGAAAAAATTGAATAGATGGACCAGTGGACAGAATCAAATACAATTGAAATTATATCCAGTTTCCCCTAGAAGTCAAACTATGAAGCACTTTATAGTCTGTAAACTAAGCAGGCAGAGAGACTTGTGGGTTCCTCAAGAGTGCAGTTGGCCTAGCTGGGTGGGGCTTAGTGTAACAGCTCCATTCTTCACTAGATGCCACTGGTTAGCTTACCAGGGTGGATTGCTAAGGCACATGTTGGTGTGTATGTGCATGGACCGGAGGGGATGAAAATGGCATCACTCATTTACCCAGTCTCTAGAATAAGAATTCTGTGCTCTCCCTGACCAGCAATCAATACCCCTTTGTCTCCAGCTTCTGTCCACTCCCTGCTTCTACACTGTCCATGACCAAGCCATCAGGCTGCCAGGCGCCACCTCCCCCCTGAGTTTTATCTCAGATGGGGCTATATTTCCCAACCCTTCAGTTCTGAGGGACTGTGGCTTTGACCTGTTATATCCCTCTGGGGGAGGGTCTCGCTGAGCAATGGCTAGGTGCTGGCCTACCCCCAGGCATGTTCACAAGACTGTGCCACTGCTGATGTTCAGAGACTGTGGCCAGGCCCCATCCCGCTCCAGAAAAAGTTCACGTGATTGTGTAGCAGCAGCATTTCAGGGATTATGGCAAATCACAGCACACATCTGGTGCCAGGCTTCACACTTAACATTCTCATTCCGATACCAGTGAATGTGGCCATTCTCCAGGGTCTGCTGGGACCTTTGTCTGTGGGGAGGCCACACAATAGCCTCTATTCAATGTCCTTCTAGCAGGCGAACCACCTCTCCCCATGTGGCCTGAGGACCCCTCAGACCTCGCTCCCTGCTCCTGGGGATTCATCCTTCTTACTAGTCTACCACCAGGTATTGAGCTCCAGATTTTCAGACTCTGTGCTCCCCCTGTTTATAGAGTCTTAATGGAATTTAAACCCTCTCCTTTCTCCTTTCTACATGCTCAGTCCCTTGCAGCTTTTTCCACTCTGACTTTTTCTCTCCAGCTGCTTGGGGGGGGGGTTGCTTTCCCCATACTCTCCCCCCACCTCCATCCTCTCTCTGGGAGCAAAAACAGCTCCCTGCCCTCCGTGGCTTCTCTCTCCCCCAGTTCATTTCTCTGCTCCACATACCTGCCAAGTTCTGTGGTTCAGGTTGTGCAGAGTGTTGTGTTAAACCTCAAATAAGTTTTCTACGTGTTCAGGATGGTTTAGTGTTGATCTGGCTGCATTTCAGGGATGAGAGATGCAAAAAAACCTTCCATGATGTTACGTCATCTTGGCTCCTTCTCACTTTTTTTGCAGAAGCTTTTTAGTTTGATGTAGTCCCACTTGATTTTGTTGCTTGTGCCCTAGATGTCATATCCAAAAAATCTTTGCCCAGACCCATGTGAAGGAGCATTTTTCTTATGTTTTCTTCAAGGGGGTTTATGGCTTCTGGCCTTAAATTTAAGTGTTTAATCCATTTCACATTTGTTTTTTGTGAGTGGTATAAAATACCTTGGCATGTGAATATCCAATTTCCCAGCACTATTTCTTGAAGAGACTATTTTCTACATTTAGTATTCCTGACTCTCTTGTTGAACATTAGTTGACTGTATATTCATGGGCTTATTTCTGGGCTCTTGATTCTGTTTTATTGGTCTATGTGTCTTTTTATTATGCTAGTACCATACTGTTTTGATTATTATAGCTTTGTAGCACAGATTGAAATCGGGAAGTGTGATGCCTCCTGCTTTGTTCTTTTTCCTTGGGATTTCTCTGGCTACTTGGAATCTTTGTGATGCCATATAAATTTTAGGATATTTAAAAAATTATCTATCTATCTATCTATCTATCTATCATTTATTTTTACTTCTATAATGAGTGCCATTGGAACCTTGATATGGATTTTACTCTATAGATGGCTTTGGGTAGTATGAAAATTTTATCAGTATTAATTCTTCCAATGCATGAACACAGGATACCTTTCAATTTATCTCTGTCTTCTTTGATTTCTTTCATCAGTGTCTTCCAATTTCCAGTGTGGATATATATTACCTCTTTGATTAAATTTATTCCTAAGTATTTTATTCTTTTTGATGTTATTATAAATGGTACTGTTTTCTTTATTTCTTGTTCTGATAATTTGTTGTTAGTGTATAGAAAAACTATTGATTTTTGTATGTTAATTTTTTATCCTGTAACTTTACTGAATTTATTGCTTTGATCTAACAGGTTTTTTGTGGAGTCTTTAGGATTTCAACATATGAGATCATGTCATCTGCAAATAAAAACAATTTTACGTGTTCATTTCCCATTCTGATGCCTTTTATTTCTTTTTCTTGCCTGATTGCTACAGGTAGGACTTCTAGTCCTAGGTCATTGATTCTTTCTTCTGCATGATTGCCTCTGCTTTTGAAGCTCTGTATTGAATTCTTCAGTTCCCTCATTGTATTTTTCTGCTCTAGGATTTCTGTTTGTTTTGATGGTGTCTATTTTTTTGTTTATCTAATTTTGTTTAATGTTTTTTTTGTAGTTCACTAAACTTATTTAAAAGGATTATTCCTAATTATTTGACAATTCATACATCTCTATTTCTTGATGGTCAGTTATTAGAGCCTTATTAGTTTCCTTTGATGCTGCCATGTTTGCCTGAGTTTTTGTGATCCTTGATTCCTTACGTTGGTATCTGTGCATTTGAGTAAGTGGTCTCCTCTTCCAGATTTTATAGGTTCACTTTGGCAAAGACAGTTCTTCACCAGTCAGCTCACTTTGGGTTTTTGGATCTGTCAGCTGGTAACATCCTTGGGAAAGTAGGGTCTACTATCAGAGTCTCTTTTTAGGCAAGACCAGTGCCCAACCTCTGAGGTTGCAGGTAGGGAACGTGGTGCTGCCTGAGAACACTTGAGTAAGACTGCTGGTTCCCCTCCCCAGCAAGGCTGTAGGATGGGCTCCACAGTTGCTGGGGAACTCTGCTCAGGTTTACTAGATTTTCAGGACTGGGTACTACAGTCAGCAGTATGTGGGGCTATGAATTAGCTACTCTGTCCTGGGGGGCAGCAGAATAGACCTTAGGGACTGCATGGCTTGTTATTTTAGGGACCCAAAGGAGTAAAGACTATTCACTGAGTTCCCTGGGCAGATGGGGCCACCAGTTTTACTCTGTGGGTAGGAAAAGGCATAGGCTGCACTCGCTGTTTAAGTGCCACTGTAAACAGGGCTGTCAGATGTGCTATGCAGCTCCCTGTGTGTTCTGGTTACAGTCCCCAGTTGGGTAGGCTAAAGTCTATGTTCAGTAATAGGTAAGGCTATGAATTTGTTTCCCTGTCTGAGAGGAGAAAGTGAATTGGCACCAGCAAGTCTGTGATTCAGGCTGACCTACACCCCAAATTGCCTGGCGAAATGGGTCACTGTATTTGCTCTGTAGATAATCAGCTCTGCCTGATGGACTCTTTGCTCGTCACTAGACCAAACAGATTTCCAGGTGTTCTAGCCAGGCTTTGTGGTTAGGTGGGGCTGGGAGCTACACTCAACAATGAGCTAGGCTATGACTCAGCTCCTCTGCCTAGGTACAATGTAGGGGGTCAAAGCAGTTCTGAAGCCAGCAAGAATTTTCAACTGAGGACCTGAAGAAGCAGTCTTATACCCTGCTGGGTTCCCTGGCCAGACTGAGCCAATGTCTTGGCTCTGCTGATGAGCAAAACTGTTTGTTGGACTACTCCTTAGGTGTTGCATGTAGGACTTTGGGCTGCCAAGGTCTGGGTCCTGGTTGTTGCATGCCCCTCCCCTTTCTCCATCACAATCAGATTCCCACAGATTCACCGGCATTCCTCATAGGGTGACATGAGAATGGGGGCTCTGAAATAGCAACCTATAACACTGGGGAACCTGGATGTCTACACTGCAGGCATTGTAGGTTCAGGGGAAACCCCTCTGCATGGAGCTGCCCTGGCCTAGGGGAAGGGCAACATTATCAGTGTCTACTGCCTCTCTTACCCTTATAATGTGGTTTGTCTTGGTCTCTGTGGTGCAGGGGGTGCTTCAGCGTCACCTTTGTGTACTAAAGTTCTTTCAGTGGTGTTTTGTCCATGAATAGTTGTTAGTTATTCTTCTGAGGGGAGCAAAGTCAGAAAAGACATCTGTCTCCATCTTCATGATGTCACTCTTCCTATTGAATTCTTTTTTGCTCTGGGCAGTGTTCTAAGTCCCAGAAATCTTGTGGAAAACAAGACAGACAAGTACCCTGCCCTCATGAAGCTTACAATCCAGAAACAGCTAAATAATTGATAATAAATGAATAAAGAGCATAACTCCAGAATGTAATAAGTGTTCTGAAGGGAAAAGAACAATCAGGAAAGGTGATGTTTGCTGGAAGTGGGGCTTGGGTAAGAAAGGGAGCCAGCCTGCAACATTCTGGCCAAGGGGTGCTCAGGGAGAGAGGACTGTATTTCAAAGGCTCTGAAATAGGAAAAAGTCAATAGGAAGTAGGCAGAGGTCCCAGAGCAAAGTGAGTGAGGGGAGAAAAGGAAGGAAGTGGCTGAAGAAAAAAGCATTGAAGGCCATGCCAAGGTCAATTTTATGCTGTTTAGGGGAAATGGGGCTATTATGCGGTTATGTTAAGTAGAGGAATGAGATGATCTGACTTTCCTTATGAAAAGAGCTCTCTGGCTTTTGATAGGATGGTTTATGGAGATGGAGAAGGAGGCAGGGAGATTAGTGGGGACTGTAACATTAGAGCAGCAAGAGAGGGACAGGCTTGGGCCATGGTGGTAGTTGGGAGAAGGCAGTGTGGGTTGGAGACATGCATTGAAAGTGGAGAGCAGTTTTCATTGATGGTATAATAAAAAACTGTAATGGAAAGGGGAGATCAAGGATGTCCTGTGGGTTTCTGGCTTCTTCAACTGGTGCAGACATATGGACAGCTAGAAGGGCAGTGGGTTCAAGGTATATGTGTGTGCAAGCAATGATTCTGTCTTCAATGTGTGACATGTAAATGCCCGTTAGACACCTAAGTGGAGATATCAGGTTGATAGTTGTGTAAAAGTGTTGATTTTGGGGGAAGGTTCAGGGCCAGAAATAAAGATGTGGGGCTCAACATGTAATTTAGTATTCAAATCCACAAGAGGGGACAAAATAACTGAGGGAGAAAATTAGAAAAAAAGGACCCAGAAGCAAGCAGAGGAACACTCCAGCATTTGAAGGATAGAGGGTTAACATGGAAGGTGACCACAGAAAATGCCTCAAAGAGAAATGTGTTCAAACGTGTCAAATGCTGCCAGATGTGCTGTAGCAGAAGCAAATGCAAAGTGCTATGGTAATACTGAGGGTGAGGTTGCCTCTGGGGTACATGGGACTTTGAGCAAATATTTGTTGTGGGGCCTTTGTTTATAAGAGCAACTTGATTTAAAAATGTATTATAAATTTTGGGGTGTTTTAAGAATGAAGATTTAGAATAATGAGTAGGAAGAGGTACTTATGTATTTTTTTTTATTGGATAGTTAGTGTGTTTGAAGATTCTTCATCTCATGCCCCAAGTGAGTGTGTCACCCTAAACCAGTGCATCACTACCATTGTAATGGTGGTGGTCAGTACCATTCTCACACAATCCCCATACTGTGCTGGCCAGAGGGAACACAGTCTGGCCAGACTCCCCTGAATGCATTCTGGCACTGGACACTCAGTTCGGGATACTCAGGGCATCTGGTCAATCACACACATAGGGTAGGCAGAGCACCCAAAGGGTCTTGGCTTAGGCTCAGGGTGACATATCCAGATGGAACAGCTGGTCCCAGCCACCAGAGGAGACTCAGAAAATTTTGAGAAAGTTACTCCAAAGTGCAGGGTCTGAGGTAGAGGGTCAGCTTGTTTTGGTACAAGGTCAGTGTCGACTAAGGCTGGGGATGCTGAAGAACGAATCACAGAAGTGACGATAGTATTTGACAATCATCCTTTGCCAACATCTTTGAGTGCTCTCACTTCATTCTGAGTCCCATCTTCCTGAAGTCTTGCAACTGCAGACCTTCCTGCAGGTACTGGGAAATGACTGACTAGGTTCTGACCATGAGATATAGATTGAGACTTGAACTTGGATTCAGAAGTGAGCCACATGAGGAGGGGGCTGCAGGCAGGGACATCTATCTTCCGGAGGGAAGAAGTGTGGGGTCAGAGTTACCTTACCTCTCCATGCCTCAGTTTCTCCAGTCATGGAATGGGAATAATAATAGCACTACCTCATAGGAGTTATCAGCTACTACGTGGATACACGGAAAGCACTTACAACCATGCTTGGCATGATAAGATCTACATAAGCATTCCCATTCTGACTGTTGTTCTGCAAGTCTGGTGGCTGAGGTATCAGTTCTCTGGAGTTGACCAGGAAGAGCTCCTGTAATGAAACCACAAGTCTTAGAGGTGTTGAGAGGTGTTGGTTGCAGTGATTTTTTATTATTTATTTATATTTATTATTTATTTATTATTTTTGCTGAGGGAGGAAGCAGGTGTGGTTGATATTATCCTTGGCTGTCCAACTTCAGGGTCTGTATGTCTGGCCCTACTGGAGATTTGAAAGCAGTGTGAAACCCTTTAATGAATTATTTTTCTACTTTGACTCTGGACAGAGTGGATTCTTCTGTTTGAACTAAAAATCATGACTGATATGATGACCTGTGAACTGAGCCTTGAGGATATTGTCTTTACTACAGAGCTAATTAAGGGGTGAATGAGGTGGGAAGTCTTCATCAAGAAGTGAGGCAGAATGGCATGAAGCTAGACAACATGGTGGTAGGGTGTCCATGTAATTTATTACCTAAACTAGGACCCTTTTGAGAGTTAAAGGTGGTGCTATTAACAATTAGCATGGAACAATAAGCTAAAACTGGACTGTCTTGGGTAAACAGGGGTGAATGAACTTCCTAAATATCCAGAGAAGAGCGAGTTTATAGTATAACCATATAACACAGAGATCAGATGATCCAATCACACAACAGGCATTAGCGAGGAATGAAGGATTTAGCGACAATGTCATAGGGAAGAGGGAACAGATTTGCCTTTCATATCATACATCCCACATGGAGGAGGGTAGGAAGAGAAAGAAATAGAAATAGATGTGCATAAGGGTCTAAATTTACTCATTTGGAAATGAGAATTTTTACTCACTTGTAATTTCATTGTTCACTCACTAAGTATCAGTGGAACTATTACTGTGCTTTGTGCCAGGTGTACAAAGATGGATAAGGCCCTGCCCCTGAATTCATGCAAGGGGAGACAAATACACACACACACACACACACCAAACCTTCAGGTGTAGACACAGCCAAGATACAGATTGGGCCCAAGTGGGCTAAAGGGGGAGGCTTCCTCGAGAAGGGGATTGCAAAGGACTGGGAATTATCTGCATAGCAGGCAGAAATTCCAGGCAGAGAGGAGAGCATGAACAAAGCAAAGACAAGGAAAACTGAAAGGCACTGGGACTGCAGGCCACTCAGCCACTGGAGTGTCACCTGGAGGATAGAATACAGCTGGAGGCACAGACGAGTGAGTTGGGGGAGGACTGCTGCACCTGTCAAGGGGCACAGACCTTCAGATTTCTTTTCAGATATCAGATCTGAACTGAGCTGATGACTCCCAACCTTAGTCAGCTGCCAGTGCTCCATGGCTGGCCTTTATAAAATTAATGTTTTCTTTTGATAAAACAAACATAATGTACAATTTCTCATTTTCACCATTTTTAAGAATACAGTTCATATTGCTATGCAATCTTCACCACCACATCTCCAGAACTTATTTTCATCATCCAACCAGAAACTGTACTCATCATCCACTAACTTTCATCCCCAGTCCCTGACAACCACCATTCTACTGTCTCTAGAAATGTGACAACTCTAGGGACTTCGTTATAAGTGGAATCATACAGTGTTTTTCCTTTTGTGTCTGGCTTATTTCACTTAGTACATGTCCTCAAGTTTCATCCACGTTGTAGCATGTGTCGGGACTTCCTCCCTTGTCAAGGCTGAATAATATTCCATTGTGTTTGTGTATCACGTTTTGTTTATCCATTCATCCATCAGTGGACACAGGAGTTGCTTCCATCTTTTGGCTCTTGTGAACAATGCTTGTACGAACATGGGTATATAATTACATTTTCAAGATCCTGCCATCAGTTATTTTGGGTATATACCCAGGAGTGGATTTGCTGGATCATTTGGTAATTTATGTTGCATATTTTGAGGAAGTGCCCTACTGTTTTCCATCGTGGCTGAATCATTGTACTCTCCTACCAGCACTGCTCACCATGGCGTTCCTTTTCACCAGCCTCACTGCCTCCCTTCCTCAGCAGTTTTCCCAAAATATTTTCAATTTCCTCAGTGTTCTTTCTTTCCTGCCTACTATTGCGTGCTCCCCAAAACCAAACCCCAAACCAAAACCCCACCCTTGTCCAGTAGATAATTCAGCCTCACAGCAAAAGTACTGGCAAGATTAGTGGTTTGCAGTGATGTCATGTTTTACCTTTTTTTCCCACTGATCTTAACACTTTGTGCCACACTTCCTTCCCCTCCAGGTGGCCTAGAACTACTGCAGACTGATTGCAAAGTGGATCTTTGTGGACCTTTAGTAGTAGTTAAGTTCCTGGTACAGCTTTGCTCCCCAGTAAGTACCAACCTGTGGCTTTTTCCGTCACCCCGTAAAGACACTCCTTCTTTCTCTGATGGAGGACAATATGAACTAGTTAGGTGCCAGTGTGCCCTTATTTCTTTAGAGTTCTAATTAACTTCAGGTTGATATCAACCAAACTCATCTGGGATGTTGATACCTTAAAAGCATTGAGGAAAGCCTTCACATTGGTCAGAGGGTGGCAAAAATGTGGCGACTGAAGAACTAAGATTTACTTTAAAATGAAAAATGGCACCTGCAAAGCCAGTGGCACTCACTGAGTTTCCTGATAGCAGCTGTGAATCTTTCAGAGAAACACAAGACAGATGTTGTTGCTTTAGGCAAGGGATGTTATTGATATAAAAAACCAGACAGAGCAGAGCTCCTAGTGCCTCAAATTCTTAGAGCTTTCTACAAGAGGAGTTGGCCTGAGACCAGGCTGAGGTTGTCTGTGACATTGCTGTCCCTGGGGGAGTCTAAAAAGAGTGTGGCTTATCATTTCTGCTTCCTGCAGAGGTGAGGGGCGGTGGAGTGACCCAGATTTTATCAGAATCATGCCAGGGGGATTCAAGGTTAGAATGAACAGAGGCTTGTATAACTGTTCAGGAAAATACAAGAAGGCTCTCCTCATTCTTAGGATGAGGAGAAATGTCTAGGACCCACTGCTCCTCATCAGAAGACAGCAGTATGAAGACAACAGGACCCTGCCCATGTTTTGTTTGCTTTCTTTATCCAGGGGCTTGATATCCAAATGACGAAGGACAGAAGGGTCACTGTTAGAGAGGAAATTGAAGCCTAAAGTAGAAGAGAAGATAATTGCAGAGCGAATTTACCTTTACAGATCTAAGCAAGTTAGAGTCCAGCATTCTGGGAGAAATTTGCCAGTGACAATACGTGAACCAGAGCCAGCCACCTCTGGGCAATAATAAAGTAGTTGTTTTCACTTGGGGAGCATGTAACAACCACCTGGGGTCTTGTTAAACAACACACACATCTGCCTCATGCCAGGTGGGTAAAGACATTCAAAAGAATAAGAGAATCCACATAGCTCAAGGCCAAAAAATGTCCTCAATTTTAAAAGGGGAAAAGGTGGATTCAGGGATTTTCCGAGTGTTTCCCACTAGACAGAAGCTCTGTCTCTGACTGTCCTCAGAACTGTGGTAGCATCTCCATCAGCTGAGATGGTCCAGTGGGAGCATCTGAACCACAGTGAACTCAGGCATGACTGTGGGCGGGAGAAAGAGGACATTCACTGCCAGAAAGGACCTTGCTGCCTCAGGCAGCCCCAGTTCAGCTGAGAAGAGCTGTTCTGGTCCTGGGGCTGAACAGCTCTGCTCCTGGCTTTGCACTCCACAGTGTAGGCATGTCAGTGATCAGATCATCATTTTTTTTTATTGTGGTAAAGCACACATAACAAAATTTACTATTTTTAACCCATTCTTGTGTAAAGTTCAGTGGCATTAAGTACATTCACATTGTGGTGGAACCATCACCACCATCCATCTCCCAGACTTTTTCATCATCCTGAACTGAAACTCTATACCCATCAAACACTAATTCTCCATTCCTTTCTCTACCCAGCCCCTGGCAGCCAGTATCTGAATTTGACGAACCCTACTACCAAGTATAAGTGGAATCACACAGTGTTTGTCCTTTTGTGTCTGGCTTATTTCACTTAGTACATGTCCTCGAGGTTCACCCATGCTGTAGCGCATATCAGAATTTCCTCTCTTTTTAAGGCTGAATAATATTCCATTGTATGCATATATCACATTTTGTTTATCCATTCATCTGTCAATGGACACTTGAGTGCATCCATTCTTTGGTTATTGTGAATAATGCTGCTACAAACATGGATGTGCAAGTATCTGTTTTAAATTTTAATTTTAAACACAGTTGTTCATTCCTACTGTTGACAGGGTTCTTGAACTCTCAGATGCAGGAAGATGCTGTGCAAAGTCGTTTTAAATATGTGATCTCATTTAATTCTCCAAACATCTCTGGGAGGAAGGATGTCATTCTATTTTATAGACAAAGCCCAGGTTGGAAACTTGCCAGAGGCCCCATGTTGGAAGGTGATGGACCCTGGGACCCACTGAGCCCGGATCAGCTGAAGCCAGTCTCTGGCTTCTCAGCCTTCTGTGAACACTGAGTGGTTCTGCTGTGACCTAGGTAAAGTGCAGATTCTGTTCCTGTATTTCCCAGGATGGAGACCCTTGATTTCATCAGACGCCTGCCAGGCGATGTCAGTGATGCTGTTGGAGAAAACACCTGTGAGCAGCAAAGATTTAAGTGTCAGGTCTTGTCACCACTCCACTGTTCTGGGAAATGCATTCTTCACTTGCCACTCTGACTGCACACTTGTTGGGGCTGTTCATATCTTTCTTTTCCATTGAATTGGCTTTGCTCCTCTGTCAAAGATCAGTTGACTATATTCATATGGGTCTATTTCTGGGCTGTCTCTTCCATTTCATTGATCTATTTGTCTATTCTGTCACCAATACCACACTATTACTTACTGTAGCTCTATAGTAAGTCTTGAAGTGGAGTAGTTTAATCTATGCATTTGGGGATTTTGCAGCTATCTTCCTGTTATTGATTTCTTTTTTTTTTAAGTTTATTTATTTATTCATATTTTTGAAAGGGTTTTTATTTTTTATTTTATTTTTTAATATAATTTATTGTCAAGTTAGCTAACATGCAGTGTATACAGGGTGTTCTAGGCTTCGAGAGTAGAATCCCATGATTCATTGCTTACATACAACACCCGGAGCTCATCCCAACAAGTGCCTTCCTCAATGCCCATCACCCATTTTCTCCGCTCCCCTACCCTCCCCCCATCAACCCTCAGCTTGTTCTCTGTATTTAAGAGTCTCTTATTGTTTGCCTCCCTCTCTGTTTGAAACTATTTTTTCCTTTTCCCTTCCCCCATGGTCTTCTGTTAAGTTTCTGAAATTCCACACGAGTGAAAACATATGATACCTGTCTTTCTCTGACTTATTTCACTTAGCATAATACCCTCCAGTTCCATCCATGTTGTTGCAAATGGCAAGATTTCATTCTTTCTCATTGCCAAGTTGTATTCCATTGTATATATAAACTACATCTTCTTTATCCATTCATCAGTTGATGGACATTTGGGCTCTTTCCATAATTTGGCTACTGTTGATAGCACTGCTATAAACATTGGGGGTACATATGCCCCTATGGATCAGCACTTCTTTATCCTTTGGATAAATTCCTAGTAATGCTATTGCTGGGTCATAGGGTAATTCTGTTTTTAATTTTTTGAGGAAACTCCACACTGTTTTGCAGAATGGCTGCACCAGTTTGCATTCCCACCAACAGTGCAAGAGGGTTCCCATTTCTCCACATCCTTGCCCACATCTGTTGTTGCCTGAGTTGTTAATTTTAGTCACTCTGACCAGTGTGAGGTGATATCTCAATGTAGTTTTGATGTGTATTCCCCTGATGATGAGTGATGTTGAGCATCTTTTCATGTGTCTGTTAGCCATCTGGATGTCTTCTTTGGAAAAGTATCTATTCATGTCCTCAGCCCATTTCTTCACCAGATTATTTTTTTTGGGGGGTGTTGAGTTTGGCAAATTCTTTATAGATTTTGGATACTACCACTTTATCTGATATATCATTTGCAAATGTCTTCTCCCATTCCATTGGTTGCTTTTTAGTTTGTTGATTGTTTCTTTTGCAGTGAAGAAGCTTTTTATCTTGGTGAGGTTCCAACAGTTCATTTTTGCTTTTATTTCCCTTTCCTTCAGAGACATGTTGAGTTCGAAGTGGCTGTGGTGAGGTCAAAGAGGTTGTTGCCTATTTTCTCTTCTAGGGTTTTGATGGTTTCCTGTCTCACATTTAGGTCTTTCATCCATTTTGAGTTTATTTTCATGTATGGTGTGAGAAGGTGGTCCAGTTTCATTCTTCTGTATGTCACTGTCTAGTGACATTTGGGAGTCTAGTGACTCCCAGCACCATTTGCTAAAAAGACTGTCTTTTTTCCATTGGATACTCTTTCCTGCTTTGTCAGAGATTGGTTGGCCATACATTTGTGGGTCCACTTCTGGGTTCTCTATTCTATTCCATTGGTCTATGTGTCTGTTTTTGTGCCAATACCACATTGTCATGATTATTACAGGTTTGTAGTAGAGGCTAACGTCTGGGATTGTGATGCCTCCTGCTTTGATTTTCTTTTTAACATTACTTTGGCTTTTCAGGGTCTTTTGTGTTTCCTATAAATTTTAGGATTGTTTGTTCTAGCTCTGGTGTAATTTTTATTGGGATTGCATTGAATGTGTAGATTGCTTTGGGTAGTATTGACATTTTAACAATATTTGTTCTTCCAATCCATGAGCATGGAATGTTTTCCATTTCTTTGTGTCTTCTTCAATTTCCTTGTTTTCAAGGAAACTATAGTTTTCAGCATACAGATCTTTTACCTCTTTAGTTAGGTTCATTCATAGGTATTTTGTGGTTCTTGGTGCAATTATAAATGGAATCAATTTCTTGATTTCTCTTTCTGTTGCTTCATTAATGGTACATAGAAATGCAAATGATTTCTGTACATTGATTATATATCCTGCAATATTTCTGAATTCATGGATCAGTTCTAGCAGGATTTTGGTGTAATCTTTCAGGTTTTCATATAGAGTATCATGTCATCTGTGAAAAGTGAAAGTTTTGCTTCTTTACCAATTTGGATGCCTTTTTATTTTGTTGTCTGATTGCTGAGGCTAGAACTTCCAACATTATGTTAAAATGACAGTGGTGAGAGTGGGTATCTCTGTAGTGTCACTGATCTCAGGAGGAACGCTCTTAGTTTTTCCCCATTGAGGATGATATTAGCTGTGGGCTTTTCATACATGGCTCTTATGATGTTAAGGTGTGTTTTTTCTATCCTGTCTTGAGGGTTTTTATTAAGAAAGGATGATTAATTTTGTCAAATTCTTTTTCTGCATCTATTGACAGGATCATATGGTTCTTATCCTTTCTTCTATTAATGTGATGTATCATATTGATTGATTTGAGAATATTGAACCAGCCCTGCAGCCCAGGAATGGATGCCACTTGATCATGGTGAAAAATTCTTTTAATATACTGTTGAATTCAATTTGCTCTATCTTGTTGAGAATTTTTGCATCCGTGTTCATCAGAGATATTGGCCTACAATTCTCCTTTTTACTGGGATCTCTGACTGGTTTGGGAATCAAGGTAATGTCTTGAGTCTGGAAGCTTTCCTTCCATTTCTATTTTTTGGAAAAACTTGAGAAGGATAGGTATTAATTCTGATTTAAATGTCTGGTAGAATTCTCCTGGGAAGCCATCTGTCTCAGGACTCTTATTTGTTGGGAGATTTTTGGTAACTGATTCAATTTCTTTGCTGGTTATGTGTCGTTCAAATCTTCTATTTCTTCCCATTTGTTTTGGTAGTGTGTGGGTGTCTAGGAATTTGTCTATTTCTTCCAGGTTGTCCCGTTTGTTGGCATACAATTTTTCATACTATTCTCTGATAGCTGTTTGTATTTCTTTTTAAAAATGTTTTTTAATGTTTATTTTTGAGAGAGAAGAGGCAGACATAGTGCGAGCGGGAGAGGTGCAGAGAGAGAGGGAGAGGGAGACACAGAATCCAAAGTGGGCTCTGGGCTCTGAGCTGTCAACACAGAGTCCCAACATGGGCTCGATCTCATGGACTGTGAGATCATGACCTGAGCCAAAGTCGGAACTCAACCGACTGAGCCACCCAGGTGCCCCAATAGTTGTATTTCTGAGGGATTCGTTGTGATAAGTCCAATTTCATTCATGATTTTATCTATTTGGGTCCTCTCTCTTTTCTTTTTGAGAAGTCTGGCTAGAGTTTTATCAATTTTGTTTATTTTTTCAAAAAATAGCTCTTAGATTGATGTGTTCTGTTGCGGTTTGTTTTTTTTTTTTTTATTATTCTATATAGTTTATTTCTGCTCTAGTCTTTATTATTTCTCTTCTTCTGCTGGCCTTGGGGTTTCTTTGCTGTTCTGCTTCTAATTCCTTTAGGTGTGCTGTTAGATTTTGTATTTGGGATTTTTCTTGTTTCTTGAGATAGGCCTGGATTGCAATGTATTTTCCTCTTAGGACTGCCTTTGCTGCATCCCAAAGGGTTTGGACTGTCATGTTTTCATTTTCATTTGCTTCCATAATTTTTTTAAATTTATCCATTCATTCTTTAGTAGGATGTTCTTTAACCTCCATGCATTTGGAGGATTTCCAAATTTTTTCTTGTGGTTGATTTTAAGTTTGATAGCATTGTCATCTAAAAATATGCATGGTATGATCTCAATTCTTTTATATTTATTGAGGGCTGTTTTGTGACCCAGTATGTGATCTAACTTGGAGAATGTTCCATGTGCACTTGAGAAGAATGTGTATACTGATACTTTTGGTTGAGAAGTTCTGAATATATCTGTCAAGTCCATCTGGTCCAATGTATCATTCAGGGCCACTGTTTCTTTATTGATTTTCTGTCTAGATGATCTGTCCATTGTTTTAAGTGGAGTATTAAAGTGCCCTGCAGGGGTGCCTGGGTGGCTCAGTTAGTTAAGCACTGGACTTCAGCTCAGGTCATGATCTCACAGTTCATGGGTTCAAGCCCTGTGTTGGGCTCTGCGCTGACAGCTCAGAGCCTGGAGCCTGCTTCATATTCTGTGTCTCCTCTCTCTGCCCCTCTCCCACTTGCACTCTGTCTCTGTCTCTCTCTCTCTCTAAAAAATAAACATTTAAAAAATTTTAAAAATGTCCCCTGCAATTACCATATCCTTATCAATAAGATTGCTTATGTTTATGATTAATTGATTTATATATTTGGGTGTTTCAAGTTGGGGGGCATAAACATTTATAATTGTTAGCTCTTCTTGATGGATAGACTCTGTAATTATGATATAATGCCCTTCATTTTCTCTTGCTACAGCCTTTAGTTTAAAATCTAGTTTGTCTGATGTAAGTATAGCTACTCCAGCTTTCTTTTGACTTCCAGTAGAATGATAGATGGATCTCCAACCCCTTTCAATATTAAGGTTCTCAGGTCTGAAATTAGTCTCTTGTAGATAGCATATAGATGGATCCTGGTTTTTAATCCATTCTGATACCCTATATCTTTTTATTGGGGCATTTAGTCCTAATTCAGAGTTATTATTGAAAGATATGGATTTAAAATTTTTTAAGGTTTGTTTATTTTTGAGAGAGACAGAGAGAGAGAGAGAGCATGAGCAAGGGAGGGGCAGAGAGAGAGAGAGAGAGAGATACAGAATCTGAAGCAGCCTCCAGGCTCTGAGCTGTCAGCATAGAGCCCGATGCAGGCCTCAAACCCACAAACCATGAGATCATGACATGATCCAAAGTTGGATGTTTAACCAATTGAGCCACCCAGGTGCCCCTGAAAGATATGGATTTAATGCTATTGTGTTATCTGTAGATTTCATGCTTGTGATGGTGTTTCTGGTCCTTTGTAGTCTTTGCAGTATTCCACTCACAGACTCCCCCTTAGGATCTCTTTCAGGGATGGTTTAGTGGTCATGAACTCCTTCAGTTTTTGTTTCTCTGGGAAAGCCTTTATCTCTCCCTCTATACTGAATGACAGCCTTGCTGGATAAAGGATTCTTGGCTGCATATTTTTCCTATTCAGCACATTGAATATTTCCTTCCACTCCCTTCTGGCCTGCTAAGTTTCAGTGGACAGGCCTGCTACTACCCTTATGTGTCTACCCTTGTAGGTTAAGGCCCATTTTTCCCTAGCTGCTTTAAGAATTCTCTCTTTAATTTTGTATTTTGCCAGTTTCACTATACTATGCTGTGGTGATGACCTATTCATGTTGAATCTGAAGGGAGTTCTCTGTACCTCCTGGATTTGGATGTCTGCTTCCTTCCCCAGATTGTGAAAGTTCTCAGCTATTTTTTGTTGAAGTAAACCTTCTGCCCCTTTCTCTCTTCTTCTGGAACTCCTATGATATAGATATTATCACTCCTATGATACATAATAATTCATTCATTGAATCAGTTCTCTAATTCTCCCCTCGTGATCTAACATTTTCTTATCTCTCTTGTACTCAGCTTCATTTTCCATAATTTTATCTTCTATTTCACTTATTCTCCTCTCTGCCTCTTCAATTCTCACTCTCACTGTATCTAGTTTATTTTGCACCTCATTTACAACATTTCTTAATTCATTGTGACTATTACTTCCTTGATCTCTGCAGCAATATTCTTTGCTGTCTTCTATGCTTTTTTTCAAGCCTAGCTCTTAATCTTATGACTATTATTCTAAGTTCTTGATCAGATATATTGTTTACATATGATTTTGAGCAATTTTCTAGCTGTCATTTATTCCTGGAATTTCTTTTGAGGAGAATTCTTCCATTTCATCATTTTGTCTAGTTTTCTGTCTTTAATGTGTTTTAACAGCTTGTTATGTGACCTGCACCCGAGAGCATTATATTAAAAAGGGGTCAAACACTGTCCAGGGCCTAGCCCTTCAGGAGGTGTTTTTGGAGTGTGCTGCATGCTCTCTGTTGTTGTGACTCTGGTTACTTTATCTCCTTACTCAAAGTGGTAGTTTGGACCTTCCACCAGGTGTGCTTTGATTTTTTTGTTGAAGTAAACCTGGAAAAAAATGTAAAAAGGGTGGTGGTAGTGGAAGAAGCCATATCCCATACAAAGAAAGAAATTACGGGGTGAGTATAAAGAAAAGAAAAAAAAAAGTTGACCCGACAGAGAATCAGAGAAAGTACACAGCTTAACCCAGAGAGAGAGAGAGAGAGAGAGAGAGATGAAAATAAAGAAGGAGATACAGAAAAGGTGTTAAAAGAATAAATTAAAATGTCTGCTTAAACAAACCAACAACCAGAATAGAGAAGGGAAGAAATAAGAGGAAGAAAAGAGAGAAAAAATTATATATATATTAATATATCTAATATATTAATATAATAAAAATATATAAAACATATATTAAAATATGTAAAATAAGTTCAGTCAGTGTCAATCTTGCTCCAGTAAATATGCAGTAACCAGGTATGGAGGGTTGTGCTTTGGTGTAGGCATGTCCCGCCTCCACTGTGGGCCCATTATCCGCGTCCTGAAGCCCCACATTGTTGGTGATGGGGAGAAAAACAGCAATACCCCAGTCTCTCCTCCCCTGACCAGGTGTCCCAGACCACTCTGTTCAGGCCATCCTCAAGTGCCATGGGGTTGCGAGCAGGCCAGGTTGTCCTGCTCCACGATCGCCTGAATCTCCCAGAAGCTCAGCTGGGATTCAAACGCCAATGTCTTAAAGGTTGGCGTTCCATCCACCCCAGTTCTGGGGAAGTACCACTCTGCCCAGCCAGCCAACAAAAGGCCTCAGGCTGGTGTGCACCTGCAGGGTCTTTTGTCCTTGGAACGACTATATACCTTCTTCCGGCAGCACTCAAAGGAGGGGACTATTCTCTCTGCACCTCTGAGCTCGCTACCAAGCCCAGGGCTGGCTCCCCTCCTCCCCTGGTGCACAGAGTAGCAGTCCCCAGTCTGGAGAAGGCCCACAACCCTGGATCAAGTTAGAAATTGTTTTTTCCTCTTTTTTTTCTGTTCTTCGGTCCGTGGTCCAGAGACGTTTTCTCTAGTCTGAATCCAACCATACACTTCCACATCCTCTCTTTCTATTCCTTTTGTCTCTCCACAAAAGGGGATCCCTCCCCTCCATACCTATGCTACCCATTTTATCTCTCCCAATTCGCAATCATGCACCTATGGACGGCTGAGTTGTCCCCGTGTACTCCTAGAGATGTTTCTATCACTCTGTAGCCTGGATTCCTGGAATTCCCAGTCTTCTGGCTTCAATCCTGCTGTGTTTGAGGGATGAGGGAACTTCGAGTCCCCCTACTTCTCTGTCATGTTGACTCCTCTCTCTCTATTACTGATTTCTAGTTGATCTCATTGTGGTATGAAAACAGATATTGTATGATTTCTATTCTGTTAAATTTGTCAAGGTGTGTTTCATGACCCAGAATGTGATCTGTCATGGCAAGTGTTCCATATGAACTTGAGAAGAATGTGTATATTGCCGTTTTTAGATGAAGTAGTCTTTAGATGTCCATCATATTCCATTGATTGATAATATTGTTGAATTCAAGTATGTTCTTACTGATTTTCTGTGTGCTGTATCTGTCCATTTTTGATAGAGGGATGCTGAAGTCTTTAACTCTAACAGTAGATTCATCTTTTTCTCCCTGCAGTTCTATCACTTTTGTCTTGTGTATTTTGATGCTGTTATTAGGTACATACACATTAAGGATTATTATGTCTTTTTGGATGATTGATCTCTATCGTTATATGGTGTGTCTGAAATTAGTATAGCTACTACTGCTTTTTGATTAGTGTTAGCATGGTGTATTTTTCTCTATTTATTTACTTTTAATTTCTATGTGTCTTTATACTAAAAGTGGGTTTCTTATAGACAACATATAGTTGGGTCTTCTTTTTTGATATGCTCTGACAATCTCTGTCTGATGATACATTTAGACCACTGGCATTCAAAGTGATTATTGATATAGTTCGATTAATCTCTACTCGTTACTGTTTTCTATTTATTACCCATGTTCTTTGTTCCTATTTTCATCTTCCACTCTTTTTGTGCCTTTTGTGGTTTTAATCAAGTATTTTATATGATTCTATTTTCTCTCCTTAACATATCTGTTATATATTTCTTTCTTTTCTTTTTACCTTTTTTAGTGGTTGCCCTAGAGTTTGCAGCACACATTTACAACTAATCCAAGGCTTCTTTCAAATAACACAACACTGCTTTACAGGTACCTTATAATGACAAAATAATCTTAATTCTTCCCTCCCATCCTTTCTATCATTGCTGTCATTCATTTCACTTACATACAAGCATACATCAGCATATACAGATAATATATACTATATATATTATATATATACATGTATGATATATACATAAGCATACATAGTTGGATACACTGTTATTATTATTTTGAATAAATTGTTATCTGTTAGATTAAGAATAAGAAAAATAGCAAGCTTTTATTTTACCTCATTTACTCCTTCTTCAGTGTTCTTCCTTTCTTACATATATCCAAGTTTCTGACATATTATTTTCCTTCTCTCTAAAAAAGTCTTGACACTTACTGCAAGGCAGGTCCACTGACGAAAACTCCATCAATTTTTGTCTGTCTGAGAAAGTCTATTTCTCTTTTACTTTTGAAGAATGTTTTCCCATGGTACAGATTCTAGGCTGGTGGTTTTTCTTCCTTGCAATGGCTTAATTACTCTATTCCACTCTCTTCTTGCTTGCATGGTTTCTGGGGAGAAGTTGGATATAATTCTTATCTTTGTTTCTCTACAGGTGAGATTTTGATTGTTTTTTCCTCATCTGGCTTCCTTCTGGATTTTTTCTTTATCTTTGATTTTCTGTGGTTTGAAAATTATATGCCTAGATGTAGTTTTTCTGGTATTATCTTACTTGATGTTTTCTGAGATTCCTGGATCTGTGGTTTGGTGTCTGACATTAACTTGGGGAAATTATCAGCTATTATTTCAAACACTACTTCTGTTCCTTTCTGGTATTCTTATTACATGTATGTTACACATTTCATCCCTTGGATATTCTTTTTTTTTTTAAGTGTTCTCTTTGTTTTTCATGGTTGGGAGGTTTCTATTGATATATATTTAAGATCAGAAATTATTTCCTCAGCCATGTCAAGTCTACTAATGAGCCTGTCAAAGGCATTCTTCATTTCTGTTATAAATTTTTTTTTTTAAATCTCTAACATTTATTTTTGGTTATTTCTCAGGATATTCATTACTCTGCTTCTACTAGTCATCTGTTCTTGCATGCAGTCCACTTTATTCATTAGGGCCTTAGCATACTAATCATAGTTATTTTAAATTCCCAGTTTGATAATTTCAATGTCCCCACTATATCTTATTCTGATGCTTACTCTGTCTTTTCCAATTGTGTATCTTGCCTTTTAGTATTCCTTGTAATTTGTTCTTGATAGCTAGATATTATGTATCAGGTAAAAGGAACTTCTATAAAGAGGTCTTTAGTAATGTGGTGGTAAACTGTGTGTGTGTGTGGGGGGGGGGTGGTAGTGGTGGTAGTTTTCTATAGTCCTATGATTAAATCCTAGTCTTTAAGGGAGCCTGTGCTTCTGGACTGTGAACTTCACAAGTGTTTCTCAGGTTTTTTTTCCCTCTCTCTCTTTAGGTGGGAGATAGCTAGAGTGGGCTGGATTTGGGTATTTCCCTTCCCCTGGATCATTAGACTCTGATAATATCCCAGGAGGTTAACCTCCAGTTAACAACTTTCTCTTGAGGGTAGGACTTGTTAAGAAGAATAGAATGCTCTGGGTTCTTTCAAAATGCTCCAATTTTCCCTCTTCCTGCCTGAGGCGCAAGGGGATATTACTTTGATATTTTCTGTGAGAACCTGGTCAAACTCCTGGTGGTAAGTTTCACAATATTGTGGGGCCTTTCTGTGACTGGATAGCCCTGGAGTTTTTAACTCAGACTTGTCCACACTGAGCCTCTGGTAATGAATCAATTACAGTTCTGGTTTTCCTACCTGGCACTGGTTCCCATGATAGTTTCTGCTTGAGTCTCTGCTCCAGGAATATGTGACTCCCTGTATTCACCTGTCTCTCCAATTTGGGGGCAGCATTTTCCCCTGTGTCCTCACTTCTCTTTCTTATGCAAGATTTGTTGATTGTTCAATATGTTCAGGATTTTATTTATTTTTAGGATGGGGTGGCAACTTCCAAACTCCTTCCATGTGTAACTGGAAACCAGAAATCCACTCAGATCCTGTTTTTATTTAAAAATTTTGATGATTTGTCTATCACAGACTCTTTGCATTAATTCTGAGTTTTAAAAATAAATATTGCATTTAGGGCATGTGAGTGGCTCAGTCAGTTAAACATCTGACTCTTGATTTTGGCTCAGGTCATGATCTCATGGTTTGTGAGTTCAAGCCCTGCATTGGACTCTGTGCTGACAGTGCAGAGCCTGCTAGACATTCTCCCTCTCTCCCTTTCTCTCTGCCCTTTCCCTGCTCTCTCTCTCTCTCTCTCTCTCTCTCAAAATAAACTTTAAAAATATGTATTGCATTAATATATATTAATCATCTGGATGACTGAGTGTTTTCCCCCTCCATTATACTTTGTTCACAAGGTGCATGCCTCCCTTAACTGACTCTAGTCCTGACACTGAATGGAAGCTCCTAATTTAAATGGGTTTTATAATTTTTATCCTTTGTGGTTAAAATGTTTGTATAATGTTTAAGAAATCTTTGCTCACTCCAAGGTTAAGATGATATCCTTTCAGAAAATTTATTGTTTGCATTTCATATTTAGAATTATAATCCATCTTAAATTTATTTTGTGTGTAGTGTCAACCTGTGACTTATACACAAAACTTTAAAAGATGTCACCTTGTTATCTTTTGGTTTGTATAGTTTCCTGATAAGAAGTCCCTTGTAATCTTCATTCTTCTGTATATAATATGACATTTTCCCTCTGGCTACCTTCAAGGTAGTCTCCTTGCCTTTGATTTTTAATGGTTTGAATACGATATACCTAGGGGTGTGTGGGTGCACATGTGTGTGTATGTGTGTGTTGGTACTTATCTTACTTGGTAAAGCTTGTTAAATTTGTGATTTGGTGTCTGTCATTTATTTAGGAAGATTCTCAGCCTTTTATTAAAAAATAATTTTACCGAGGTTCAGGAAGATGGAGGCGTAGGAGGACTCTGGGCTCACCGCGCATCCTGCTGATCACTTAGATTCCACCTACACCTGCCTAACTAACCCAGAAAACCACCAGAAGACTAGCAGAACGGAGTCTCTGGAGCCAAGCGCAGATGAGAGGCACACGGAAGAGGGTAGGAAGGGCGGAGAGGCTTGTGTGCTGCACGGACTGGTGGGAGGGAGCCGGGGGGAGGGGCAGCCCGCTGGCCAAGCAGAGCCCCCGAGTCTGGCTGGCAAAAGCGGAGGGGCCTGACGGAGTGTGTTCCGACAGCAAGCACGACTTAGCATCTGGGCGGTCATAAATTAACAGCTCTGCTTGGAAAGCGGGAAGGCTGGAGGACAAAGGGAGAGAGAGTTGCTGAGCCCTGGGACAACAGAGCTGTTTGGCGGGGAACAAAGGCGCTCGCCAGTGCCATCTCCCTCGCCCATCCCTCAGCCAAAATCCCAAAGGGAACCAGTTCCTGCCAGGGAACTTGCTTGCTCCGCCCAAACACGCAACGCTGTGCTTCTGTGGAGCCACCCCTAGGGCAGCGGGTCTGACTCCCTCCCGCTGCCACACGGTCCCTCCTGAAGTGGATCACCTAAGGAGAAGTGAGCTAAGCCTGCCCCTCCTGCCCCCATGCACCTTGCCTACCCACCCCAGCTAATACGCCAGATCCCCAGCACCACAAGCCTGGCAGTGTGCAAGTAGCCCAGACCAGCCACGCCACCCCACAGTGAATCCCGCCCCTAGGAGAGGGGAAGAGAAGGCACACACCAGTCTAACTGTGGCCCCAGCGGTGGGCTGGGGGCAGACATCAGGTCTGACTGCGGCTCCACCCACCAACTCCAGTTACACACCACAGCACAGGGGAAGTGCCCTGCAGGTCCGCACCACTCCAGGGACTATCCAAAATGACCAAGCGGAAGAATTCCCCTCAGAAGAATCTCCAGGAAATAACAACAGCTAATGAACTGATCAAAAAGGATTTAAATAATATAACAGAAAGTGAATTTAGAATAATAGTCATAAAATTAATCACTGGGCTTGAAAACAGTATAGAGGACAGCATAGAATATCTTGCTACAGAGATCAAGGGACTAAGGAACAGTCAGGAGGAGCTGAAAAACGCTTTAAACGAAATGCAAAACAAAATGGAAACCACCACGGCTCGGATTGAAGAGGCAGAGGAGAGAATAGGTGAACTAGAAGATAAAGTTATGGAAAAAGAGGAAGCTGAGAAAAAGAGAGATAAAAAAATCCAGGAGTATGAGGGGAAAATTAGAGAACTAAGGGATACACTAAAAAGAAATAATATACGCATAATTGGTATCCCAGAAGAGGAAGAGAGAGGGAAAGGTGCTGAAGGGGTACTTGAAGAAATAATAGCTGAGAACTTCCCTGAACTGGGGAAGGAAAAAGACATTGAAATCCAAGAGGCACAGAGAACTCCCTTCAGACAGAACTTGAATCAATCTTCTGCATGACATACCATAGTGAAACTGGCAAAATACAAGGAAAAAGAGAAAATTCTGAGAGCAGCAAGGGATAAACGTGCCCTCACATATAAAGGGAGACCTATAAGACTCGTGGCTGATCTCTCTTTTGAAACTTGGCAGGCCAGAAAGGATTGGCACGAGATCTTCAATGTGCTGAACAGAAAAAAATATGCAGTCGAGAATCCTTTATCCAGCAAGTCTGTCATTTAGAATAGAAGGAGAGATAAAGGTCTTCCCAAACAAACAAAAACTGAAGGAATTTGTCACCACTAAACCAGCCCTACAAGAGATCCTAAGGGGGATCCTGTGAGACAAAGTACCAGAGACATCACTACAAGCATAAAACATACAGACATCACAATGACTCTAAACCCGTATCTTTCTATAATAACACTGAATGTAAATGGATTAAATGCGCCAACCAAAATACATAGGGTATCAGAATGGATAAAAAAAACTAGACCCATCTATTTGCTGTCTACAAGAGACTCATTTTAGATCTGAGGACATCTTTAGATTGAGAGTGAGGGGATGGAGAATTATTTATCATGCTACTGGAAGCCAAAAGAAAGCTGGAGTAGCCATACTTATATCACATACACTAGACTTTAAATTAAAGGCTGTAACAAGAGATGAAGAAGGGCATTATATAATAATTACAGGGTCTATCCACCAGGAAGAGCTAACAATTATAAATGTCTATGTGCCGAATACCGGAGCCCCCAAATATATAAAACAATTACAAACATAAGCAACCTTATTGATAAGAATGTGGTAATTGCAGGGGACTTTAACACTCCACTTACAGAAATGGATAGATTATCTAGACACATGGTCAATAAAGAAACAAGGGCCCTGAATGATACATTGGATCAGATGGACTTGACAGATATATTTAGAACTCTGCATCCCAAAGCAACAGAATATACTTTCTTCTCGAGTGCACATGGAACCTTCTCCAAGATAGATCATATACTGGGTCACAAAACAGCCCTTCATAAGTTTACAAGAATTGAAATTATACCATGCATACTTTCAGACCACCATGCTATGAAGCTTGAAATCAGCCACAGGAAAAAGTCTGGAAAACCTCAAAAACCATGGAGGTTAAAGAACACCCTACTAAAGAATGAGTGGGTCAACCAGGCAATTAGAGAATAATGTAAAAATATATGGAAACAAACGAAAATGAAAATACAACAATCCAAACGCTTTGGGATGCAGCGAAGGCAGTCCTGAGAGGAAAATATATCGCAATCCAGGCCTATTTCAAGAAACAAGAAAAATCCCCAATACAAAATCTAACAGCACACCTAAAGGAACTAGAAGCAGAACAGCAAAGACAGCCTAAACCCAGCAGAAGAAGAGAAATAATAAAGATCAGAGCAGAAATAAACAATATAGAATCTAAAAAAATGGTAGAGCAGATCAATGAAACCAAGAGTTGATTTTTTGAAAAAATAAACAAAATTGACAAACCTCTAGCCAGGCTTCTCAAAAAGAAAAGGGAGATGACCCAAATAGATAAAATCATGAATGAAAATGGAATTATTACAACCAATCCCTGAGAGATACAAACAATTATCAGGGAATACTATGAACAATTATATGCCAACAAATTGGACAACCTGGAAGAAATGGACAAATTCCTAAACACCCACACTCTTCCAAAACTCAATCAGGAGGAAATAGAGAGCTTGAACAGACCCATAACCAGTGAAGAAATTGAATCGGTTATCAAAAATCTCCCAACAAATAAGAGTCC
>NW_024412441.1:28459609-28486047 GCF_014898765.1 Herpailurus yagouaroundi
TTGCTCCATAGTCCTCTTCTGTACGGATTCTTTCTCAGCTGTGTTGAGTCTAGTGATGAACCTGCTGAAGGTATTCTTCATCTCTGTCACGGTGATTTTCATTTCTATCATTTCCATTTGATTCTGATAGTTTTCATCTCTGCTGAAATTAGCCACCAATATTGCATATTCCAACTTTTCCACTGGCTCTTTTACCATAGTGATCATAATTATTATAATTATTTGTTTGATACTTCCAAAATCTGTGTCACATACATCAACTTCTTTGTCTCTTGGAAATATGCATCTTTTATCTTGATTTTTTGTATGCCATATATTTTGTTGAAAGCCTGACATTTGTATGAGCCAGTAGAGACACAGGTGCATAGATTTTATGCCTGATATAAACAAACCCTTCCTTGCACTGAGCCTTTCATGTGGGGGTGTGTCAGTCTAATCAGGAGTTGATTTTGGTTTGAGATTTCTTGTTGCTGTGGCTGCTTTTAGTGCACCACAGACTTAAAATTCCTTTAGTGTGATTCTGTGTTTAGGATGAGCCTGGTTTGCCAAAGGGTTTTTAAAAAATCAATGTCTTCTCCTTTAGCTTTAGGTCTTCCATTTGGACTGAGCCTCAGAGAAATTATCTCCCCACACTCTCAGCCTATTCTTGCATGAGCTGTTACTTGTCTCTCAATACCTGTTGGCCTCGTGGAGGATGAAAGTCTCTGCTATTTTGATTCAGACTCGATCTCGGGCATGCAGTGCGTTGCTGGGTCTCAGTGGTGTGGTCTTTTCAGTGGTCCTGCCCACCCCAGTTGTAGTTCTGGGCCCAGAACATATTCCTGCCATCCACCAGGGCTGGGGACTTTTTCTGTTCCCTTGTCCCAGCTGCAATGGGGTTTCACCAGTACAAGAAGGGCAGCAAACTCTATCCCTGGAAGTCAAAGCTTTTGTTCTGTAAAGGGATGGGGAAAGGGATCTGGGCAGATTTTGTGCCTTTCTCTCAGTGGCTGCTGTCTTATCACCCATGGTCAGCATTACAAGTATCCCTTCCTCAGAACACTCACGGTCATTGTGCTACTACACTGTGAGGTAAATTGAGAAGAGCCTTTAAGTAGATCCAAGTGTCACCTAAATCTGTGGCACTGAACAGCCCCGGTTCAGCCTTTAGTGATGCATTAAGAATCTTAATCTAATTCTTCTCACTAGTGTCGGGTGGCATCTTCCCCAGGTAAACAAGTGTTTGTCTCTCCTTGGAAATATCTTTTTTGAGATTTTAGGTTCATTGGCTGTCTTGCAACCTCAAATATTTAAGGGGTTCAATAAAAATTGTGAAGTTCTAGATTGTCCTATGTTTTTGTTGTTGTAAAGGTGGGAACTATGCCCTTCCCAGCTTTCTGTATCTATTGAAAAAAGACAATAGGTCCCAAGTGGAGTCACTGTACTAGGTCCCATGTCAGCAGACCAAGAATTAACACCTAACTTAGCTGCAGTTTCAGCCTCTCCCAGGAACCTACCCTTTAACTGGTCAATCTGGAATTACTTGGTCAGCACCATAGAGATAATACACCCTGTAGACCCATCCCATCCCTCATAGGAAGGTGACCTTGTCTGAAACAATCAAGTTTTTGCTAGAAACTTTATTGTCCTGCTTCCTTCTGCTTATAAAAGCCTTTCATTTTTCACAGTTCTTTGGACACCTTTTCTGCTAGGTGGGATGCTCCTTGATTCAAGAATCTTTGAATAAGGCCAACTAGATTTTCAAATTTCTTCAGTTGAACTTTGTTTTTTAACAGACTGGTGGCAGCAGCAGGAACAAAGACTTCCAACAGCTTCAGGGACAACACGAAACAGAGGCATGGTACCTGCAAACTCTTTTGAGTTCATTCTCTTTCTCACTATTTCTGAGGGATGTGGGTAACTTCCTCTCAATTTTGAGCTCCTCTGTCTTTGCATCAAGCTCCTGATCTAATTGGCTTTATAGTCAGTTCTGCATAGGGAACTGCTGGTAGTTCAGACCATAACTCCCCATTTGTGAACCCAAGTCCTTGGTTCTGTCCCCAGCTCCATGTTAGTAGCAGAATGCCTGTGGTTTAGTCTGAAATTTGCCATTTGTTTGGAATCCTTCCCCAGATTCAAGAACTGCTGGTGGTGCACACAAGGCCTTCTAATGGCCAGTCTGTGGTAACATCTCCTTGGTTACTGCTGGTGTATTAACAAGCACATGAGGTAAAGGCTATTGTTAATGTGCATCTTGGAAGGCAAAAGCCACAAAATTGGTGTGCATGGTCAAGCAGTTAAAAGCTGCTGGAGCAGTTGATGCCTGGGTGGATCAGTTGGTTGAGAGTCAAACTCTTGATCTCAGCTCAGGTTTTTATCTCAGGGTCATGAGTTTGAGCCACACTGGGTGTGGAGCCTATTTTTAAAAAATCTGTTGGAGCACTCACCACCTAACTCAAAGACTACTGTGTTGGGATAAGTTGGTCACAGAACAGGTTAGATTGACACCAAGTCACCTGCTAACCTTAAGAAAATTTCTGTGCAATAAGGTACACTGTAAAACACCTCATACAATGCCCACCCAGTGACACATCCATTTTAGGTATTAATTTGGCTCCTAGGGACCCAAAATCTTAGCTAGAAGAAATGAGCTCCTTAAATATGGGAGACTCAAGTATGCCACCTTCTGGCATACCTGCTTATTTTATGTATAAGAACTGTGCCCCAGCAGTTGTAGATATCTACAAAATGGTGAAATCATACTAAAAACAAGCTGGAGTTACAATGGCCTTTATGGGATATGTTCTAATTTGATAAGATCACTTAAAAAGTATACTTAAAAGCAAGGGTTCCCAAATCAAACAAATTGAATGACATACTTGCTTCAATTGGTATACAAAGGCCTCCAAAAGACTTCAAGATTCCAAAATAGCTTCATGGAAATATTTGTTATAAAAGGATAATAAAAAATTAGAGCTATAAGCAGTACTTAAAATAAAAGACTGTAAGGCTGATGGGACTCCTACTGCTCCACTCTATCCTTTATAATACTCATTCTAGTAAACCTCTGTCTGAATTGCCTTTCCATTCTGAAGAGACTATTAAACATTGAACTTTTAAAATAAGACCACCCAAGGCTATACAGACAATCCTTTTCAGTTGTCTTTTACTCCTTGGTCAAAGGTCAAACTAAAGGCCATAGGATGGGAAGTCACTGTTCTGACTGAACACATGATCATAGCAGACCACTTTGAAAGGACTTTGGGACAAAACTATTAACAACACCTGCTAAGGTATTGGCTTTACAGATGCTCCCATATCTACTCTCCAGGTGGGCTTCCATATGGATGTCTCCCAGAGTTGATGAGACTGAGGGTTTTCTGGTAAACTGCTACATGAATCCCTCAAATAGCCAATGGAATCCAAAAATTCAAAGTAATTTAAATCTTTGCCAAATTATGGTAGACAACAGAACCTGCAGATGGGATCCTGGGAAAACTGGCAGCAGCCAACTAAGGTGAGAATTCTAACCAGAGTCAGATTTCCTGGATCTCTGTCTGTAATACCGGGTTGAGAGAAGAAATCAAAATATCTTTTGAACCCTCTTTGGGGATACTTCTTGAAGCCAGTGGGTTGTTTAATACTACCAGGAATATTTATTATTTGTCCTGGCTGAAACCTGGCAAGATATTTAAGGTTCTTATTTTTAAGTACTTCTGTGACCAGAAGTTGGCCAGATTGGAAGCTAATGTTCAAAATCTAATAAGAACTTCTTTTTGAGGTCTTCTCTCACAAGCTAAAATGAACTATGTGCCCAGAGGGAAAGAAAACCTTCTAAGGCCTTTGTAAAAGGATTTACTAAAGCATTCTGAAGACAAGCAGCTCTAAATCCAGAACATAGACATCTTTTGATTTCCACTTCAATAGAAAATCTCCCTGTGGGGGCGCCTGGGTGGCTCAGTCGGTTAAGCATCCGACTTCAGCTCAGGTCACGATCTCGCGGTCTGTGAGTTCGAGCCCCGCGTCGGGCTCTGGGCTGATGGCTCAGAGCCTGGAGCCTGCTTCTGATTCTGTGTCTCCCTCTCTCTCTGCCCCTCCCCCATTCATGCTCTGTCTCTCTCTGTCCCAAAAATAAATAAACGTTAAAAAAGAATTAAAAAAAAAAAAAAAGAAAATCTCCCTGTTATAGAAAAGAACATTGAAGATAATGTAGTTGGATGGATGGATCAACCATTTAGATTGCAACCCAAATCTTTGAAGAATGAAAAGCAACTGTCCTTATCTTAAAAATTGTTGCAAAACCAGAAATGCAGTTCCAGAAACAATAAAAAGTCCAACTATCCTCTTTACCCATCCCCCAAATTTCATCTATTAATCTCAAAAAGCTTATATGGTTTGTAAAAATTCTGGCCTTAGGAAACGAGAGTCTTTCTGGTGGGAACTTGTATTCTTTCCCTCTGCCTTTGAGATGTAAATGTTCTACCTGGGTTTCTCCAGGAATTCTTATCCAAGCCATTTCTCTGAAATACCTTCAGGGAGGTAATTCTTATCAGAAGGAAAATAAAAGGGGGGAAAGATTATTTGAAACTTAGGTGACTGAAAAATCTTAAGTATCTTCTCCATAAATATTAGAAGAAAAAGCTTTAGCCATCTGAATAGGTGAAGTGCTCTCTTGTAATCTAGTGAGTTTTGCATTATCATGTCCATCTCATGGCTAAAATTATAGAATTGAAGCTATAAGGTGTGTGTGTGTGTGTGCGCACGCGCATGTGTATACTGTAAAATACATGTATTTGGTGTAGATGTGTGATATTTTCTACCTCTGGATGGTATTGCTGAAATTGATTTGCTAAAGAGTCCTATTTAATTGACTTAAAGAAAATTAACCATTTATATAAATTAAGTTTCCTAAGACTTTCAGAAATATAATAGGAACTAACCCAATGCCTTTCAGATTCACATTATCTGGGAAAATACTTGGTATTAAAGCTAATTTAAATGTGTTGGTTGCATTAAAGCATATATGTTATCAAGAATGAATATAATTTTGGCATGCAACTTTTATTCTTCCTGGGTTTATTAGCCAAGTAAGTTCATATGATCTATGTTACAAAATTTTTCAGCAAGAAAATAACTTGGTATAATAGATTTTTCATAGGTAATTTAAATATAATTGTTGAGAACAGGTGAACTAAACAGATATAAGTGGGATAAAAACTTTTAGGCAAACTTTTTAAAACGTTTTCTGAAGTCTTTTTGATAACCTGAAACCTTAAAGTTTTACTAAGTCAAATTAAATGATGGATAGTCATTAAATATCTAGATCATTTGCAGATAATATAAAATATTGAAATATTAATTGCTGACCATAGGTTTATCTATTTCGGGCTTCCTTTTGCAGAGGAACTAAAGATATTTGGGTCTATTAGTAAACATGTCCTGTGTCACACCGACAAATTCACTACAAGAAAGCTTGCATTTCCAGAAATTATACGGAGCATTTATAAATCTTCCAATCTACAGAAAGCTAAGAGAAGAGACAGTCCATAATTGTTTATTTCTCAATTTTCACCAGAAATTAAAGTTTCTAAGGGTTACGAATTTTAATAAACTTAATTGAAGCTACTAAAAATAAGTGACCCATCTCCATATGCAAGGAAAGTAGGAGAAAGTATGAGGAATGGAGATATGTTTTGGTTGAAGGGAAAGAATGTAATTCTGTCCTAAAGTAACATTGGTTATTTTAGAACGAGAAAGAGGAAAAACAGGAAAAAATCTGAATGCACAAAAGAAAGTTGTAGAATGTTTATGGAAAAAGAATCTTTGGAAAAAAATTAAAAAAAAAATTTTTTTTAACGTTTTTATTATTTTTGGGACAGAGAGAGACAGAGCATGAACGGGGGAGGGGCAGAGAAAGAGGGAGACACAGAATTGGAAACAGGCTCCAGGCTCCGAGCCATCAGCCCAGAGCCTGACGCGGGGCTCGAACTCACGGAGCGCGAGATCGTGACCTGGCTGAAGTTGGACGCTTAACCGACTGCGCCACCCAGGCGCCCCTGGAAAAAAATTTTAATATGTAGTCAAACTGGCTAAGATAGAATGAATTTAATTAAGTCAAATGAATTTTAATATCAAAAGTCAGCTGATAGAAAAATTAGAATTTGAGTTTCTCTTTGTTAAAAGGACAACTATGCGTTGTTGATGATGTTAAATTAATTAGGTTTAGTTGCTATGTTAAATTACATGGGAAGCATTTTGTGATACAGTGCTTGAAAAAAAATAAAGGCAAATAATGCAGGAAAGGGGGAGACAATAAGGAATTCCAGGGGTGGAGGCGGGAGAGAAGGGGAGGAAGCTGAACTAGAAACCCGCAGTTCAAAGACAACAGTAAAAAGGTAAGGCTGTACAGTCGTCAGCTTACAAAAGCTAGAGCTGGGCCACATTGTCAGCACTGTTGGGAATGCAAGCTGGGATTTAATCAATCATGTAATGCCATCCAGCTAACCAGTAGAAGAACTAAAACAAAATGAGGAATGCTCCAGCAAAGGAGAAGGTGGGTGTGGAGTGGAGCAAAGGGGCCAAATCCTGGCTATTATTTCAGATCACAGTCAGGAAAGAGAGTAGGGATGTGGGCTAGAATGGTGGAGAATCCTGTCAGAAGCACAGGAGGAGCCCTGCAAGCAGAGTGTGGGGGTGTGGGGGAGGGTGGGGCTGCTGCCGCCTTTGCTATTCACTACTTGTACCTGTTTTACCTTTGATAAAGATTTAAAAGAACCCCATATTGATGAGGGATAGAAGCAGAAAAATGTTCTGCTGTTAGCCTGCAAGGCTGACATATAGCTTTCATATTTACACAAGGATCCAATATGTGCTGGTTACTATATTCTTGAAGGTCTCATGATTACCTGTATATCTCACCAATCGTGGTTAATATCAAACTGAATGATAAGCACCAGAGAAATCGTGGGAAAGTAGTTTTATGAGAAGAAATTCCAAGAAGACATTTATGATCAAATATTCCCTGCACATCCCCTCTCTCTTGAGCACTAAGCATACAATAGGAAAAGTGCAGCCCTTTCTGCCCACAGGTCATGCTACTTAAATAAACTTACTAAGTTGCACCAACCGTCTCAAGAATGCTTTCTTGACCATTGCACTGATGATCTGGCAATAACATGTGGGTAATTCATCAACACCATTTATGTAGTTACTGTGTGATAGATACAATGTTAATATGATAAGCAAGAAAATACAGAAGCAGAAGTGTGAAAAAAAGAGAAGAAAGGAGACCTTTGTTGTAAAAACAGGGTCAAGATGACAGGAGAAGGGACAGATGAACCAGGAGTTCAGGCAAGTCCTAAGGACATGTTTCTCTAGAGAAGGAGGAGCAGGGTGATGCCTGATGATGGAATTTTGGCAAATTTAAGAACACAGTTTATCGCTCTAGACTGTCTTAGAATCAACTGAGCCCAGTTTTGTATCCAAAAGATGACTAACCAGGTGCTTTCAGACTGTGTGTCTGAACCACCTAGTCGGCCATCCCCCAGCCTCCAGCTGGATGCCTGACAACCTTCAGCTTCTAGACTCATTTCTAAGGATTATAACAAAAATCTAAAGTATGTAGAGAGTAGTAGGAAAAAAAATTTCAAGAATGGCACAATGTGTAACAGAGTGTACTTCTAAAAGAATGTCCCTTACAAAAAGAAAAAAAAAATAAAAAGAAAATCAAGCTGAAATAAAAGCATCTCAGAATGTATCTAAAAAAGAAAATCTGTCAAGTTCTCCTTAGCTTTTAATCTCCAAATACTTAGATAACTTAATGAGGAGGGAACAACACTTAAAAATTGTTCTTCCTTGACATAACTCTACCATAGTTAGGAATAATCATCTTCAAGATCTAGAGCTATTTTCTCAAAACCCCATCACCTGTCAAAATGCACCTGGCAGAACCTCTCTGGAGAGAGGGCCCCTTAGCCTGTCAGGTGAATTCTTACAAGGTGTTTCTTCCTCTCTTAGCTGGGTAAGAACCTTGCATTTTGGAAGACATGGTAAGTAACACATAATGATGCAAACAACTAAGTACTTGCAAGAGAACAAAGTATTCCGGTAAATTATTTAATGAGCTGTTTTGTCTAAAAAAAAGGAATTGGGGGTGGGGCACTGACAAAGGAGGATAAGCTGCACAGAGTGTCATGAAATCCTCAGGAGAGGCGTGATCTGTGGTGCAGGAAACAAGTCTGAAAAAGAATACCGCAGCTCATTGCATGGCTAAGGAGAGGGGGCTAACATTTATTGAGCACCAGCCTTGTGGGGGCACTGTGCCACTCTGTGCGGGGCTGTCTGGCCTGCTGGCACACCTCTCAGCTGTCTGTTCCCTGCTGAAGGAGAGAGGTTGGAGGCAAGCCTAGCCTCTGTGTGACCCTACAAATGATAACAGTCAAACATAATAGTAAACATAATGGTTACATGTATGGAAAGCTTACCATCAGCCAGACACTGTTCTAAGTGCTTTGCATACATTAACTTTAGTCTTTGCAACAAGTATGTGAAGGAAGTAATTACCCCATTTCACAGATGAAGGACCTATGAACCACTAGCTACGAATGTAAAGGAGCCAATTGGTTTGGTTTGAGGTTATGTGCTGTGCCTTGGTATAAGATCATATCTTGTACAAGATAGCATGCCGGGTCATAACGTGTCTAAGCAAACCTCCCAAATTGTCCTCAAACACAGTGGCTCACCTGGAAATGCAAAACTACCTATTTGGGAAGCATCTTCTCTTGTTGGTCAACTCAGCCTCCAACATTAGTCACTTTTTCTGAAAAAAGAATGCTAATCCCTTAGTTTCTTTCCCCACTGCTCCTGTTTATAGGTGTTCTGTGGGCCTTCTCCATTTTCTGTAGCTGCCAGAGACTTTTAGAGTGTAAAAAGACCTGAGTGACTACCGAGGGAATAGGACGAAGTGAGGATGGCAGGCTAGAGTGGTACTCTCAGGGGCAAGCGCAGGTCCAGACCATCAGTCTGTAACTGAGGCAGGTGGACAAAGTGAACAAGAAGAAAATGGAGAAAGCCGGCACCGTTGGGGGTATCTGGGTGGGCCCAGCAGTGGTGGGTGCCCAGCCTCCAGTCTCACTTCCAGGATCACTGGAGTGGTGCAGTGTCTCTGCCCCGACGTTGTCTTCTGCTGGAGGTCAATTCTACGTCTCCCTTTATCTTTATTCAAACATTACTTCATCGTTCCTACCTCTGCATGGTTATACTCGTAAAGCCACGGCTTTACAAGAGTGGATCAGAGAAACTCAGCCTCAGTAACAAAAAGAAATTTCAACATAATTTCTTGTACCTTTAAATCTGTGACAGGGATATTTAATCTGCACCAACCGCAGCAATTGTTTAAAAATCCCCCTTTTCTCCGTTGTTGGTGGGAACGCAGACTGGTGCAGCCACTCTGGAAAAGAGTGTGGAGATGCCTCAAAAAATTAAAAATAGAACCACCCTATAATCCAGTAATTGTGCTGGTAGGTATTTACCCCCCAAATACAAAAACACTAATTCAAAGGGATACATGTACCCCAATGTTTATCATAGCATTATTTATAATGGCCAAACAATGGAAGCAGCCCAAGTGTCCATCGATAGATGAATTGGATAAAGAAGGTGTGAAATCTATCTATCTATCTATATATCTACGTATTCAGCTGTAAAAAAGAATGGAATCTTGCCATCTTGAAATGACATGGATGGAGCTAGAGAGCATTATGCTAAGTGAAATAAGTAAGTCAGAGAAACACAAATACCATATGATTTCATTCCTATATGGAATTTAAGAAAAAAAATGAGCAAAGGAAAAAAGACCAATCAAGAAACAGACTTTTAACTGCAGAGAACAAACTGATGGTTGCCAGAAGTTAGGTGGGGGGGGGGGGAGGGAAATGGGTGAAACAGATGATGGGGATTAGGGAGTGCCCTTGTGATGAGCACTGGGTGATGCGTGGAAGTGTTGAACACCTGAAACTAGCATAACACTATATGTTAACTGTATTAGAACTTAAATAAAAACTTAATTAAGAAAATAAAAATCCCCCCTTTCCCAACAATTTATATTTAGGTGAACACATAGTTATCACCTACTCCAGGAGGTGCACTGCTATAATAGTAGCCCTGGGACCCATGTTCTGGTCAGGGTTCGGTTGCAGAAGCAGAGCCACAGTGAGTAATAGAGAACGAGGGGTTCCCCGCAGGAGCCACACCTTTGTAACTGTGGGAACCCACAAGGGAGACTGCTGATGGTGCAGCATCTGGTGCAGGCAGATCGGGAGGAAAGCCGAAAGTCACATGAGAGAGAGAGCAAGGACAAACCGCACCCCTGTCTCACCATCTCCAACCTCAGCCACAAGATTGGCCTGCAAGAGAAGCTGTGCCCATCTGCACAACACTGCCCATGTTCCAGGCTGGGGCTGCAGGGGCCGGCCTGCTGCCCCAATGACACAGCCAGCTCCTCGACCGAGGTGAGGGCACGGTGGCACCCGGCCTTCCACTGACCATCACAGCATGAGGAAGAGAGCAGCTTCTTCGCCTCTGCCTTCCAAACCTTGCACACCTCTGTCTGGTGCGGACCTTAACTGAGAAACATCCAGGAAAAAGAATTCTGGGAAACAGAGCTCCTGCTTAGCTAAGTCAACACAGGGCAAAGTCACCGAAAGAAAACACATAGGCTGAGAGTGTCTCCGGCAAACCAGGGGTATGATCACTCTACTGGTACACCACAGCTCCTTCACAACTCCTCAGAGCCCCTCTCTGAGTCCTTGCCCACCCACCCCTGTCCTGTCTCCTGCCACCTCTCTGGATCACAGACCCCAAAGACCTGGCCTGGAAAATCCTCAGTGAGGGCCCTCAGGGTCAGAGCTGAGCTCCAGCAGCCAGGAAGAAGGAAAGGGCTGTGGAGGGCCATGCTTTAGCAATTTCAGCCTCCTCATATTGGGACATAATTGGGCAGTTTAGGATATTGTTGGGATAAGTGCCCCTCAATTCTTACTGTGTACTGTTACTTTTCAAACTTGCATCACTTTGTCACTTGTTTAATGTATTTAATAAACGTTTATTTAGTGCCTGATTTGTTATGGGCAGTCAGTGTCCGGTACTAGAAGGGAGGAGTCCTGGGTCATCGGTGGTGTGTCCTTAACAAGTGCCTGACTGTCCTCAGCAGGTGTACGGAATGAATGAACAAAGGAATGAATGAATGAATGAACAGAAAGAGAGCTCTGGAAAAATGAGAACAGCTTTCTGGGGAGGTTTGTCATTTTATCCGTGAAAAGCATGGAGAACTGCTCTCTTTTCTTTGCCAGCAATCTTCCTTAGCGTGGGCCACTCGCGTGGGGTAACCCCTTGTGGGTAATACAGGCACAGAGCCCCAGAAGCTCTATGGGTGCTCTGACTCTGAATTTTGCTGCTAACGTGAATTTAATTCAGGACCTTAATGGTGTTTTAAAATGGCTTTTATATTTAATTATAGATAACATAGGTAAGTATAGGCAAGCAATTACTTAAAGGCAAGCAGACACAGGAAATCCAAGAGCACTAATAGGTTTCTAATGACCAGTTATTTATTGTATTGCAAGTTTAATTAAATTGCTTCCTTCAAATGCAACTCATTGCTGATTAATAAAAATATGTTTTCTATTTACGTGACATGACTGCTTAGTATCCCATCTTACTTTGCAGCCAAAATAAGACTTCATAAATGTGAGTGCAAATTATATTTAACTTGTATCAATAGATTAGAGGCTCAGCTCTACTAATCCTGATGCAATTAGGTGAACTTAAAAAGACATTGAATCAATTTTCTTTTCCTGAAGATAATAGTCTTGGGAATGATTCTTATATTTTTCTATGGTCCTTATGTTCATATCATTATAAAAAGAACCTTTGATCTTAAATTCTGCTACCCCATATATGGAAAACTGGGCACACGAATCCCACAGTCCTCCTTCCCTTTGGCTCTATGACAAACGTTCAGAATAGACCCTGAAAATAGAAGCCAGCCACTTCTGCTAAGCAACACAGTATCTTTCCTCTCAGAGACTAAAGAGCCCAGGAGGGTCCCTTCAACTGCCTTCCTGTTTCTCCAAGTCTTGTTTGCAACAAAGTCTAGAAGGTACAATAGGGATGTTGGAATCTAATACATGCAGGCATTTTTGTACAACAGGCATAAAGTGGATTACAAATGAAATCCTACTTGCCCAATAACACCTGGTATCTATCCTCCTGGGATACTTGGTAAGTAGGATTTATTGCTTGCCTTCCTGGCAAGTAGCAACAACTGTGAGTGGGTGGGAATGCTCCAGGGACAATGGAGTTAGGATGCTGGAAATTACAATAAGGTCTGACTGACTCTGAACCATTAACACTGGCGAGTGGCATTTGCCATGGTTGGAACTGGGCAGAGTTCCAAGATATCCGTATCCTTAATCTTGGGATCACTTACCTATAGCACGGAGAGACGGCCAGGGGATGGGGGGGCTCCTGTCCAAGTCCTACCCCAGAGTCACAGGGTTGATCAATATCATCATTCATCAAAATAACACCTGGAACTGATAGAGATATCCTCTCCACTCCTGTACTGGCAATGCTTAAAACTTAAATATACTATTGTGAGAATTATAGACTCTTAGAGTCATAGGGACCTTGATGGTTAATGGGCTCAATCTCTTGGCCAGTGCAAGAGTTCCATTTGCAATCTGTGTCAGAGCCAGTTGGCTGGTCACTAAAGCCTCAGGTTTCTTCTTCCATGGTGTGGAATTGTCTTGGGAGGCAGCTATGCATACCTTCTTGCACCAGGTGAGATCAGGTGACTAGCTCACACCTAGGGATGGAGGTGGAGGTGCTGTGTGTCAGTCAGGCACAGTCCTCAGGCTGGAGGCAGAGGGGTCGAACACTGCAGTGGGCAGAGCAGCACGATGGAAGGTGTGGGGTCCTGCATCACCACCCACATCATCACCCCTACCAGCTGGGATGGTCACATTGGACATGAGTCAGAAACAAGCTTGTATTGTGTTAAGACATGGAACATTTGGAATTTGTTTATAACAGCAACTGGCATTACCCTAACTAATGCACAGATGATGATTCAGTTACTGCTTGAATATTTTTGTGCTGAGAAACTTCCTGCTTTAGAACACAGTCCACTCTATTTCTGAATGAATAGATTACCATCCTTTATCACACATCAACATCCCCTTCACTCTACCTTCCACATACTGGCCTTGGCTCAGCTACACAAAATGATACAAGTCCCATTACTTACATGTAGATCTGTATTTACAAAGGTTTATCTGTATGAACAGTTGAAATACAGCTGTGCTGTGGGAACACTAAATCACTGGGTGGTGCTGCATACCCATTACACCTCTGAGCAGTTGAATATCAGCATGGGATGAGAGCAAGTTATGATTGGTGCCAAAGGGTAGTAACCGGAGTCCAGAACAGTAAAATGTACAGCCTCAAATATGAATTCTGTCCCCCGCTGCATTTACCCTGGGTCTCTCTCATCTTCTTCAGGATTTCAGAGTAAACCGTCTCTAGAATGAGGTTGAAAACCCATTGTATTTGAGAGATGATATTTTCCCAGTAAAAGGGCTATAGCAATATTTTAAGTCTTATATGTTCTTCTAAAATCTTGTCACTCTCCCATCAAGAGGTGCAGTGTATTTTGCCAGCTCTTTAACCTGTGCTAACTGTTGTGACTACTGCTTATGACTGTCTGCATGAATGGGGTGCAGAAGCAATCTGTATGACTTCTGAGGTGACAAGGCTTCCACCTCCTCGCTCTATGGGGATGCTCACCTTGGGACCCAGGCCACATGGAGAGGCTGCATGTAGGTATCTGGTTGACAGCCCCCACAAAAGTCAACCAGCACTGACAGCCAGGAATGTGAGCCTTCTGGCTCTAGTTCCCTCCTTCAAACTGAATGGAGGAGACACACACTATTCCTGTGGAGCCCTGCTCAAACAACAGATGTGTGAACAGAATAAATGGTGCCGTTGTTTTAAGCCTCTAAATTTCAGAGTGGCTTTTTACATGGCAATGGATAACTGGAACATTTCACTATGACATCCTATGATAAGGCCTACAAACATTGCTTCTGTTCTGGGTAAGAGTGAGCACACCAACAGAGCTCACACGAGGTCTGCCAAATGATTTACTAGAAGAAAAAAAAGCCATAATTTCAAATATTTTTAGAGTTACGTGGTCAGGGACCACATTCATTTCAAGTTTCTTAGATCAGGGAAAGTAGGTAAAAGTTATTGGTGAATGCAGTCCAGGTACGTGGAAGGACTTTCCAGGTTGTGGACTGAGGCTGGCATATCGTCTGTCATTGGCAATGACCATGCAGAGGTGAGTGGCCACCATGCTGCAGGGGTGTTGGTATGAGGCATAAAGGCTGGATGAGGGGACATTCTGAATTTGATTCTATGATTCTGTAACTGAGTGACCTTTGCTGCCTTTACAAAGCTTTTCCTTGAAGGCATCATCCTAGGCACACCTGAGGCTATGACCTGGATTTTCAAGGAATGTCTGAGATCTTTCTTTTGATGGTGGCTCTGAGGAAATGCCAAGAAGGGTTTGCCAGCCCTGGAGTCTCTGGAAGTGACATCCATTGAGGCACATGTAAATTTTCAATATGTATTTTATTCTAGAAAGGTCTATGTATTTCACCACAGCTCAGAATAAAAACAACTCTTGGCAAATTCACAATAGAATTCTAACCTTTCCTGAGAAGAAGCCAAATATCATTTTATCTGTGAAAAGATTCCATTACTCTTTCTCATGAGATTGATTATTCTACTTTAGCTCTGTATCTTTCATAAAGAGATTCACATTTTTCTAGAAAACACATCAGTATTATTTATAATTGACAACTTCTCCTTGGATGATTTAGGATGTACTTCTGCCAAGACATGAATTTAGATATTAAATATTATTCAATGTCAATTATGCTATGATTATTCTGGAAGCTTTTTTTATATTCAATTTTTACTCATTTCGCTTATGCTGTAATTTAAATATGGGATTTTCTTTATTGTATTGAACATATTACCAATGCAGTGCTTTAGCTTAATAACTGTACCATGCATATAAGTTTAAGTACTTTCCAAGTTCTTGAGCCAAACTAAAATAAAGTGTGTTATGTCTCCAAATTGGAGAAGAGAATTTATTATAATTCTTTTGAAGACTGTGAAAGAAAACAGACAACTGCAGGATTATTTTTAATTCCCAAAAAGAATTTGAAATATTTTTGTCACAGTGCTATGGAAACTACAGTCAGGAACAAGGCGATACCTCATCAGAGTAAAATGTTCGTTGCCTTAGATATTTATTTAATTGAATGATCTATTTCATCAGTTTGAACAAATTCGTGTTCAAATGTTAATGTTTCAGGTAATCACTTCAGTCTCCACCTGAGCAGATTAAAATTTGTCTCAGGACCTCCCTCTGCATTGTCCAAGAATTACCAGCCTAAAGGGGGCTGGCTGTTTCCTAAACATGCAGTGGGAGAACCGGAGGCTGTAAGTGCCTGCCTGAGGCCTCCAGCACCCGCTGCCTCTGCTCCCCATGGTGGCCCTGCTGGCTTCAGGCATCCTTCAGGATGCTGTTGCCTTGCCTCTGCTCATTTGGGAGAGAAGAGGGGGAACCCAGTGTATGCTCACTTGGCATGATCCACCAGGTCTGGGGTCTGGGCTCACTCACTTTCAGAACAGGGGCAATTGTAACTGGATGACCATGAGACATTCCAGCAGCCAGTCCCTCTCCTTGGGCCACCTCCCCAGGTGGCACCTCTTGAGTTACCCTCACACATGCGCCCATTGTCCCTCCAAAGATGCTGGTAGGGAGGATCTTCCAGCCTCAGCCAGCTCAGCTGGGTTAGCTGACCCATGACCATCAAGACCTAGGTCATCAGACCACCTTCACTTCTTTTGATGGGGGATTGCTTACACTCTGGGTGGCTTCCCCTTCCAAAGCACTATTCAGTCAAAACAGTATCTTGATGAAGGGCTGAGGAGACTATGGAAACTGGCTGACAACCTCTCAGCTTTATATACCTAGAGATACGGCGGGGGGGGGGGGGGGGGGCGGGGGAAGGGGGGTGGGGAGGATAGCTTTTGTCAAGTCACAGAAACAGTCCTACTGACTTTCCACATACAGCAGATACCTGTCTCACCTGTCTATAACCAGTCGGAGCCTGCAAGTATCTCTTCCCAGTACAGAAGGTGCCTTGCTGCCTCACCTACAGTCAAGAAAGTGCCAACTCACATGGGGCAGTTTATGCAGGCTAAAAAGTAGTTTAAATTCTGGCAAAGCAGGCATCCAGGTATCTCAAAATTAAGAAACAAAAGTGAGCTTCTGTGGAGCAATAACATATCCTGTACATGGACTAATGACATTTACACCGTAGTGACCTGGGACAGTTGCTCTAGTGAAGTAAATGCATGGCATGTATTTTGCAAGCTTGAGAATGTTCCTGTCACCCTCTCTGTAATGGGAAAGGCAACATTTGTGTAGCACTAAATCACATCTGTGAAGCATTTTGGAATCTGCAGCTGGAAAGTGTTAGGAGCAACTGAGAGTGATAGATGAGACCCCCTGGTGCAGGTTCCTCCCTTGTCCTCCATGTAGGAAGTGGGAAAAACTCTTCCCTGCAGGTTCCAAGGAAGAAACCGTGCTTGCTCTTTTCATTGAAGCTTCATCCATCACCTCCAGGAAAATGACTCCCAGACTCACATCCCCAACTCTATCTCCCTCTGGAGCTCTGAATCACATCCCTAACTTCCAGACATCTGCACCTCCCTGGCCTGCCAGCACCTCAAACTAATGTGTCTAAAATAAAACTTGTTATCTGGCCCCTTAAATTGGCCCCTCCAGGCTCACTTTTTCAGGGGAGGGTCTCTATGATTCCTCTTGATCTTCTTCCTCCTGCATCTACCCAGTGAGAGGAGGCATTTATTTTTATGTATGTATTCAACAAAGTGTTTACTGAGTACCTACTGTGCTTGCTTGTGGGGGAGGATACAAGCTTAAATCCAGATCCTCAAGGAGCTTCGATTCAGGAAAGGCAGACAAAGCATCTGTGTGGCATGAGAGAAGGATAAAATCAAAATGAAGATTAAATATATACTTTTGAAGGGAAATGGAGGGGAACACGCTTTTGGTGAAGAGGGTTTACGTTTGTTGAGTGCCCACCCTTTGCTCGGTATATTGTACACTGCTTTGGTTTGGGTTTTTCCCCAGAAGCCGGTCCCAAGGGAAGGATGGGAGGCAAGAGGTATGTTTAGGAGAGGGTCCTGGACAAGATCTGCAGGGGCGTGACACACAGAGGGGGAGGTCAGTCAACAGGGTTGCACTGTGGGCACTCGAAGCTAAACTCATGGGGGATTTGAGGGAGGCAGTGTAGGGCTGTCCTTCCCAAGGGGCAAGAGAACTGTCCTCTGCCATTGCTGAGGGTCACCCTGGCATTTAGAGCTGGTCACATGCACTTGAGCAGAGAAGACTCCATGTGGTCACAGAAATCTCCCAAGGGCAGAGACCCCCAGTTTAGTAATGGACTGGGGCAGTGAGGGTTGAGAACATGTGATCAGAGCCTTGACAGCCTCCACCCCATGAACATTGTCTTACTGAAGCCCCTGTCAAAATGATACAGCAGGTTGAACTCATCTCACTTTGAATACGCAGGCTTGGGCAGCCTCGGTAACTTGCACAGACAGGGAACTGGTCGCAATAGAAAGAGGCTTGACCTTATGCCTGTTTGACTCTGCAGCCCACAATCTTGGCTCAACAGCATTAGCTGGGAGACATAGCAGGCTGCATGGAGGAGGCACTAGAGACAGTTGTGGATGTGTGTGGCTCTCCTGAAGCTTGCAGGTTGACATTGCAGGTTTCAGTCTTGGTTTCCAGTTAGTAATACCTTCACACCTGCCTTTTTTCCTTTGCTGACTAGTGGGGTGACCGCTTGCTCTCACTGCCATTTCCAGTTCTTTTCCGACTCTCATGGCCACTCAGTGTCTGTGTTCCTCTCTGTTGCTTTTCCTCACCTCCCCTGCAGTGCAGTGCTCCCCAGGGCTCTGCCCTCTGAAAGCTTTCCTCGCCTCTTCTCCACGGATGAAAGCACTCCCTCCCCCGGGTCTTCCTGCTGCCTAGAAGCTGCTGATTTCAAGTGTGCATTTTCAGCTCTTGCCTTATTCATGAGCTCCAGGGGTTGGGTGGATATAAAAGAGATTCTGGAGTTCTGCTCTTTGAATGCGAATCCTGACTCTTCTACTGGGTAGCTGTGGGACCCTGGGCAAGTTACTTATCCTCTCTCTGCCTCAATTTCCTTGCCTGTAAAAGGGAGGCAGTACATGGATTCAATGTCAGTGTGGGGCTGTGCCAACAGCTGGTTCTCATTCTGTGACCATACTTGTTTAGCTATTGTATTTCCATCTGTTTGTTGCACATCCTCCTGTAGGGCCAAAGGTCCTTAGCACCTGGGCCCCTACTCCCATGCTATTTTATTTTTTATCTCTATTTTTAAAATTACGGTGAATTATGCTTAACATAAAACTTAACCATTTTAACCATTTTAGGTATTCAAGGGCATTTAGTTCATTCACGTTGAGGTGCACCTTACGTCATCTGTTAACCAATGAGCTCCTATCTTGTGTCTCCCTGGTTCAGATTTCTCCTTGCCCCAGATGACTGCATTTCAGGGCTGCGCAACTTTCTAAACATTGCAATGCCCTGGGAGAGACACTTGATGGCTCTTCAGGGCCCTCAGGATCCAACCAATCTTTGACTTTCTAGTGCTTTCATTCTGTGTCTTTGACTACATACTCTCCAAACCCATCGCTCCCTGTTCTGCCAGTGAGGTTTCCTCTTGATTCCTCACACTCCACCTTTGACCTTATAGATGATCTTCTCTCTCCCTTGAGGGTTGTCTCCTCTCCTTCATCCCAGGCAAGTTGAGTCTATCCATGAGACTGAAACACCTCCTCCCTGGAACGCTCCTGGCTGCCTCTTCCGTTGTCCTTCATGGTAAAATGTTTCAGTAGGGGGCCTGACTTCAAAAATAGACTTCATATCCTGAAGATGGATTATGATCAGCCTGCTGATTCTCTGGGGTGTAGGACAGTGCTCTACCAACTGAATGGGTGCTCGCATAGATGGATAATAGACTCAGGGCTAATTATACCAGAGGGCTTGCTCTGGAAATCAGAACAATAGATAATGATTTGGAGGGGCAGATTTTGAATGGAGAGAAGTCTATGTGCTTTGCAGAGAAGGGAGAACTGATGTCAAAACTAAGGTGTTTGTTGGGAGGGTCCCAGGCCTGCAGACGGTGTGTTTGGGTGTGGCTCCTGCTTGCCTTCTCTCCATGCATTACAGATGCAGACATTACAAGTACTAGAAGCCATGAGTTCCATAGCTATTAGGAGCCTTGCTGTTATGACTTCATGCTCACACACACAGCACATACTATATGAAATTAATTTTGAGGGATTCATTTCTTTTTATAAAAAGAAAGCACAATAGAAGTTCCAGATCTCAGATGCTGAAAAGCATTTGTTATGATCTCATATGGTCTTGGAGTGAGAGGGAATTTAGAGGTCAACTGGTTCAGCCCTTTCAAACTCAGTTTAGTCCAACTCTGCAGGTATATATTAAATGCCTACACTGCTCAGGACATTTTTTGACAGGTCTTAATGACCAGTAAAACATAGTATTTTCCCTTGAGGAGTTTGTGGGCTGGTAGGGCTACAAGATTGCTATACAATAAGTATAAAAGTAGGGAAGAATATGAAAGATTCAGGAAAAAAGGGCCAAGCAGATTCACAGGAGAGGCAATTAGGAAGGACTTCCTGGAGGAAATGGTCTGTAAGATGGATGGGTTTCTACAGGTGCAGAGCGATGCAGCACAAGTTACACCCATGAGCAAGGAAATATGGGTTTGGGAAAGAGCTTGGAAGATGAAGAGTCACAGCCTATGGAAAACCAGTGGGGGGTAGGGGGAGGCAGCATCCTTGCATCAGGAAGCAAAGCTGGTTCCACAGTGAAGACTCCACAGTGGATGGAAAGAGGAGAGGCTGTGGACAGAAGTGCTATGGTACAGTTAGAGATAGTAACAGGGATATAGGAGGCACTTGGGGGAATACACATCCATTATGATGTTAGGAAGCTGAAAAAAAATTCGTGACTAGGTACATATAAGAGACTGGGTTAGGGGAGGCCTCCAAGGTTGGCTTCTGTCTTAAACTTGGGCACTTAGGTTAATGGTGGGGTCAGGGGAGCCACAGGATGGTGTGGTTTGGTTGAAATTCACTTGGTTGCATGTGACAGAAACCCAGCCCAAACTGACTTAAGCAAACACAAGATTATAGTGGCACATGGATGCTTTAGGCACAGCTTCCTTTATGAACTCCCATCCCTGCTCTAGCAAGAGCTATCATTATCTATATGTATGCCAAATCTCAGGACCTGCTGAGTGATGTGGCCACCCTGGACTAATCATCTCTAGGGGTGAATGATTCTGATTGACCAGCCTTAGCCCCCGGGCCTGCTGGGGACATGGGTGCAGGTGCAGTGAGCAGCCATCTATGAGGGTCATGTGGACCAGGGATGGGGGGCTCCCCAAAGGAAGTAGTGCTGGGCTGAACAGAGGTGCTTTAATGAGATTCTTTACAGACATAATTTGTGGCTGAATTCTTTATTTTTGGGATCCTACTTCCCAAGACTGCTGATGCTGTTGTTGGACAACTCAACCTTATTAGAAAGTCTTTCTCTATGTTTAGCTGAACCTGCCTCCCTGTAACTCTAATTCACTTTAGTTTTCTTCCTAATAACAAGGCAAAACAAATATCCCTTCTAACATTTTATTCAATTGTGGAGATTTCAAGAGCCTCTAAAGAGGTGAGATTAGAAATTTTTTTGATGTTTACTCATTTATTCTGAGAGATAATGGCAGAGAGAGAGAGAGAGAGAGAGAGAGAGAGAGAGAGAGAATGAATCCCACAGGGATCAAACTCATGAACCTTGGGATCATGAGCTGAGCTGAAATCCAGAGTCAGACACTTAACTGACTGAACCACCCAGGTTCCCCAAGAGGTGAGATGCTTTGGCTTTTAGTTTATAGGAGAAGTAACTGAGGTTCACAGCAGTGATGTCACTTGCCTGAAGGAGCCCAGAGACAGTCTCTCCTCACTGCATCACATTGCCTGTACTGGTCCGCAGGCTCTGCTTTCACACAGCACCTAATGTACAACACATACAGAAACTATTTATTGAATGAATGAACAGTGCTCCAGATGGCTCACTCTGATACCTTTCCAGCATGAAGGCCAAGCTGTTCAGCATGGTAACAATTGTTGCATATTGAGGGCCTTCACTGGTTTCTGATTGATAATAAATAATTCATATTAGTTACAATACCTTGTTATAAACAACAGAAATGGATTCTGGCTGATTTAATAATAAAAAAAGGAACTAATTAAGGAAAATTGGGACATCCATAGGATCACCAGGAAGACTGGCAAAGTAGTGGAGGCCACAGCCCAGGCTTTCCATGCCAATCATGCCTGGCATGGGTCTGGTGACAATTGACTCTGTCCTCAACATACAACATGGTTGGCCCTGCCCCTGCCATCTGCCCCCACCTGCCCTTGCAGCTGGAACTCCATGATGCCGCATCAGCCACCTTCCTTCTACCTCTCAGGGCATGGGGCGTTGGGGGGGGGGGCGGGGGAGGTGGGGCGGTTAGCTCTCAACCAGCAAAGCCTGAGCCACATCCCTACACCCTGGCTGAAAAAACAAATATCTGACTTTCACCAAGTGGATAATCGCCCAAATCTAAGAAGGAGTTCAGATCTTGGGCAGCCAGAAACCTGACATACAGTGACCCATCCTGTTTCCTCTGAGCTTTCTCTTCTTTGGACAGACACCTTCTCTTCCTTCATCCTAAATTTATGGGTGAGGCCTCTAGATCCAATTACCACCTGCCATTAATATTTGGTTCCCAGAATTGAAAGTAATTCTGCAAATGAGGTCTGACAAGCCCAAGGCACGATGGGATTATTTCTTTCCATATTCCATCCTTTAACTTCCATTAATACATCATAAGATTTCATTACTTTTCTAGGCGGTCATACTACACTGATGACTCATGTTGGCTCATATTATGCTTGTGGTCGACTCAATTCCCAAGATCTTTTCCTGTGAGTGGCTGTTAAGCCAGGTCTTCTCAATCATTTACTTATATAATTGCCTTATTGAACATGTGCACATTTAACTGAGTAATATAACACTGTATTTGTAATACTTCAACTATTTAGTTCACACCCTTAAATTCCTTTACACTGTAGTACATTTTACTTGGCTACTTCAATCACAAACTGCAAACTGGTGGCCTATGGGCCAATTTGGCCATGCACTCATTTTGTTTGGCTAATATAGTATTTCTTTGAGAACTTATTTTGTTGCCAACAGTTGAACATCAGGAGATCTCCCATAAAAAGCAGGCCTTCCAACTTCTCTTGAAAAGTAGAAATATCTGGCAATACTAGGCCCTTGTTTCCTCGAGGCAATGTGTGATTGGCTGGAGCCGAGGAGCAGCTATGCACTTTGCAAGGTGCAGACCCCACCATGCTCTATCGTTTCATCCACTTCATGCCGCTTCATGAATTTCCATGCCCTGTGCAGCCTCTAAGTACATTTGGGATTGCAACCTGTTTGCTGTGGGAGTTGGTTAAGGCAGAAGCTGAAGAGGTAGAGTGGAAATAGAGGAGGTCTGAGAAAGGTGGGGCTCAGTGGCCCTGTGCTTGCTCTTGTGTGGTCTCCATAGAGAGGGAAGCTGAGGACAGAGGGGTGGCTCTGGGCCCCTGGCACATGTGTCTGTGGTCTGTCTGGCATGCCACTTGTTCTGGAAATTCTCACCTTTCCTTCTGTGTGACTCCTGAGGGTGCTGCCAGGTTTTAGATGATCCTGCTCCTGTGGCCAGCACACATTGGTCCAGAAAGTGACCACTTGGGCCAAGATAGATGGTAGGGTTTTAAAACTTCCAGCCCCTGACAGCATCAGATGAGTATCTTTGGTGAGTGGCTAAAGCCATTGGATGAAATGCTTCTGGAGCTTTGACAGTGTCTCCTATCCTGTGGGTTGGGAAGTGGAGGCAGCTGGTAGAAGAGAGGGAAGGAGCATGTCATCATATAGAGAAGTGTGAAGAGCAAGACACACTGTGGGACTTCTGCAGTAAGCTGGCCTAGCTCTTAGCCTGGGGTCCTGTGAGGTGCTCCTAATTCTCAGTCTACCCTGCTCATTTAAACCTGGCTTCATTTCTATTGTTTGCTACCAAATGCACCTGGGACATTTGAGTACAGGTGGCTCCCGCTCTCTGCAAACCCTTCTAGTGTCTGAGGGCTCCCCGTCTTGTTCCCCCTTGTGTCCTGTGTCCATGCCACCTGCTTTTGTTTTTTTTTAAATTTTTTTTAACGTTTATTTATTTTTGGGACAGAGAGAGACAGAGCATGAACGGGGGAGGGGCAGAGAGAGAGAGGGAGACACAGAATCAGAAGCAGGCTCCAGGCTCTGAGGCATCAGCCCAGAGCCCAATGCGGGGCTCGAACTCACGGACTGCAAGATCGTGACCTGAGCTGAAGTCGGACGCTTAACCGACTGAGCCACCCAGGCGCCCCGACCCCTGCTTTTGAATCAAGCATTCTGGGTCCTCTTGAAAATTCCCCTTTGTTGTTCCTGAGGGAGGGTCAAAACATGAAGGCCGTTCTGTGCACTGTGACCTGCCCTCTGGCCTCCTGGGCAGTCTGCTCCCAGGTTCCTGTTAGCCAGGTGCTCAGAGATGCTGTCCACCTCACAAAGTTGCCAGTGCTCATGTGAATAATACATACTGAAATCCACACCACTGAGAGACATCCACAAAGCAGGTCGCAAAGTTTCTAGGAACTGGCGACCTGGTATGAGCTCAGGATACCCGGAACGGAGATGTTAAGATGTGTGGTGTTTAAAACACCACTAGGTGATGATTCTGAGACCTTTATTTTATTAATTCCACAAGTATTTATTGAGCAAACACTGTGTACCAAGAAATGCTCCAGGCACTGGGGCTATTATAATGGAAAAATATGTAGTTGATCAAGAGTTTATATTCCAATGGAATGTGATCTTAGTAGGTATTAAGTTCTGGAAACACAAAAATTAACAAAATTCAGCGTCAATGGTTTCATAACTATAAACCTTATCTCCCTGGCATGTAAAATGAAATTAAAATAGTTATCTCACAGGGCCCTTTAGAGGATTAAATAAAATAATGCATAGACTCGTTCTTGGCATTTAAGCCTCAACAAATATTACATTCTCCCTAAAAAGTCAAAAAAGGTACACTTAATTTCACAAACCACAGGTTAGCCTGACTGATGGGCGAGCCCTCAGCGCCTATTCTGATGTTAGCTTCGGCAAGAACTATCTGGCTGTGTGAGAGCTTCCAGCTCAGGATCCAATGGTTTGTGCTGGCCCTGAGAGAGATGGGGGACACAGCGCGCTGGGAACCCAAAGCGGCCACGAGGGGGCAGCGCACTGCAGGGAATCTTCCCGGTCGACCCCAACCCACCGCCAAACTTCCCTGCTGCTCCCGGTCCTCCGTACGTACTTCCGTTGCTCTGACGCTCCCAGAAGCCGGGGCGTCGGGAGGGAGAGCTCGAATTCCCCTTCCTCTGCGTCTCCCGAGGAGAAATTGGAGCGGGGTTCGCGAGACTGCGCCGCAGTGGGCGCGGCGCGGAGCCGGGTGCCCTGCGCGAGGGTGTGGGTCCGGCGGGCAGCGGCGCCAGCCTCGGACTAGCGACTCCGGGGAGGGCGGGCTGCCTCCGGGAGGAGTCTGAGCCGCCCCGGGGCGCCTCAGCCAACCCGAGCGCCTTCCTCTGCTGCTTGGCGGGGCGTCCCCGCACCCACACCCGCAGCTCCGGGCTTGTCACTTCTGCGCCGCCGGGAAAGGGGACCAGACCGGGAGCGCTCCGGGGAGTCGTCAAAGAGGATGCCTGGGTGTTGGCTCTGTTCCTAAGCTGCTTGCCGGCGCTGGCGAGGAAGGCAGTCGGGATAACACCGCCCAAACTTTCCTTCGCGCAGCGTCGGGAGGAAACCTCCCTCTCTGAGGTTCGCGGAAAGCCAGAAGGAAGACTCGGAGCTCCCGGAGGGGACGGGGCCGAGCCTGCGCAGCAGGGTGCGCTCGGAGTTCCTGGGAGCCCTAGACGTGCCCTAAGGGACAGGACTAGTTGTTGGCGTGCGCCCTAGTCTAAGGGAGGTCCGGCGGCAGCAGCGTCGCCACTCCTGCGCCCCTCACTGACCGTGGCCTCTGCGCGCTCCCTGCGCACGTGCTCGCGGCCGGGAACGAGGAAGGTCCGGCGAAACCCGCTGGGGGCAGGGATTCGCGGGCAGGCCCAGGGCGCATGGAGGCGCCGCGGGGGCGGTGCGGCTCACCAGCTGTGCGGGGGAGCGCGCACGCTGCGCCCAGGCCTCCCCGGGTACCCGACCGGCCGCTCCCCGCACTTCCTGCCGCCGGGCTCCGGGCAGCGGGCGGTCACTCCGATTGCAGTGCCCGCTGAGTGTCGTGCCTGGCGGTGTCCCTGGACCCCCCGCGCGGGGCGGTGTGGGCAAGCGGCGGGACAGGTGTAGCTCGCAGCCGCGGGCGCCGCGTTCCGAAGGACTGGGTGGGCTCGGCTGGAGGGGAGTTGGCTCCCGCGGCCCAGAACTCCGGTCTTTGCCGCGCAGTCCAGTCGGTGCGCTACTTTGCATCGCCGCGGCCGGAGCCTCGGGCCGCCAGTCGGGGTGAAGGAAGTCCTGGCGGAGCCCCGTTCCTCGGCGGCCGCCCAGGCGCGATCCTGATGCCCGCTGCCTGTGGCGGGCCCCGCTCCGGCCCCGGGACCTAGGCAGCTGCGCGCGGCCGCCGCCGGCGCCTCCCCCATGCTGCTCGGAGCGTCCTGGCTGTGCGCGTCCAAGGCGGCCGCCGCTGCTGCGCAGAGCGAGGGCGACGACGACAGGCCGGGTGAGCGGCGGCGGCGGCGGGCGGCGGCCACGGCCGCGGCGGCGGGCGAGGACATGGACGAGTCGTCGCTGCTGGACCTGCTGGAGTGCTCGGTATGCCTGGAGCGGCTGGACACCACGGCCAAGGTGCTGCCGTGTCAGCACACCTTCTGCCGCCGCTGTCTGGAGAGCATCGTGTGCTCGCGCCACGAGCTGCGCTGCCCTGAGTGCCGCATCCTGGTGGGCTGCGGCGTGGACGAGCTGCCCGCCAACATCCTGCTGGTGCGCCTGCTGGACGGCATTCGCCAGCGGCCCCGCGCTGGTGCCAGCCCCGGCGGAAGCCCGCCCGCGCGCCCCGGCCCCGGCTCAGGGGCGGCCTCCGCGCTCGCGGGTGGAGGGGGCAGCGCGG
>NW_024412441.1:28486447-28507394 GCF_014898765.1 Herpailurus yagouaroundi
GGGGGGGGAGGGGCCCGCGTGAGTATAGAGGGCAGTGATGAAGGGCAGGGGACACCAGAGGTGGCTTCACAGTGGCCTTCGCCTTGCTCTTCTTTCTCTACCTTGTTTCCCTCCAGGGACTCTGTGAGTGTAACCCTTCAAGTCCTACTTGCCAACTCTTAGACAACCCCCCCCCCTCCCCAATCGTTCTCCCTCCCCTCTGGACCACTTGTCCGCACCAATGGTCCATCCACCCTCTCTCTTTGGAATCCCTTTTCGCACCACCTGCACTTGCTCTGTGACAGCATGCTGTCCTAGGGAACCTTGCCACCTGTTCATAAGTGGTGACACCTCATCCTCCCCCAGGGTGGGCACACCTTCCTGTCCCCTGCTAACCTCTACTCCCTCCAGTCCCTCTGCTCTGTAGGGGCCTGTTCCCCCCCCCCCCCCCGCCTTTAACTTTGCTGGGCCCTCCCATCTCCCCAGAAACAGTCTTCTTACCCTGGACCCCCAGACTGGCCCTCTGCACACCCTCTGCGGGCCCCTAAAGTTAGTGCTTAGTGGTTCCTGTGTTCTGGCCATGCATGCCTGTCTGGCAAGGGGGGATTGGACAGAGAGAATTGTGTGACTGGGGTTGGAGGAACATCAGTTACAAACTTCAGGTAATGGGAGGGAAGTTAACCTGGAAATGGAAGACATGTTTGGCCCAGCCCTTCTTGGACTTGGTCTGTCGGGAAACCCTGGTCCTCTCTTGGGCTCTTAGGCACAGTTGCACTCCCAGGTGGGACATTATTTGAGGTTTTATTTTTTTTCCGACTACATTGTACAGCATTTTTCACTGTTTCTATTTTAGTGAAAGATTTTATCTTGGGGCTTCAGTGATTTGGTTTCAGAAGCTACTTAGAAGGTGTCATTTCACACGCTCTGCTACTATTATTTTTATGGAGGCAGGAGGATAGCTATGGGATGCTGGTTTAAGTGAGAAGCAAGATATTCATGTTTTGTATTTTCTTTAAATATAGAAAAATACCATTTAAAGGTAAAAAACCACATTGTTGATCTATTGCAATTATCATTCATTTTAGAAAACACAACCTTATTTCTCTACTTTTGACCATTTAAGAAGCTGGTGGCTCATAAGTCATTGAAATAATTCTTCCAATATGTATGATGCCAGGAAACTAGGAGAATTCTAACCATATGAATTAGTACTACAACATCTTTGAGGTTAGGAATTTAAGCCCTTGGATGTTGAGCTTTAGAGGTAAATGCCATACTTTGCCAAACTGTGTTTCTCCTATGGATCAGGAAGAATGGGCATTCAAGAATAGTCAAGGAATGTTTATACCTGGGATCACTGCTGGACAGTAGTTAAGTAGTTTTTCTTTGGTTTTAATTGTGATTAAATATAGTTATGAGTGTGCTTGTTCCACATTTTCAAACTTTTCCTTCCTGTCCTTGCTGTTTTCATCTAAGGTATTATATTGAAAGGTCTATTTGCAGAATGGGCAGGTTACCCTCCTCCTGCTAAGAGAACTAAATGATTTTTCGAATGATGTTTCTAGTTAAACACTAGGACATTTTTTGATGGGCCGATATTTACAGATGTCGTCCCAACTCATTTTTATGTGAACTGTGTTTGATCAGGAGGTTAGGAGGTAACTTCTGACATTTGAAAGGCCAGAGGCAGCTCCTGGAACTCTGTGGCATTTGTAGCATTAAAAAAAATTGTCAAAGAGGTTGAGCTTATAACTTTCAGCAATGACAATAACAGGGAGTTAAATTTTTGTTGGCTGGGTTTTGGGGGTTTTGGTGGGCTTTATTTATAGGAATATGTAGTAATCAGACTGATGATGGCTTTCTGAGCTTCAGGAAACTTTAGAACACCGCATCTTTCTTTTTGTTGCGTTAACTGAGTGTAATCCTCACCCCTTTCTTCACAGGCCCACGTCATAAGGACTAAGTTTGGGTTTCAGGAAGAGTCTGAATGAAATCCAGTCTTATATTTTATCATTTTCAGAGAATGGAGGTGGAGATCATAGTATCTTCTGGCTTTTTACCCACTGATGTTTAAGTCAACGGGAGTCTTCTTGGGCAGCCAGAAGTCCTGCCTATAGTGTTTCACTTTAAACAACCCTATGCATTTGGCAGGCAAAGACTTCAGCTAAAAATTACTTGCAAGTAGGCTTTTGGTACTTTACTGTCTATTGGAATTACTTTGACTCCTCATAGCAAGGCTAAATGCTGGATGTTGCTTAAGAGATGGACACTTAGGTTATTTTCAGCAAAGACCATATATGCCTTAGTAGCAGGCTGACTGTAAATAAAAGACAGTCTCCAAGTTTCCTAGTGAGAAGCTCCTCAAACCTTTTGGGCCAACTGGGATATGTAAACATTGTAGATATGCAGATAAACAAATGTCTGCTTAAATTGTGTATTTACATACAGTTAGACGTTGAGAATACATCACGTATAAACCGGATTGATTCTTGTTTGGTTCTCCTTGGAGTTCATGAAACAATTTTCCACAGTCTTCACCTGCATCTTTTTTGTCCGGGTTTTGGTTATCAGTAGGGTCACTTGGAATCCTCTAGCCTGGTTAGCAGAACCTCCTCGCTCTGCTTACACCTGAGCCATTTGAGATGAAGCATTTAGGAATCAGGTAGTTATGCTACCCCTGGACATTTTATACCAGGTTACAAGTACCCGCTGCCTAAGGTTAGGACTCACGGTTTCTTTATTTGCCTCTTGGCAAATACTTGTTATGTGTTGCTTCTTAAAGTGATCTTTTGAGAAGTCCTGTTTTAACAGAAGTGTCCAACTACTGCAATTGCTCAATGTGTGCTAAGTTTCTTGGCCTAACTTGTTTCTGCTTTGTATTTACAGTTGTGTGAGGTGACCCCTGTAATACCCCCAGTTAGCATTCATTCAGGTGTTTCAGGGAAACGTGTTTTCCTAAAAGGGTTTTGCAGTTCCAAATTGAGTAATTTAAAGAGTACTTTTTAATGTGCTTTCATAAGAACCCAAATGTGAGACAATTCCAATTTTTTGAGTGATTTCTTTTTGGGGGGACCCCCTTGCCTTATATTTGGGCACACATAGAATTTACTGTGGACCTATACTGTGCCAATCACCATTCCAGGTGAACCAGACCAGAATGGGCTCCCCCTTCTCTCTCTCTCTTTTTTTTTTTTTTTTGATGGGGGGAAGGGAAAGGGAGAGGAGAGGGAGAGAGAGAGGATCTTAAGCATGCTCCACGCCCAGTGGGCGGAACCTGATGTGGGGCTTGTTGTAGGGCTCTACTGTGGGGCTTGATCTCATGACTATGAGATCATGACTTGAACAGAAATCAAGAGTCAGTTGCTTAACCGACTGAGCCACCCAGGTGCCCTGAGAATGGGCTCTTTTTACAGAGCTGACATGAAGGGATTAGAAACCAGTCTGCCCTCTGCTCTCAGGAGGGTCCTGAGGGCACTGGATCAGTATTGATCCACAACTCTATGAAGGTGAAGAGGAAGAGCATTTTCACAAATTAGAGAACTGTAGAAAATTTGGGTAATGCTTTTGATGATATAAAACATAGGCGTTAGGAGCTGATTTGTCTGTATTGTATATCTTGAAGTACTTCGGGATATGTTTAAATTGGAATTCTGTATCTCTCAGCCAGTGTGACTGAGACCCTGTAGTGGGAAAAGCCTAATAAACTGGAGAATCATACAAGTGATATCTATTAAACATTTTATTTTAAAAACATATATGTGTTCATCATTTTTTTGGATGCAGGGCTAAGGACTTGTCTTTGAGTTCTGAGATGACTTAAACCATAGCCACAGTTTACTTTCTGTTATTTTCAAATGGAGAACAAAGAGACTTTCTAAGAATTCTGAGTGGAGCACCTTCTAGATTTTAAGTAATTCCCACTTAATGTTGTACGGTTTTGTTTACGCCCAATTTGACGATTTTAAAGTGGTCCGTCTTTGGTGAGTGTTTCTGAGTCACTGTGTTTTTCCAAGCAGTGACTTCCTTTGTGCAAAACGTCTTTTGTTTGTATAACATTTTGTTATCAGTACGCTTGCATAAACATGGTTAGGACTCAAGACCATGAATTCCAGGTAAGCACAAACCTCCCTGGGCAAGAGTGAGGGCCTGGACCAGCAGGGGGCCAAGCTGAGCCTTCCAAGGAGTTGGGTGTCTTTGGAGTTTGGGGCCGTCCTATGGAGGAGATGGGGAGTTAACCAGTCCAGCTGGTCAGCTCTCTGGAGGCCAATTCAGAGAGTGTCTGTGGTATCTGGAAGCAAGTCAGCGTGTTCTTTAGTCGTTAGCATTTGGGCAGCTTATGCTTGAGATTTTCTATTTGAACAATTACTGAGTGCCTACCATGTGCTGGGCACTTTGGCATATGTCATTTATAGAAAGTTCTCCATGATCCTGTGAGGTGTGGTGGGTGGCATAATTAACCAAGAGGGATTGATACATGGGCAAAATGGCCAAGTCAGAGAGCCAGGAAGTGTTGGATTCAGGATACGTTCTCAGGCTCCATTCCTTTCTGTTCTGCTCGGCTGTATCATTGGGCTTTTGTTGTTTGGTCTTGGAAGTAATAAGGATTCCAGAGGAAAAGTCCCAGTGCCTGGAGGCCCTCACAAAAAAAGCCAGACAGCTCACAGGACAGCAGACAAGTGGTTGACTTGTGGTCCCCGTGGTGACAAGTGCAGACACCAGCCTTTGGAGACATGACAGATGAGTCACAGTGAAGTCCTTTTCGGGCCTGTTTTCAGCAGGCCGCTGGGTGTGGAAACAGCACCCCTGAGACTTACAGCAGTGTTGTGTTTCAGTTTGTGGCCAGTTAGTGAATATTCTAAAGTTACCATTCATTGAGTACCTGCTTAGTGCCAGGCGTTCACTGAGTGTCTGTGCATTCCTGGGGTTGAGTCAGGCAATTGAAGTGCATCTCACCTGTTCTGTACTAGAGCTCAGCGAGGTAGCCAGTTACAGAGATGGGGAAACAGAAGTGTCAAGATTTCCTTGCTCAGAGACACACAGTGAATGGGAGCATACTAGAAAGGTGAGCTTTGGACTGACGGGCTAACCGCTTCATGGTTAGAGGAGTCCTCTGGCTCTGTAACAGACCCAGTTAATTAGAGACCATGGTCTCAAACTTAAGTAGCACTCACTTCTTAGATCCATCTGCTGCCTGGCTGCAAATGCTCTTCCAGTTTGAGGCTGTCATCTTATAAACCCAGGCTCTGGGTCTTATGGGCAGTTAACAGGAACTGTGCAGAGTGGTGTGTGGTCCTGAGGAAAGAACATCATATCAGAACATCACAGACAGCCCTATGTAAATGACATAAACAGTAAATCTGGAATCTGAGTGGTTTGTAATGGCCATCTGGGTGGCTCCGTTCTCTCCTTAGGGATGCAGAATCATCCATCCTTCTGCTCTGCCGCCATGTTGGTCCCATCCCAGCACTTTCCCCTCTCTGCAAACTGGGTCTCAAGATAGTTGCAGTGGCCTCAGGCATCATATCCTCACAACAAGACTTAATAACATAAAGGAGGGTTTCTTCCCCTTATGTTTGCTCTAGACCACTCTCACACACTTCCAGCATTGCATCCCGGGCTGGTGCCTGGGCCAGCCACAGCTCAGTCAGGAGCATGGCACACAGGATCAGCTTCTCCTCCTGGGACTGAGGCCCACTGCATTCCCTGTGCATGTGGCTGCAGACAGGGCAGATCCCTGGGCTTCATGGAGTCCTGTGAGGAAGAAGGACAGGGGTAGAGCACAGGGGTGGGGAGCCCTGGCACAGTGGATTTATCCTGCGTTCTTCACTTTCTCACCATGTGCCTCTGGGCAAAGGTTTAGCTTTTCTGAGCCTTCTTATTAGTGAGAAGATCCTGTCTGCTTTATCAGATAAATAAGATGATGTGCCTGCAGTGCCTAGCACACATAATTGGCTGTCATTTCAGTGCCTGCTACTGATACAAAAACCTTAAAATTATGTATCACCAATGAGGCACACTTCACAAGGCCCACTTCCTGCTAATAGATTCTTTTTATATGGTATCCTAAATGTGTGTGTGTGTGTGTTTGTGTGTGTGTGTGTGTGTGTGTGTGTGTGTGTGTGTGTGTCTGTCTGATATGATGCTATGCCTTCAGATTCAAAGTTGGCCTGTCACCGTGACTGGATTGTTGAGCATTGGTGGGCGTCTAAGCCAAGTGCTTGAATCTGTTTGTTTCACCTTTTAAATTGCTTCTAAGTTTTATCTTTGTTATCATAGGCAGTGTTCCTGATCCTTACAAGCTTCATGAAAGTGAAAAGAAGAAAAAACCCAAACTATAATCTGTTTTAGGAAAGGTGGCAGGGGAGAATAATCCCACCCAGTTGCAGATATAGCTGGTTGGCAGGCTCTCCTGAAAACCGAGCACACCTCCTTAATCTGTAGGACACAATAGCTTGTCTACAACTGCCTGGAATTAGGCTGCTCGGTGCGGTTGAGCTGAGCAGAATTATATCCAATTGTTCCTTCGTTCCGGCTGTTGAGAGCCTGCTTGCTTGCCGGAGCATGACGAAATCGGGTCTCAATTATGCACTTGTTTCAAGTGTGTATTTCAGTTCAATCTGTATTTAATCTCGATTTTTTGCAGTTAACACGCTCTTTTTAGAGGTACCTTTTTGAAAGAAAACATCAGCAAGATTTAGTTAGGGGGAAATGCTCTCTATAGCACCAGTCTTCAGAGGCCAAGGTCAGTTTTTATCAGATTTGCCTTGCTCGGAAGATCTTCGTATTTGATGAATTAGAAATGCATGCTCGATGGGTATCCTATTGGAATTCTAATTAACCTTAAAAGAATAAGGTGTCAAGCTGAAGGTGTTGGCAATGGTGAATGGTTTAAACATTGTGCTAGCACGCTACCGTGTGGGGCTCCCTTTTCCCACTGAGTGGAACTTAGAATAAAAAAGCATATAAAGTAGTAGCACAATTTGGATTCTGCTCACAGATGGCTGCCTTTTTGGGCCCTTGATGGCTTATGGGTATTTAGAGATGCAGTTGCCCTTTGGGAGACCTGAAAGAGCATCTGAGAGGAGTTGCTTTGGTGGGTTGTTTCGCTCCTCTGGCACACATGTTTACGTTGTTAACCGATACGATGGTTATCTGCAAACAGGAAGATATTATGATATTTGCATTTCTGCTTAATGGAATGTGTGCGTAATGCTCATGTGAATTTATATGAGTTTAAATGAATTAGGATTTGCTACAGGAATTCAGGTCAATAGAAGTGGTGAGAGATTTTAAGAACACACTGGCACCAGGAGCAGATGTAACTGTTTTGGAGCCCAGAGCTTGTTCTCAACAGTGCTCAGATGGAAGGAGGCCTCCAGCAGCACTGGGGGTTCGTGGCAAGGCTGTCACAGTAGTTCAAGAAATAGGAGAATGTGCATTCTCTCCCCCATTACTGAACACTTTTTTGAGCACCTATTTATGTACCAGGCACTACAGTAATACTTGGGGTAAAAAACTGTATTGATGGTCAGAAAGTTGCACAGAATTTGCTTTCATCTCACCGGCAAATGGAACACCAAGCTCATTTTCAAAACAGCACAGGAACCTTGGCACCAACAGCTACTGTGCCTTCTTAGATGGATAAACCCCCAAGACTGCAGCATCACCTTATCCCTAATGGTTGAGAAATTTCTAAGAAATATTTACTGTTTATGGATAAACCATTGAATTCCTTAACTCTTTATAATTGTACTTTGAATTCTGCATAACTGAAAAACCACACCTATTTCCCCTTCCCAAGAGTGGCAAAAGGTAACTAAAGCCAGATGTGTTTGTGTGAGATGAAGTGTGCAGGGCATCAAGAATGGCACAGGCACACAGCCTTTGCTGAGTCACATCACCTTAAAACAGATAACTAGTGAGACTCTCTTTATTTACTAACTTCATGATGCCTGTGGGTTAATTTTGTCACTAGCAGTGATTGTATGGACCAAGTTTGTAGTCTACAGATGTGCAGAATGAAAGGTAGATGCTTCCAAAGAAGAGACAGCTCTTCTTTTGCTGAGAAGCAGTGGCCTTGTGCCTTCTGTGGCTGCATTTTGTATTTTATGGTTCTTATAGATTTGGAAATTTATCTGGAGTTGCCATCTGATAAATTAAGCTTTGGCATATGCTCTGTGAAGCAGTTTTCCTGGGGTTAACATCTCGAATGAGGTGACAGAGCTTGGATTCTGAGGAGGACTTGTACCCCTGTGGTCGGACCTTACCAGGGGGGACACAACTTCAGATATCAGTAGGCTGTTTGACAGTGGATTGAAACTCTTCAGTTTTGTACGGAGCCCTTCACCAGAGACAGTGGGCCCCTTCCTGGACACGTGACCCTGGAGCTGATGAGGGGCTAGGCAGCAGGGGCAGCACCATCCGTGTTGGATGTATGTGATGTGCATTCATGGGCTGATGGAAGCTGTTTGTTTCAAATACGGTGGCTCCGAAGAAACAGAGTACTTTATTGACCAGAGGTAGTGACCCATACAATGTTAAAACTCAGATGACAAGGCAGAGGTAAAGAGTACAGGCCGGGGGCGCCTGGGTGGCGCAGTCAGTTGGGCGTCCGACTTCAGCCAGGTCACGATCTCGCGGTCCGGGAGTTCGAGTCCCGCGTCAGGCTCTGGGCTGATGGCTCAGAGCCTGGAGCCTGTTTCTGATTCTGTGTCTCCCTCTCTCTCTGCCCCTCCCCCGTTCATGCTCTGTCTCTCTCTGTCCCAAAAATAAATAAACGTTGAAAAAAAAAAATTAAAAAAAAAAAAAAAAAAGTACAGGCCGGAGGAAGGCTTTCCATTTAAAGCCGGGCCAGGCCTCCCCACTGCTGCCCTTCCAGTACAGTGTCCTCTCTAAGGGCCCGGAGCCAATGTGTGTGATGCATGATGCTCTGTCCCGGCATCAGCCACTGCTGCCTATTTCAATTTGTTCCTTGTGAACCACTGTTCTGTTCAAGGTCCTTTTCCATACTGACGTTCTTCCATTTTCCACAAATTTCAGCAATTTCTTGCAAATTAAAAAATTTCTGTTTTATTTTAAATGTTGTGGGACATAGAATTTTGTTTATTGTTCCAGCAAAAGGCATATGCACTGTACATGGGGTTAATAGCCTGTCCGTGAAGTGTGGTTGATATTAATTGTAGCATTTTCTCTGTGTCTCCAAGCTAATCAGTGAATCAGATTTAACCACCCAGTGCCTATAGTCTGGCCCCTGGTGTACCAGTTTCCCACCTAATGCCTTATTTGTTGTAACAACCTCATGGGCTTAGAAACCTTTTCTTATATAACTCTGAGCTGTCTATCTGAGGTTTTTTACAAACTGAACAACCCCTAAAATAGCCCTGACAGCCAGGCCCTCTGTGGGTGGTCCTGGGGGCCAAGGGGACTTCAAATGCTCCCTGCCCAGAGGAAACTGGGGAATCGGGTGGCTTCTGGGTTGGTGTGGGCAGTACATGTCCATATGGAAGGGATTGCTCTATGCGAGGTGGTGATCCAGGTCTCAGATAACTTCATCCAGGTGAAAAGCTGTCCATCAGCAATCCAACCTACTGAAGCCCAAACCTCTGCACACCCTATCTTTTGTCTCTTCCGTATATTTTCTGATTCCATTTTTATTTCCTCAAGCTGTTTTCAGTGTTCTTTCTTCACTGTTCCTTTCTGTGGGCTGCGTGTTTTCCTGACAATTACTGCTTTGTTGGCCCTTTAAAGTTTGGATCATCTGGCTTCCCAGAGGCAACAGTTAGTCATGGTGTCTCTGTTCCTCTTCCTCTGGCTTTGTTAGTGATTAACAGGTTCTCCTCAACACTGAAATGGCTCAAAGGTGGGACATGAATGCCTTTCAGCCTTTGGCACTTGCCTTCCTTCCTGAATGCTTGGGACCAGACGTGGATCTGATCCTCGGGCTGCAGAGATCACCAGTGTGCATCCTGACAGGTTCTTTAAGGTGCATAGAGAAACCTGCTGTAGATTTAGGGTGCTGGTCCCAGGAACATTTGGGGATGTCCGTGCATCTTGGGAGGAGGGTTAGGCTTCTAAGTCAGCATCTCTCCAGAGACAGCAAAATGCTCATTTGCTCAGCTCTGGGGAACAGGACTCCTGAAAGCATCCGTGGGAGGTCAGACCTGGAGAGAGAGAGAGGAGAGTTCACAGGGGCCATGCAGGCCGAGAGGAGACATCCAGAGCAGTTGTTGCAGCTCAGCAAGGTAGGAGCTCCTCTTCTTCTGTGCCTCCAGGCCACTATGGCTCTCAGGTGTGCTCATGCTGAGGACAAGGGTGTCCTGTTCTGTGTAGGGTTGGTGCCTGGGAACGAGGACACCTTCTTTTTGATTGCTTCACCATCACATGGTGTTCTGTTGGCAGCAGTTTTGCCTCTGGATGAACAGACACGTTTTGGTGTCCACAGTGGGGAATGTTCCTGGCCATGCTCTGTGGGGCACACCCAACGAGGTCATGCCACCCTGTGAGGTGGCCTCATGTAGCGGGCTGGAAGCTTCTCTCTTTGAGACTCCCAAAGTAGCACGCACATACCTTCCCTGCTTTTACCTGGAAAAGCCACATGGGGAACTTTCTCTGCCTTGTCACCTTTGCCTCCTGGGCCCTGCCAGGTCTTTCTTGAGTTCCTGGGGTTTCTCAGATGTGTTCCCTAAGGGCACCTCTGGTGTCTTGTTCTGGCCTCCTATAGGGTCCCCACCCCACTGCTGCCTCGTGGGAAAGCTGCTGCTTGCTAGGTGGTATATTCCAGCCCACTGTGCTGAATTGCCAGCTTGTTCCAAGTCCCCTCTGGGTGGACTCTTGTACCTTCAGACTCGGTAACCTGTGCATCCCTATTTCTTTGCTAGCTGCCCCCTTCCCTTCCACACCTTTCCTGCTGTGTGCTTTCCAACAACAGGTGTTTCTCTGAGGTCTTGTGTTATCTTCTTAAAAACTTACATGAATATTATTCTAGAATATGCTTCCTCTGATTTTCATATAAAACCATGGAGTTTTCGCCTCAGGCTTAGAATCAAATGGGTTTCCTGTGATCTTTACAGCCCTGGCCCACCCCAGCTGGCTCCATGGGTTCCGCAGCTCGTCAGACACAGCTGTGGGGGGCTGGATACCATTGAGCAGAGTGGAGTGTACTGGCTTACCACAGCAGGAGAGGGCTGCCACACAAAGGGCTTCTCTGAAGATGAGTGGGCAATCTGTCCTCTCACCTGACTGACAGTGGTGTCCCCTGAAGGAGGGTTTAGATGTGACTTTTGTTGTGGGCTTGTCCTATTTTCAGAAGCCCCCCTTCCTTTTGTGTATGAAGAGCTGTCTTTGTCCTCATTACACCACATGGAGCGTGGCCTTCATTCTGGAGTGTGGTCTGGTTACAGTTTATTTTCCAATAGTTGGTGTTTGGCCCTACCTGAGAAGTAATCGTGGATCGTTGCTGAGTGAAGGACGTGCCGTGGCTTGTCAGCAACTGTGAGGGAAAGGTGGCTGTCATTTGGGAATGCTTTCACTTTATAGATGTAAGTGGTAAATCTTCTGTCAGGTTGAGGAATTTTCAAGTGTGTCTGTTTTCAAGGTGACAATTGTCATGTTGTCAGATGCAGCAAGGAGGTGTTACAATGGAGTGTCGAGGACTCAGAGGTGGCATCCTGGCTGGTGGAGAATGGCCTGGTATGGCAAAGCAGGAGAAAATGCCACAGGAGTGGTCGTGTTCTCGGTGGGGACACAGGGGTGGGGGGGGCACACCATGATGGCTGTAGGATGTCCCAGGCAGTGCTTGGTGGTGATGTTGATGTTTATTTTAGTGATTCCTTCTATGAGGTCAAGGTGTCCACTAAAAAAAATTGGCAGTTAGAAGGAGTCTTATTTGGAAACAAATTTAAATCAAAAGTGAGTCAACTTAAAGAACCTCATTAAGTAAATATTGTGACAATGAGGCATGGATGACTGTAGTTTGGATAAAAACTGCCTCAAGTCACAGAATAAGCAGACTTTGTTTTCCTGGAGCATCTTGACATTTACCTTTTCCACCCCTAGTTTTCTTTGAGTCTCTGGGGCCCGGGCAGCAGATTTATAAGATGGAGAAGGTTGGGTGAGGTGAATATGGGAGACAGGGACAGCATTTGATGCTTGGAAGCCAACTTTTGGAAAGATTGTTTAAAATTGTTTTTCAACTCAAATAGCAAGTGTGAGCAGCTTAGTCTTTGGGGTTTATTTTGGGCTGAAATATAAATGGGGCAGGGAGGGTTAAGAGTGCCATGCGTCCCTGGGATCCTCATGCTTGCTGAGCTGGGGGTCCAAGCTGGGCCATCTTTATGCCCATCTGCTGCGTGTGGCACCTACCTGGCACAGAGTCCTCTCCATGCCCATTTGAACCACTCAGGCACCACACTGGTACCCAAATTTGGCAAAGTGTGACCATAGGAGAAAGTGACACAGGATTCAGAACCAAGAGATACGCAGGGTAAAGGAAATGGTCAAAACAGCCTCTCCTACCATCCTTATTCCTGGAGCTGCAGGGCTCACCTCAAGGCAGACAGCTCTCTGCACTCTGGTTCTCAGTCTCAGACTCACAGGTCACATTCTGGGTTCATGGCAGGACTGTCTGAGTAAGCTCATGATGGATGCTGAGCCCAGAGGGCCTGACCTAATATTGTTGTCTTATAGGGGTTGGGATCCTTTTTGATTTGCCTTAATCAGCTCTGTCTGGGTCACCAAGTTTTGTCATTACTTTCTCAGAAGGCAGTTAACTTCATTTCTGCTTCTCAGAGGGCACCAAGCCCAGCTCCTCTTACACTGGGTCAGCTCCCTCGTGGCCATACTCCCTGCTGCTGCTCTTGCCAGTCTGCTTGTGCCCGTGGCTGAAACAACTATCCCTACATGCTGTTTTGTCGTCACAGCTCCCTTGACTCTTCCTTGGGGCCAGGTTCTAGGTCCTGTGATCTTGTTTCTGCCTGACCCACAGCTCCATGGCCCTGTAGCCCATGCCTGCTCTCTCATCTGTGCACAGCCAGGTCTCTCCTCCCATTTTCTCTGTGCTTACACAAGACCCAGCACCTTCTTTGTCATTGATTGAAGGTAGTCCATCCCTGAAGGACCGACACCCCTTCCTCCATCCTTGTCCTTTGGACACTATGGAGAAGCCTGTCATCACATTGTCCGTGTATGCTTCCTTATGTGTCCTCTCCCTACCATGATGTTCTGGGGGCTGTCCTATGCTACTCCTCTTCATCTCCCTGGTGCTGACCACACGTTACTGAGGGACCCTTTGCACTTCTCTAAGCCATGTTTTTCTATGTTCTCATTGCATGTCCAGAGCTCTTCTAGAATTTATTCTCTGGTTATTTTTTAGGTCTTGAGTTTTTCCACCCATGCAGATGTTCATCAGGGTTCATCATAACTTGATCAGGGTCAGGACCACATCTTGCATTGAGTCTGAACCCCCTGTGTAGGAGCGGGACTTCAGTAGTGGTCTTGGTGTTGGGTCGTTGGTTCTTGTGTGGTACTAGATGGCAATGCTTCTGAAAGAAAAGCCATGAAAGAATAGAGGAGCTGTGGAGGGCTGCACAGGGCCATGGGCAGGCCTGGAGCCTTGAGACCAAGGTGTCTGGACTCGTTCTCCTCCCCACACATCTTAGCAGCATGCTGGTGAACCAGCCATTGGGCATGTGATGTGACCCATGTGCTGCAGGGTCCTCATCTGTATGGTGGGGACCAAGAAGAGCATCTAGCACCTCGAAGGACTGTAAGCTGAATGAGTTCATACCTGAAACATTTGAAGACAAGGACTAGCGGTATGGTAGGAATTTAATAAATGTGGGCTGTCATTACTATTAGTATTCTTGAGCTTTGAGTTTTCATAATAAAAAATGATAGAATGGGTGAATCCCCAACAAAGTTGGGCTGGGACCCTAAGGAAGGACATGGGGGACATGGGTTGGGGGACGCTGCAGAGTCTACATTTATGTATCTTTTCTGCAATCCTTTCTTTCCAAAATTTTAGATATCCTTTTTGTCTAGTTCTGGATTATCCACCAGTGTCAGACATTTTAGGGTGTTCAAGGTAAAGTAATGTTCTTGTTAGCTGCCATTTCTCACATTCCCACCACCACCACCACCTGGATGCTCCCACAGCCACCAGCCCCTGGGAAGGGGGATCCAGAGGCCATACTTGTGCAGAGGAGTTGGTGGCTGCAGGGCAGAAGATGGGTCCTGCTGTGTGCTTAGCCATTGACGTCTGTCTGAGCCCTGGACAAGCCATGCATGTCTCCATAGGAGCTTCACTGTGGCCTTTTGAGGGTCACACATTGGCTGGTAGCCTTTATAAGTGAGTAGGAGACCCAGCATTTCCCTCCCGGTCTCTCAGGAGGTCTTGGGGGGGCTGTGTCTTCTCTCAAGCCTTCTATGGCTCAGGGCCTCTGCTGCCACAGAATTAATTCACTTCCCACGGTCCTGCTGGATGCTCTGTGGAGAATCTCCCGAAAGGCCTTGACCCAAGGGTTTATTGAGGATAATGGGTACTGAGAGGCTTCATGAAACCTCACTGCCAGCCCCATCATGCAGAGCAGCCTTCTGTGTTTACAGTCCTTGATGCCACCATCCTCCCTGTCAGAGCTTCCGTGATCACTCTGCCATCCTCGATGTTCCAGAGAGCCCTCTGCCCTGCCTGCTCCCCACCTTCCCCTCCAGTCTCAATGGCCTGTTAGTAAGCCCTGCTAGTAGTTAATGCTTTATCTCCTCTCCCCTTGGTGCCTTCCCTGGGGCCTCACTTCCAATTCAATGGCCTCTGGGGCTTTCTCCTCAGCAAAAACTCTTCCCTCCCTCACAGCTATTCAGACAAGCTCTTCCCCTCTCTGTCTCTATTCCTTCTCCCCTGCCCCCAGCCCCCATAACCCTGGAGTGAGTCACAGAATGAGTTTTCTTTTTCTTCTAAGGAGAGAGATGTTGGCTGGCACCTTCCTAGAGGTGCCTGGGAGCAATGGCAAGAATACCTGTTTCTTGGAATCACAACTGCCAGTGGCTACTGGGAGTTTGTTAGAAGGGAATAAACGTGGGGAGACTGTGCTGCGCACTCTGAGAGTACATCAGCATGACCCGAACACCTCTCAGGCCAATATTGGATCTGTGCATTGACAAGCAGCCTCACTGTCACTAGGGCCAAGTGAAGGCAGTTCCTGAATGGCCACTTCCATGTGCTGTTGGCACAGTATACACTCACTAGATCTGTGTGTATTTATTGTTTCCATCTGCTGCTTGGTCAACAAGTCTGATAAGAAGCCAACACTTGAATGAATTATCTCAGAGCACTAAATGGGATTCTAAACATAGTGTTATAAATGGTCCATGAAAAGATGCCTCCTCAATTATTCAAAAGGGACACATCCAGGTCTCATGGCTCATCATTGATTCCAGGTCTTTCAAAATGATTTATTTGTTAATTGTCTATCAAGTGACCTTTCTAGTTCTATTTTTTTTTTTTTTTTTTTTTTGCTTCTGGGTGTTAGGGCACTTGGTTTAGTAATTTGAGTCTCTCTTGTAAGTATACAGAAGTTAATCACCAGCTGTTTAGGTAAAATGTCTGAAACTTGAGCCAGACCTGTTCATTTTTTACTCGATAACTAATACATGTCAACATACATGAATACATGTATATGTACATGTGTAAACGTTAACATATAAAAACTGTACATACAGAGCCTAAATGTCCATCAACTGACAAATGGATAAAGAAATTGTGGTTTATATACACAGTGGAATACTATGTGGCAATGAGAAAGAATGAAATATGGCCTTTTGTAACAACGTGGATGGAACTGGAGAGTGTTATGCTAAATAAGTCATACAGAGAAAGTCATACAGAGAAAACATATGTTTTCACTCTTATGTGGATCCTGAGAAACTTAACATAAGTCCATGGGGGAGGGGAAGAAAAAAAAAAGGTTAGAGAGGGAGAGAGCCAAAGCATAAGAGACTCTTAAAAACTTAGAACAAACTGAGGGTAGATGGGGGGTGGGAGGGAGAGGAAGGTGGGTGATGGGTATTGAGGAGGGCACCTTTTGGGATGAGGAATAGGTGTTGTATGGAAACCAATTTGACAATAAATTTCATATTAAAAAAATAAAAATGGTGCATACACATTTATACTTTTTTTTAAATTTATGCATTTAAAATTATTAATTTGATTGGCAATTCATCCCTTTGAATGAAAGTTTGGGACTAGCTGACTTCTGATCTTTAGGTTTGCTTAAGATCACTTGGCCCCTCAAAATATATTGTATAATGAAAAAGGTCATTTGGATGGATTGTCGTTGGTGACTGTGGGAGTCAGGGTGAGGAAAGAGCCCCAACATGCTGTGTGGCCTAGCCAGGTCTTGTTGTGTGTATCTTCTCCTGGCCTCCTGTTGTGTGTGGCCACTGAGGGTAGGATCCTGCGTCTGCCACCTGCTTGCTGTAGGACTTAGGCACAATGCTTACCTTGAAGAGTACCCATTTCTCTTCTGTTTGTGCCCCTGTGTAGAGTGTGCCTGGGGTGGACAGGGAGGTGCGGCTGTGCCCAGGGTGAGGTCAGAGCACCATCAGTGGTCATAGTGTTACTGTGCCAGAACTCACTAGGAAGCCAATATAGTGTGAGTTCCTTCTGGGATAGTTTTGTCTTTTGGACAAATTGATAAGATGTTATGGCTCAAACTGTGTATAAATTTGTGCACGTGCAGGCTGGTACATTTGAAAAATGAAAGAAGGGTTGAATAGTTGGCTCTGGGGAATATGATTGCTGACTGGGGCCATTCTGATGAGTAATAGACCCCATTAGATCACAGTAAAATACTCGATGATGTATAATTAAAGATGGCATTAGTCAGGCAGAAACCACAATATTTAAAGATGTGAAAGGGATAATTTTCTAATGCTGAAAAGTACATTCATGACTTAAGAGCATAATGTGGATGTATTCGAATCATGAAGTTACTAAGACTTGGTTATAGACAGGCTGCTTGTTTGTCAGGACAGCTGGTATCTCAAATACTTGTAGTTACAGTGACCATAGTGTTTAAAAAAAGTGAATTAATAGCTTGTGGAATAGTTCTGATTGGTGATTTTAGCAAAAGAAAAAGTTCTGGTTTTTGTTCTTAGTGGTATAGGCAGAGCCCATGTAAGCTTTGGGTTTGAGCTTCCTCCTTCTCTCCTTTCTCTCATTTACTCATTTGTTCTTTTCTTAATCCAAAAACTTTGCTGGGGCATCATGCACAGGCCAGATACTGGGCCTACAGGCTCTGGGGAGAGCAGCAAGCCCAGCCAAGCTCTACCTGTGGAGCTCACACTGCAGTGAACAGAAGACACGGGAAAGTGTGACCTGACATGGGAGTAGCAGCACCCACCTTACTTTATGTAAACTCCTCTAGTCAGACTTTTTGAATATCCTCGGGTCCTGCAGGGATCTATGCTCTTAGCACAGATCCTTTGGCTCTGAGCTGAGATGTTTCTGGCTTGGCTTTGGCTCCCACTTCCTTTAATCAAGAGTCAAGTGTCTGGCAGACAACTTCAGTTATTAATAACGCTACTATTAATATTCATATTGAAAGTCATTTGCACTTCTAAACCGCTTTGCGTCTCAAAGGTTACCGCAGTATTTCATAAACCACAAATGAATGTCTTCAAATGAAGGCGGGGGCCTCTCCCACAGTGAGAGGACAACCAGCGTGCCGGGGCACAGGGAGAGGAGAAGCCACAGGTGAGCTCATTTGTTCAAATGAGCAAGTGCTGCTAAGCCACTCAGTGCCTATCTCTGTGCCAGGTGTGCTCCTTGGCCTGTGTTCCTGTCCTCTGCAGTCTGGTGGGTGGAGGACTGTACAGCATGTCACAGGTTCCATGTGGCACCTGTGTATGTTGGGCACAGTTCCACATGCTGGTGACATCACAGACAGCAAGATAAAGTCTCTGACCCCCTGATCTTCCAGTTGGTTGGTGTTATGGGAGTGCTATCCAGGGACTGACTAAAATGCTAATTGAAAAATCTCAGATACAGTGGAGATGTTTGGTAATGCAGGTATTCCTGTACTCTAATTGGATTAACTTAGATTTAACAAAATCATAAGTTCTCTTTGCAGTTGATAGATGGTTTTGTGAAATCCCATTGGGAGATTAAAACAATCCTTTAAAAAATACTGCAGCTGTGTTCCTTTGTCGATCCAGTAGTTCTTGATTTGGGCTACGTGTTGAAATCCCTTGGGGAACTTGCCCAAACACTGAAGTGTGGGCCCAGCCCAGATGTCCTGATATGATTGGTCTGGGCACAGCCTGCATCAGTTTGGCTTGTCAAAGGTCTCCAGATGATGCTGATGTCAGGGTTGATCAGTACTGGTCTAAACCAAAGAAGGCCTGGAAAAGTTTCCTGGAAGGCCATTCCCAACCTACAGAGAAGTGTAAAAGACTGTAAGAGCAAAGAACTGGAGAATCCTGCCAGATCTGTGCTGTAAGGATGAGCAGTTGGACCGGGCCAGGTGAAGAGGGAGGAAGAGTGTTCCAGCAGAGGGAACAGCAGGCATGGTGGCCTAGAGTCCTAAGGTGGTTGGAGCAAATGGGGAACTGAAAGGAAGTGGTTGGGGGCACAGTGGGGTCATGGGATCAGCTTGAGATAAGGTTGGAGGTGAATGTGGAAGCCCATGCTGGGGATTTTGGTCTTGACATGATGGCAATTAGAGCCATTTTACTTATGAGCCTAGCATTCTTCTGCTCATTAATTCACTTAAAAAGTAATTCTTTAGAAAACTAATTTTGTGCAGAAGCAATGAATTCAACTCGTTAATTCACTAAGTGAACTAGGTACTCTGATTACCTGCATTTTGTAGATGGGGAAAGTGAGGCCCAGAGAAGTTGAACACCTGGTCACACTGCTGGTGGGTGGGGGCTGGAGTCTGAACCCAGGCAGACTCTGGCTTTTGCTCTGGGATGTGCATTCTTGTTGGATTGGTGCCGTAAGCCTCATTTCACAGAGCAGGAAACCAAGGTGTGAGCTGGGATTAGAATCAGTTCTGATTGGCTCCAAGTTCATATCATTTTTTCCGTACCAGCTACCTGGACTGCGGGGAAATTAAAATATTTTGTGCTATATTTTACCATATTGTAAAAAAATGCATACAAATATGTAAAGATGCAAGTCAGTGGGAGAATTTCATAGCTGAATACAAAGAGCATGTATAAAAAGAGGAATAATGGGGGAGGGGATGGGAACAGGAAGATTCTATCTTTTCTGTTGCTGAAATGCTGGTGAAGGTCAGCCATGCTTTTAGGGCTCATTGCAGGAAGAGGCTTTCAAAGGGATATACCTGCCTTGTATTTGGGGAGGTGGAGTCCTTGCGTTCTTGCTATATTTGAATTGTTCTTGATTCACACAGTGAAATGAACATTATGGAAAATGTGTACATAGTGACCTACAGTGAGGTGTGGATACTGTCTTTTTGTTCAATTTTCTTGCAAAGGTAGCTTCTCTCTACCATCTGAGTCTCCTCCTCTCTGGATTGAGTGTTAGAATCAGTCCCAGATGTTTGTGGGGCTCCACATTTGTGGCCATGGAGACAGACTGAATACAGAATTTTTTTCTCCTGGACATCTGCGCTTACATGTCTCAAAAACATTTACAGAAAGCTAATGGATTAACATGTGTTCAAATAAAGTCTTTTGATGGCTTGAATTCTTAATTTCATACTCCAAAACAGTGCTGTCCATAGAAAAAAATGTGAGCCACATGTGTAATTTGAAATTTTCTAGCAGTCACATTACAAAAGGTAAAAAGCAGATGAAATTAGTTTTAAAACTGTATCTTATTTAACCCACTATGTCCAAAAGATTGGCATGCAAGCGTTAACCGCTATACATATGATTAATGAGATATTTCACATTCTTTTTTCAAAGCTTTGTTTGAAGCCTGGTGTTTATTTCACACTTACAGCACATCTTAATTCTGACCCACCCCCTTTCAAGTGCTCAGTAGCCACACGTGGCTGGTGGCACTGTGTCGGACAGCTGGGCTTGAACAGCTTTGAACACTCCAGGTACCATAATAGAGGTTCTGATGCTGACATGCTTTTTTCTGACTCTAACCGATTTGTACCCATATAATGTACTTTCAGAGGGTTTATAGGCAACAATCTGAAGTTTCTTCTGATACTTGAATTGTTGTAGTGATAGAATCTGCAAACTACTGCAGGAATTTTTGGGTTGAAGCTAATGTAATAACAGCCTGGAGAGCTTATAAAAGGCACACTGAGAAATTGCTCTGAAACCCAGAATGTGCACATTTTTCAGACCCAGCTGATTATTTAAATTTCCCAACGGGAAGTTATTACTTCTCTGACATGTCTCCTCATCAGCAGTCTCTTTTCAGTGGTCTTGATGGACATGGAGTCTAATTTTGTTTTTCTTCCGGCCCCTTTTGGGGGGAGGGGAGTTCAGTATCTTGATTTACATTCCTTCATAGAAAGAGTGCTCAGGGTTTTAGGATTAAGTGATTACAAAGCTGTCACCTGCCAGCCTGTCCATTTTCTGGGGTGACAGGCAGTAGCATACGAGGAGGTGGATATTTTTCCCTTCTCCATCAACCTGTTATATCTTTATGGTTTTGGGGAATGTGTGTGGGGGTGGCCTGCACTTTCCCTGTGCATTTGTCAGATCCTTCATGCAGTGCTTTTGTTAGCTGACATGCACAGTGCATTGAGTAAATAATTCTGGGCTCATATTTCAAGTGAGGAACAAGTGTATAATAGCTTTGTTCTGGGGACCTGATGTGCCAACAGTGGCATTATAGCATTTAGAATGAAAGCTAGAATAATGGAAACTGTGGAATGTTTCAGAGTTCACTACATGGAAATTGGATTTTTGCATTTTTTTATTTATATTGTGTATTATCATATTTCTGTTTAAGGCTGTGGGGATTATCATTCTCTTTAAATGGCAT
>NW_024412441.1:28507404-28576145 GCF_014898765.1 Herpailurus yagouaroundi
TATTTCTGTTTAAGGCTGTGGGGATTATCATTCTCTTTAAATGGCATCACTTAATAAAGAGTTAGCATTGCATTGGAAATTCAGTTAACGGATTCCATCTGGAGTGGGCATGGGTGGGAACCTGGGGTGTCCCCTAGTGTCCTCACTAGGCTGGTGGGGTGTGCTGCTCACTCTCCCCCATGGAGCAGCCTGTCAGAGTTTTGTTGCCCATAGTTGAAACACCTTGTCCTTCAAACAAGAAGAGTAAATCTTAGCACACCTTCCCCTTCCCTCCAGTAGAGTCCCTGGGTGCCGTGTTTAAAGCTTCCATTTCTGGAATGAAATCTTCCCTGGTAAAGGTAGACCTGAAACCTAAAGCCACTGATGTGATGATTGCAGCTGAGTCTGAGCCCCTCTGGGAAGCAGATTCCGATAGGAAGAAATGGACCTGGTCCATAGACAGTAACTGTGAAGCTTTTGTTGTGAAGCCTGTTCCCAGCAGAGCAAAACACAGTGTTGGGGCAAATATTTCACTAGAACTAACCTCGGTCAAAATGTGTGCATGATAGCATTAGCCCTCAACTTTGCCTGTGGGTGAGGTTGAGGGGCACATTCCTTTTGATAAGAGAAATTAAATCCATCCTCAAAGGTATTGTGGGTGTTTATGCAGTAACTGAGAAAGCATTACTGAAAGCTGAATTGTATGTTTTTTCTCTATCTTCTCAGTGATTTTTTAATTTGTGTTTTGTTGGACAGATCGGCTCTGTTGAGAAGGAGATAAGGGGGGTTATTAAAGAGGCAGAAAATTTGCTATGATTCCCTGAGGCAGAATCGTTAAGGTCAGGAGTAGATGGACACTACACCAGGCCCAGAGTGCCAGGACTTGACCTGCCTGCCTCCTGCAGACTGGGCCATTAGGTGCTATCTCTCTGTGTGTGGAAGCCACTGTGAAGGATGGGCATGTCCTAGTGAAAGTTAATCCATGTGACTTTGCTTCTGGTGCATTGGGACTAAGTTGTGACTTGGTGTGGCAGAGGATGTACTCTTGCCATGTGTTTCTCTGTTGACTGAGCTGGGATTTCCTGCAGACCCATCTTACAGAGCCATCCAACCATCTCTGGCACTCTGGGACCTTCGTAGTCTGTACCACTACATCATTGATGGGGCCCTATACAAAGTGAAATTCTGGCTCCTTGTTCAAATTATAAGGAGCTTCATGATATGACTGTGGTTCAGGTGAAGGGGCCCTATCCGTGATTCCGAGGATTCAGGGTACAGACCAGCAGACCCAAGCCTTCCATGTTGACACATCAAAGTACAGATATTACAATATGCTGTGGTTCTCACACTTTGATCTCATAGGTTTAATGCTGCTTCTAGAGTTTCAGTCTTGTCTCCATTTGATTTCAGAATGTCTTCCTTGCATGGGGCGTGACTGATGGTCTGGCTTGAGAGAGCTTGCTGGTGTGGGTGGTGAGGGTGGTGTGGGTCTCACATGGTGCTTTTCATTGTTGCTGTGCTTATCTGGGTGACCAGATGAGCCTGAGGTCAGGAAATGCTGGGACCAGGGGAGGGAGTGCCCCAACCTTTCCTGATCTTGGGAGGATTGTGTGTTGTCCTGCTGCAGGTGGCTTTGGGGATTACTTGGGGCAGATGGTATAGATGAGGTGTAAAGCATTTCACTCATGGTGCCTTTGACCTCTAGTAGTTGAAGTAGAGGTGGTCCTGAGCATGGTTCCTGGGATGGGACCATCAGCCCTTCTCAAAGGTCTCGAAGAGCCTTTGTGAAGGCTTCCTCGGGCAGCTTGAATTCTTCATTGGTGGGAAACCAGAGCTTTCTCTCAACATTAGAATTGGCCCTAGGTCATGGCAGGACATCTCAATTAGAGGTAGCAGGCTCCAGGGGTACACTGTCTCCTTCTCTTAGCTTTCCTGGATTCCAGATGGATAGTTTTGGCTTGTGGTTGAGCTGCCTAGTGTTTGGACAGGGTCAGCATGGGCCCAGGTGGGTTTGGGCTGTTGCTTGGGAGTCTCAGAGGAGGTGTTTTTGGAGGCCGTTCCCCAAATTGAGCTATTGGAGTTCTTGCTCTCATCCCTGAAGATGGCTTTACATTTTCCATTTTTGTTGTCACCTTTAATGACTTCAGCCTGGAATGACTCCAGCCATTTTTTTTTTCTGTTGGATTCATGAAATAGGACAGAGAATATTTCATTGCTGCTGTATGGCACACTGGAGCTCCTGCCCTCTGGAGGTCAGGGTGACTGTCAAACGTGCTGTGTAAGGTGTTTTATAAATTGCAAATTGCTGTGCTAATGTTAGGTAGTATCCTATTCAATGTGTATTTTGTATTTATGCCTATTTTATGGTACTTGTGGTATGAGACAGTGGTTACTGTTTTAATGATGTTGGAATTTTGAAGTTGTATCTTTGCTTTGATGAAAAATATTTAGTTATTTATGATTTATTTCAAGCAGAGGATCTGGCCTGTAATTCAATCCTGAGTTGTAACATTGAACTTTCATATGGCTTCCAGCAGTACTTTAGAAGAAGTAGGCCCTGCCAATATGTATAATATTACATGTGTTGATGTGTATAAATAATATAAAATTGAGTACATACTTACTCTCCCAGGTCAGGGCTTTGTTTGGGCTATTTTGTTGGACATCTTTCTAAAATTGCTGTATTTACTGTCCCAAGTATATTGGATTAGTTTAGGTTTGCTTGGTGACTTGGGGTCATTCTGCATGTCATTACTGAGCTGTCCTGTGATTCAGGGCCACCTCAGGGGAGGGGGCTTCCGACCCACCCTGTGGGCCTGTTTCACTCGTGTACAAATGGGCCATATTGTTGAAAGCAAGGTCCTCTCTCCACCTTTGCTGTCACTTTAAAAACTGCTGGCAGCTAGCCATCCTCCCAATTTCTATACTCTCTAATTACCCACCTTAGCAGATCAGAACCAAGCTTGTTAACTCAGTGAGCTTGGCACTGGGCATGGAATTAACCCCATGAGTCATAGATGGGGGCTCACATACGCTCTTACCAAGATCAGGTATCCGTGTCATGTTTTCCTGGTTGTTGTAGTGTCCCCAGGCCTGGGTTGTTGATACTTCTCATCCTGGATAAGGGTTTTCAGTGGGAGCAAGTGCCCACCTAAAGCATTTATTTCAGGACCTTTGAGTGATTCCATGGAGAATCACTAAGTATGGACATTAAAGAATGAATTTTGAGTTTAAAAAAATAATGCAAAAGGTTGTTGGAGCTTACCTGATTATGAGTTTAAAACTAGCCCTATGCTGAACTGAGGGAGCAGAGGAGAAGCTTCTGATTTCTTGGTAATGGTTGAAGGAGGCACTTCTGCTTTCTTTTTGGTTCATGTCCTGTCATTTATTTAAGGACTACCAAAGAAAGGTGAATAAAGGTTGATTTCTCCCTCAGATCGCACAGAAGTTGCATATTACTTCGGCTTGCTTCCCTTACATGGAAAGATTGGTATCTCTGACCCTGGGAAGGACTCCAGGAGTCTCTTTGGTAAATACAGGCAGCCTCGTGCTGACTGCATGTGGCATTCTTGGACCTTCTTGCCAGTTGGGATGAGATCTCTTGAAATGGATTTCCTGGGTTGTTGTAATATGACCAGAGGAAATTATATTAATGGCTATGGATATTTACATATTTCACTCTGACTCATTTTATTTTACAGACTACAAGTCTGTGTGTCGTCCATAAAATCATGAGGCAGGGCCCCCATTTTACTGACTGGCAGCAGAATTCACAAGAGGTAATGTGATTTGTCGAAGGTCCCATAGCTGGTGAGGGGCTGAAATGTGATTGTGACCTAAGAGTGAAGCCCAGGAAGTTGCCCTGCAGCACTGGGTCAGGAATCGAGGTGATGAGGGGGCCTCCCTGGGTCACACGGATGGTCTCAGTGAAGTAGGCTCCTACAGCTACTGCTTGCAGCTCCTTTTGTTACATGTAAAGCAATAATGGGGGAAGTTGCCCATCGCTCCCCTGTTCTTCAGCTATGCGTGTGGGGGCGGCCTGGGTCCCAGCCTCAGCCACTTCTCCTCACACCATCCAATGGTGGTCAGATTCACCAGTTTCATCCCATTTAATTCTCACAGTAACTCTGTGAGCTAAGTATACTTGTGAGCCCTGATTTTCCAATGAAAATGAACTCAGAGTGGTGGAGCTGGGGTTCAGACTCCCTGTCCTTGACTCAGAGACACTCTCCCCGTCGTCTGCCTGGCTCTAGAATCCAGGTCTGGATGGACCTCAGGGGCTGGCCCAGGAGTGTGGACTTGACCTGTAGGCTGGGAGGGGCTGCTGAGGTGTGGCTGCAGGAGATATTACAGGGGCCCCCAGGAGGTGGACAGGGCTGCAAAGGGCCCATGGTGGCAGCTGTCCAGTGTAAGGTGGTGACAAGAGCCTCAACCTCGCCCCAAGGCTGAAGGGAGAAATGAATCCCAGGTTCAGACTTGGCTTGGAACTTGGGGAGAGCAAGAGGGCAGGTGCTGTGAGCCCAAAGTGATGGATTTTCCTTAGAAGAGAAGCTCTTTGAGGCTTCCTGTTGCGCTCTTCGCTTTCTTTGCATAAAATCACAGTCAACCCAGTGAGACTGGTTCTTTGAGCCATAATGTAGCAGTTCAGTCACATGGGGTGATTGAAAGGCACAGAGATTCTTGCTTCTGAGCCAGGCATGAGCCCACGGTGTTTGGTACGCGTGAGTCTTGGCTGCTCTTCCAAGGGTTAGCAGGAGTTAGCAAGGGAGGAGTGCCGGGCCGAGACTGGCTTCAGGCTCATCTGTGTGACCTGGGAGTGAGAGGCCACTGTGCTGAGCCTCAGATTCCTTTCTGTCCAGTGCGAGCATGAAGCTTCCTGGGGTGGTTTGAGGAGGGGGTCCAGTGCACTGCACACCAGCAGTGCCTCATGTGGACAAGGTGTCACAGAATTACTGCCCCTGCCCAGTTGTCTCTCTGGGTGTATCCCCAAGGTACGGAGGGACTGTGCTGGTTCAGGATTCTGCTGGCTGGCAGAGATAGCGGCTGCAGAAGGACATCTCTTGTTTTCTGCCACAGATGTCTTTGGCTGAACAGTGGACTCCAGAGATAATGGAGGGCCTGTGCCCTGGAGCTCACTGACGTTTGTGCCTTGGGATGATCTTCATCAGCTTCTCATTGAAGACAAGCTCACCTTCTGTGAACACAGAACATCTCAGCATTGCTGTTAAAATCCCTATGAGGTATGGTGCAGGAAGTTGCTCTGACAGCTTACAGGTGCCCACAAAGCCAGGGCTGCTCTTGCACTCCCCAGTGATGGCTCCTCTAGCCTTTGACATGAGGTGAACAGTTCATTCCTTGCCACAGGGCCGGAGACCACAGATGACACTAGAAACAGCAGCCTCTTCCTTACCTTTGCTTAGTTGTGAGAGCCTCTTAGCTGCCAGCTTTTAAGATGGCTGAGGTTGTCACCTGGCTTAGAGGTTTACAGCTTCTCTTAAAGTAACAGGCTTCCCAGATTTCAAGGGAAAAAAGCCCAGGGTATTTATAGTGATAGACCAGGGCTCATCCCATCAAATAGGAGGCTGAAGTGGAGGAGATTGTAGTAGCGACCTTGGCAGCCGGGTGGCACACAGCCCCACCGAGGGGGCTCATGCAGCCTGAGAGCCCAGCTCACCCTGGAAGCAGGAATGAGAGTACGGCTGTTGCTCAGACACAGTTAATTCTGGGGTGTAGTGTGTCAGCTGTAGGGTACCGTGTTTGGTTTCTTCTCTAATGAAACAGGTGATTACAGTGTTAGGAGAACAGAAGTTGCAGGTGGACTGTTTAGGGTCATGAGAGGGCAGATGAGGCTCTTCCTAGATGTCCAGAGAACAGGTGTTTGAGGCTTGGAAGTCTTGCTGCTCCATAGTTAGTAACTGATATCATGGTGCTGTTGGATGCACAGCTGGCAGCTCCCTGTGAGCAGGAAACGGCTCAGTAATTGTTCCTCTTCCTCCTACACAATGTGTTTTCCATGATCTCTCTGGTCTATTACCAACTCTTTGTGGTTGGACCAAGTATGAATGAGAGAATGCACTTAGAGTTTGATGGATGGGCTGGGACTGATTTCAATTTCGTGATCTGGACATGTTACTTCTCAGTGTCTTTCCTTCCCTGGGCCTTTTGTTTGCTTTGCTATGTGATGTCTGTGTCTATATATTTGCCTTAAGGTGAGCGTCACTGGCTTTGGGTGGTTGAGGGGCTCTCTCTTCTCCCAGTCATGTTAAAACCCCTAGAAATTCTTGGTCTGGGATGACTCCTATGCCCCTACCCCCGCTTCTGATTTGTTTCTGCAGACTCTGTGGCCAAACCTGTCTGGTTCCCAATGTGCTATTAAGTATTCCTGCTTCTATCTCCCCAGCTTCCTTTTCTAGGACTCTCCCGGACAGTGGTGTGCTGGTAAAGGTTTAAAAACTGGGCCTCTGGGAGCAAGAAGGAAAGTTCACTGACATGTAGCATTTGCCAGTTTTTAAGGTATCAATGCTCCCACCATGGTCAGTTTCAAATTACCAACGTGATGTTCACTGGCTTGTGAAACCTCCAAAATTTAACTGTTAGCCCTTGAGCTGGCAAAAGCTGGCTACAGCACCCTCCTATGCCAGGACCTAGGTTTCTACCTTCTTCTCCCTATTCTAGATGCTGCAGGTTACTTTAAGATTTCAGAGGGGTTGACAGACGATGGTCAGTCACTACACCACAACTGGACCTTGCGAATGAAAATAACTATTCGGGAGGTTGTAAATAACCATTGGAGAGGTTGTAATTGTTTTTCTTTTCAAAACCTCTTCAGTGGAATATAAAGGAAGGTGCCAGTGTCCTCCAGGGGATCACTTTCCGTTCCTGTTGGCAATAAGCCTTGACTGAACTTTGTGTTTGCCTGCTGGGTTGGTTTTTCCTGGGGTTCCCCTCCCCTTTAGATAAAGAGACCCAGCAATAGGTCCACAGCCTGCCAAATTCAAGTAAAACCATCAACCACAAAAGTGGAGTAAGACAGTGCTAATTCCAAAAACAGATCTTTACCATGAGGGTCAAGAAAGTTTACTTTCATTTTGGAGGGCAGAGGAACTGCTAATGGGACTACCTGTCTACAGCCCCGCATTTCCACATACCCTCCCTGCTCCTTCCTGACTCAAATAGGGATCATTGGCAGGAAAGAGGATGGTGGGCTCAGTGTACCACATTGCCACTGTTGGAAGAAAAGCAAGACTCAGGTGGAAGGAGCATGCTTTAAAGCAGGGTGTGGAGGCAGATCCCAGCCCATGGGAATTGGACACCACCATGCCCCCTTGTTCACTGTCTGAGGCTGCTTTCCCGCTACAGCGAGCAGCAGAGTGGAGGAATAGTGACAGGGGCATGGGGCCCATGGAGCCTGGAATATTTGGTTTCTGGATCTTGACAGAGAAGTTGCTGACCAACCTCACAGCAGCCCTTCTTCAGACTGTATCACCCCTGGCATAGACACATCACACCTGGAGCCCATATGGCAGTCTCTCTTGCCCCAGAGATACCACAGGCTGGGGATTTTTTTCCTGCTGGGATTGCCCCCTCAGATTCTTCCCTTTTTGGGCACACAGGAGTGCTCACTAGGCATGAATGAGCTAAACATGTTTGCTTAAGCACAATTCAGTGTATTTGTGGCTTCGTGTAGACATTCATGTTTTCACATGTCCCCTTGGCTGGACACCTGTGCCCTGTTTGAGAAATGCCCAATGGCTAATTTTATGTCTCAGGTATCTGACTTTAGCTCTGTCTTCCTTCCTTCTTTTTTCCCCCCACTATTGGGTTATTCATTTTCCCATTTCTGCCAGTTTCCTGCTCATTCTATAGATAAATACCCTTGCAGGCTGTGTGGGTAAGCTTGGGCCAGCCACAAAGAAGCCACGTGAACACCTTTACGTGGTTGTCTTTGTCCTGAGTTCTACTGTTTGAAGATATACACCCTTTCCTATTTCTGTTGATTTTGTTTGTGGTGTTACACCTTTGTACACAGAGACACTGCCCCCTTGCTAAGTTGTAGTAGAGTCAATAAGAAAAGATTATTCAGGAAAAAAAAAATCATTCAGTTACTTTGAGGGAATTCCAGTGGAGGAAATGAAGGGGAAATATTCTGAGTACAAAGAATTTAGGGAGCATGAGATAAAGAAAAAATGACCCATAAATTCTTCCTCAAAACAATATGGAATGTCTTTTCTCCCCGTTCATCTTATTGGAAATTGTTATGGGTTCTGGTATGGTATAAGACTCTAGCTTTCACTTTTAACATGTTAAAATTGTAAGTATGAAACTACAATTAATTATAAAACTCTGTCCCCCATATGTGATTTTCAAAAGATTATTTTGGAGGCTATAACGTATGTGTAAGGCTTACTACTTAAATAAAAATAACATCACTGTTTTTACATTCACCATAACATATGCTCTGCCTTCTTATAAAATACTCATTCCTGGATATGGCCCCCAGAAAGCTGGATAGTTGAGCAGTGTCAGAAGTGCAATGCCACCTTCCTATGGAGGTGTGGCAACCCAGAGGTGAATTATTAGCAGAATTGGTATAGGAGTAGTTCTGAGTATTCCTTTATGATATGGTTCCTGCCATATGGGATTTTATTCTTCCACTTTTTCTAGAACAGTGTGGCCTTGTAAAAAGGAGAGAAGTGGCATTTTAGTCCAAAACATGGCTGCCCATTCATTTAGAAATTTAAGAGAAACCACAGGGGCAGGAGATGTGGTACAGACATTAATACACGGTGGCTTCTCAGCACTGGTAGCCTATAATAGGAGTTGAATTAGTAGCTCTCTATAATCTTGGCCTATATTTGATTAAAGAATATTGTGGAAACTTGGGGCACCTGGCTGACTCAGTTGGTAAAGCATGTGCTTCTTTGTCTTGGGGTTGTAAGTTTGAGCCTCATGTTGGGTGTAGAGATTACTTACAAATAAAATCTTTTAAAAAATGAAAAGAATATTGTAGAAACTTGATGACTGTTGATTACAGGTGATAGTGGGTACAAGAGCTCTCCATCTTGTTCATGTTTTTCCTTTTGTCATACTCTGGACTTCCCGTTGGACTGTCACTGCACATCTGTATCATTTTGTGTCCGACTTTCCCAGTTGAGCATAAGTGTCATGAGGCAAGGGGCTGTGGCTTTGTTCATTTTTATATTTCTTGCATCTATCATTCATTAAATGGATGAACACATTGTACAAGGTGATCCCTCTAAAATGTGACTTTGGAGAGAAGCCTGTTCTGTGTAGGGACTCTGTGAGACTTTGATTTGCTAAAATGAAATCATCTTACAAACCCAAATAAGGTAGGCCTTTGGTTATGCCTAAAGTACCTTCTTGTTAGGCTTAAAACTTCTGCTTTCTGGGAGTCCAAACAGCGATGAATGCTCTGATTTGCAAACATTTCATCACCGGGTTACAAATTCAGAGCTTTTCTGGAGGGATCAAAACTACACGTTTTCACCATCTGCTGGAGGGTCTGGCTGTCGGGAGATGACATTCCCATTCTCACTTTGATTCTGGGCTTTTGGTGGTTGATCTCAGAGCACAGTGCCGGGAAGAGCCAGTCCAGGGTTGTCCTGCCTTATTTGGAGCCAGCTATGAAGAGTGACGTGACTGTAAGCTTGATAATACTAGTTGATTTGAGGGCTTTGCAGATGGACAGGAGAGGGAGGGGTCCCTTTTCAGAGGGGGACCACCTGAATTAAATCCTTATGCTTGACTGTCACCTTCTCCTGACTTCTTGTAGCTTGTAGCTGTCCACTGTGAGCTGAGCGGGCCTGACACCCTGACACAGGGGGTGGGCCAGGTAGGGCCCTGGTGTGGTGCAGGTGCATCTGGACAGGCTTATGAGAATCTCTGGACCATGCTGTTGCCCAGACTGCCTGCCTGAGCTGGGCACAAGTGGTTGTGATCTTGTAAAACTGTGCTCATCTGGGTCATTAAATTCTCTGAACTCCACATTCAGGGTGAGTCATTAGAGGGAGCCTTTCCCTTCAAGCAGTGATGCTTTAATGGGGGAAGACACTATGCATTTGGAAACAGAAGCAGACCTCACGGTTTCTCATGTACCTAATGAGAAAGGTGGGAAGAATGGGCAAAGCAAGGATGTGGTCACTTGGGGTGATGAGAGACGGCTGTCCACTGAAACTCCTGTTTGACCTTGAGGTGTCACTCCTGGGGCTGGGCATGCCTCTGCCCTTGAGAAACCCACTTTATCTTTAGGTTTTCCCTGTTAATACTGTTAGAATAAAGAGGCAAAAATCATTTCCAGACTTCTAGGTTAAGTTTATAATTTATTAAGAAGCCTGTGGAAGCCATGCAAGTAGGTCCTGACTACATAGGTGGGCTTTGGCATGATTTTCACATTAAATCCTTATAGGTAACAGTTGATTATAGATCCTTATGAAGATATACTTAGTTCTTACCCTCCAGCAAGGATGGGTGTCTGTCTGTGCTCTCCAGACATGAACTGTGGCTGAATCGAAACCAGGGGGTTCAAGCAGTTCCCTTCTCTTCTCCTTGACCCCCTTCTTCCATTTCTCCTACCCCCAACCCCAGCACCTGCCTCTGGGAGCCACCCATCTGTTCTCTATATCTGTGAGCTTGTTTTTTTTCCTTAGAGTTAGTAAAATCATATGGTATATGTCTTTCTCTGTCTAACTTATATCATCAGTCACTTAATGCCCTCTAGCTCCATCCATATTGTCATCAATGGTAGGGTTTCCTTCTTTTGTATGTGTGAGTAATATTCCATTGTGTGTGTGTGTGTGTGTGTGTGTGTGTGTGTGTGTGTGCGCGCGTGCACACATCTGTGTGTATATGTACCATCCATTGATGGACACGTAGGTTGTTTCCATGTCTTGGTTATTGTAAATGCTGTGATGAACATGGGGGTGCAGATAGCTCTTTGGGGGTAGTGACTTCATCTCCCTTGGGTATATGCCCAGAACTATAGTTGCTGGTAGATATATTTTTAACTTTTTGTGGAACCTCCATACTGTTTTCCAGAGTGACTGCACCAGTTTGCATTCCCACCAACAGTGCACATGCGTTCCCTTTTCTCCACATCCTCACCAACACCCATTATTTCTTGTCTTTTTGATACTAACCATTCTGACAGGTATAAAGTGATATCTCATTGTGGTTTGATTTGCATTTCCCTAATGATGAACAGTGTTGAGCATCTTTTCGTGTCTGTTGGCCATCTGTATGTCTTCTTTGGAAAAATATCTATTTAGGTCCTCTGCCCATTTTTTAATTGGATTTTTGTTTTGCTATTGAGTTGAATGAGATTTTTATATGTTTTGGATATTAACCCCATATAGATATATGATTTGCAAATATCTCCTCCCATTCAGTGGGTGCCTTTTTGCTTTTTTGCTGGTTTCCGTCATCCAGGAGAGGAGCAGTGAGTCCCTTTCCTTTCAGCCTGCTGTGATGCCTCCTGGGATGGACTTGGTGAGAGGCCATTAGGGCTGTAAACCCTACTGGTGGCCTGCTTCCTGATAGAAAGTAGGCCTGGTAGGGACAGCTCTGTCTTCCCAGTGTTAAGACCTCATTGAGAATGGTCTTTGCAAGCATGCTTGTGGCCCTCTGCTGTAGCTGCATGGCTCCTTCCTGACCCCCGGCTTCCTCTCTTCCTCAAAGGGAAAGCAGGTTTTGAGTGCCTAGGAGAAAGGCAGCTCATAGGTTTGTGTAAAGGGACTCTCTTAGAGTCACAAGGGCTGCTTCTTTGATACCTGGTAGCTGAGGATTCATTAAAGGAGGCAGCCTTTTCCATGGAGCAATATTGCTAGGATCTCTGCAAATACACTATCTAATGATACTGAGTTGTAACTTCCTTTGTGATTAAAAATCAGCTGTGGGCATGAATAGACATTTTTTTTCCAAAAAAGACATCCAGATGGCCAACATACACATGAAAAGATGCTCAACATCACTCATCATCAGGGAAATACAGATCAAAACCACAATGAGACACCACCTCACACTTGTCAGGATGGCTAAAATGTACAACACAGGAAAAACAACAGGTGTTGGCGAGGATGTGGGAAAGGGGAACCATCTTGCACAGTTGGTGGAAATGAAAACTGGTGTAGACACTGTGGAAAATGGTGGAGTTCCTACAAAAAGTTATAACTACCCTACAGTCCAATTGTAATACTAGGTATTTGCCCAAAGAATACAAAAACACTAATTCAAAGGGATACATGCACCCCAATGTTTATAGAAGCATTATCTACAGTAGCCAAATTATGGAAACAGCCCAAATGTCTATTGACCAATGAATGGAGAAGAAGATACGTGTGTGTGTGTGTGTGTGTGTGTGTATAAAATATTGCTCAGCCATTAAAAAGAATGAAATCTTGCCATTTGCAATGACATGGATGGAGGTAGAGAATATGCTAAGTGAATTAAGTTAGTCAGAGAAAGATAAATACAATATGATCTCACTCATATGTGGAATTCAAGAAGCAAAGGCGGAAAAAAAAAGAGTGACAAACCAAGGAATGGACTCTTAACTATAGAGAGCACACTGATGGTTACCAGAGGGGAGGTGTGTATGGGGATGGGTTAAATAGGTGATGGATGTTAAGGAGGACAGTTGTGATGAGCATGGGGTGATGTATGGAAGTGTTGAGTCACTGTATTGTACACCTGAAACTAATACTACACTGTATGTTAACTAACTGTAATTTAAATAAAAACTGTAAAAAATCAACTATGGGACAATGCTTGTCTGTCTCCCAGAATTTAACACCATTTGGGATGCATTTGTACTTGCTGGGAGGTAGGTATATTATTTTGTTAAGTTTGTAGAGCCTTCCCCTGGTGGTTTGAAATTAATTTCTGAGTCTTCAGAAATTCATGAAATGCTCTCTTACTCTATGTTATGAGGATGATGATTGTCATCATGGTGACGAAGGTGAAGATGAACACGACCCAGCTCCCTGAGGAGGAGAGCAGTAGTCACAGGGAAGGAGGACATAAGCATTTCTTGCCTGCTCTGTGCTAACTTGTTCATTGGTCCATTTTCTTTCCTGCTTCCTTGAAGGAGTCCAGACTGATGCATAAAATTACTTTGTGCTGAACAAACTGACCATCCCTTTGCAAGTAGGATAGCTCTCTGTAGGGATAACAGACTCAGGTAACATGTCTGAATATAGAAGGAATTTCATTGTTTCTGTGACTTTATTTAAGTAGCAGAAATATGTGAATTTCTTTAACTCAGAGACTGTATTGCATTAACTGATAATGAAATAAATGTCACATCCTGATTACCTGACGATAGTGAACTTAAGTCTTTATTTTTGTATAGCCCATAGCTATTATTACTTTGATAATCATGGCATTTTGGACAAAACACTTTACAGTTGACATGTCTTTGAAAGTCTGCTTAGGATATAAGGTGTTCTAGAGTGTGGTCCAGGAGTGGCAGCATGGTAAGGCAGATGGGACTCAATTCAGAATACCTAGAATCCAGGATGGGGCTTGCCACTAACAAGTGTGATTTTATACCCACGTTACCATGGTTGGCTCTTACTTCCTTTTCTGTAGATGAGTGGTGTGGTATTTTCTGAGGATTCCAAATCTGAGAGAGTTCTTTGTTCTCTAAACCAGTATTTGTTGAGCACTAATTATGTGCCAAGCCCTGAGGGTAAAGTAGGCTGCCCTCAGGATGCTGGAATTCAGTTGCTCAGGGCAATTTCCAAATGGGAAGAAAGACTGCACGTTCTTTCTCTCATGGGGCTAGCTGGGGTCACTTTCTGCAGTTCAGAGAGGAGTAAGGGGATGCACACTGTGTCATTGGACAGTGCCCCCTGCCTGCTGTAAGCCCCACTTGGCTCTGGGCTCAGAGGTGCCCAGCTATACAGGATGTGCTCCCCAAGAGCACTAAGCCTGGTTGGAGGGAGGTTTTGCAACTGAAGTGTGTCCCAGCGTGGGAGGGAGGGAGTCTGTATCCTGCCTTGGTTCACTGAAGTCCTACTTTCATGTAGCATACCTGCTGTTTGACTTATCTTTTCTTGAGTAATTTACGGACTTTAAACAGTACATCAGATTTTTTTGGTTGCATATTTGTCTGGTTGAATGTCCTTTTATCTCTTTGCCATATCTGTGTCTTGTCTACAGTCTGTTAAGAATTCAGAGTTTTTGTCATCTTCAAACAAAACGATGCACTTTGCTGTTAGTTACTGTGCATGTGCAGAGAAAATGAGGTGGATGTTGGCTTAAAATACTCTTCCCTACCAAAGATGATTTCCCCATGCTCCATGCTTTTGCTCCTTCCTTCCTTCCTTCCTTCCTTCCTTCCTTCCTTCCTTCCTCCCGCCTTCCCTCCCTCCCTCCCTCCCTCTCTCCCTTCCTCCCTCTCTCCCTTCCTCCCTCTCTCCCTCCCTCCCTCTCTCCCTCCCTCCCTCTCTCCCTCCCTTTTCCCTTCCCTCCCTTCCCCTCCTTTCCCTTCCCTTCCCTTCCCTTCCCTTCCCTTCCCTTCCTTCTGTGTCTATCTGTCTGTCTTATAAGGGTGCTTAGCACTTGGGATCCCAGGCACCATGAGGCCACTCACACCTGTGGTGGGACAGTGAAGGGCATCAGAACACAGAACAGATGGTGTCATTTCCTTCTTGCTGTCTATTATCTGTGCAGAACGGCATTGGAGATACTTCTGGTTGGGGAATGACATCCAGGGCTTTCCAGGCTTGTTTTGCCTGGGTCTCTGGAGTTTGGTCCTGGTGATGCCTTCCAGAGCTCCACCCTCAGAATGCCCACCCAGCTCGGGCCCCTGCCCTTCACATGGCCCTCCGGGCACATGAGGCCTAAACACACTCCCAAACTGGGAGGAAAAGAGTGGATTGCTTGCTCTGAGCTGGCATCTCTTTCATGAAATGAAGGCATTCTGTTCATGTTTTATATGGATTCATTTGTGAAAACCTCATTTTGTGTTCCCATAAAATACATGAACGTGCAGAGAACTGAATCATAAATCCTTCCTTTGGTTGTGGTAAAACTGTTTCTTTCCAGTGTGATTTTGAGCTGAGTTGCCCCTGTTTTCCAGTCAAAGGCAATGTCCAGGACTGTGGGCTTCCTGATGGCCTGTTTAGTTGCTTGCTTTGGAGCAAGAAGAAAACTTGATATGCACGGCATTTCCAATGAAATGACCCAGAGGCAAAGCAGGATGGAGAGCGTTTCTCTCCATCAAAGCCATCTGGAATGTGCTGATGAGTAAGCTGGAAATTAGCGCCAAGTGGCAAGCCTCACAGACATCCAAGTTTCTTGAGCACAGCTGCTGATGTATTGAGTCACTGAACATCTCATCTGCAGGAAAGACCGCTCAGACTACCATCTTCAGCGCTGGGCATGCACATTCCTGAAAAACACTTCTCAGACTTCTCCTGGGTTTAAATAAGCAACACAATGCTTCAGACCCCTCTGTTCTTTAGGTACTTTACCTTAACTTCCCTTTCTCCCTGTCTGTGGTGGTCTCCCCTTTTCTGTGGCTGTGCTTAGAACTTAAAAATCTTAAAAAAATATTTATTTCAGTATCAAACATTATCCTCTCTGGTGACTGAAAAATATCCTTTAATTGTGTAGCTTGTACCCTCCCTCTCTCCCTCCCTCTCTCTCTTCCTTCCTGGAGATGTTATTCTAAATAATTTGATTGTTCCATGTCTCTGCCTTACCACCTGTGTTGATGTTGTTAATCAGCTGCACTCCTTGCTGGGGAGTGTGGACAGGGTGGCAGTTGTCCGCAGTCTGCTGTGGCCGTCCCCTGTGCTGGGCTCTTCCTTTCCTTCCTATGACTTGAAGTGGTAACACATGACACATCTGCCCAGGTGAGGGTCTGGGGGAGGGGTGCTGACCACTCTCAGATCATGGATTGCTGAAGTGGCCTCCTTAGTTTGATCTCAGCACTTAACCTCATGGTGTATATTACAGAAGAGGATTGTTTAGGTGAGGCCAGTATTTCTTTTCCAAAAAGAATATGCAAGTTCAAAGTAATTGCTTCAAAGTAATTGGCTGTAGATGTAATTGTTATTTATGGCTACTGTGCTTGCCATATTGTAACATTGTGTGTCTCTTTATGCAGACAGGGACAAGACTCACCAAAATGCCAATGCCAGTCATCTCTGGGTGGTGGGGCTTAAGGGGAATTTAACTTTCTTCTTTATCCTTTTTTTAAATTTAAGTTTTCATAGTGAGCTTATATAATTTTTTTACTCAGATTAAAGAATTTATATTCTCTTAGAGTTTTAGACAAATTTTCTTCATGTACATTGAATATAGACTGAGTCATAGGTGTTAAAATTACAGAATTGTAGAGTTGGAAAGAATCTTAAAGATTGCCAAATTCAAAACGCATAATTCAGATGGGAGGGAGCAGAGCCCACACCTGGGTTCTCTACTTTGGATTCTAGCTCTTGGGCCCTTTCAACAACCAACCAAGCTATCCTTGACCCGGGTGTTTGCTATGTTACTATTTCAGATAGAGGTGGGTTATTCTGGTTTGGGATAATTTGGACAGAAGCCATCGTTCCTTATTTCCTTTGCACTTAAGGACATACAGAAAATATTTAAGACCAGGGCTTGGCAAACTACGACCTATTGGCCAGCTTCCTGTTTCTGGAAATAAAGGTTATTATTACTGGAACACAGCCATGCCTCCTTGTTTACGCATTGTCTATGGCTGCTTTGGGGCTGCAACAGCAGTGGTGAGTGGTTGCAACAAAGACTGTGTGTCCTGTGAAGGGGCAAGTGTTTACTATCCCGACCTTTCAGGTCAGTGTGTTGATGCCTGTTAAAACTCACAGGATGGTGAATGTTAACAGGAGACCTGTGACAAGGACCATAAATTCAAGGAAGAGAAGTCCACTTTTGGGGTATAACTGTCCAGGAGAGAACAGAGACTAGTGCTAGCTTATCTGTGCCATTTGGGATGATCTCAGTTTGGTCTCCCCTCCACCAAAGGCATGAGATGAGGCTGGAAAGCTACTGTTGTCCTTGGGAGTGGATGTTAAAACTCAGCTCTTTTGCTATGTTACTTCATCTGGAATGTTCTCATTAGGAATGTGGAGTCTGGTGTGTGCCAACTCTTATGCCCTTTAAAGCAGATGTCAAGTTCAGGCCGTGGGCACTAAGTACTGGAGACTGGAATCTGCAGTGGAAAATACTGTTTGGGCTGAATTCAGATGAAATCTCGGGAGCCGGCCAAGCAGTGCAGTCTGGTAGGCTGCTCCTTCAGTGTCCTCACGACTGTTCCCACATGTGCAGTGGCCCCAGGTGCCCCCAGCATAGGAAGGCCAAGCACACAGCATAGCCTCCCAGCCAAAAGGTGCTGGATGCCGGCAAGTTCCCCAAGCCATGTTAATGTTCCCAAGACTGAGTGGACATTGGACAGTTATCTGGGACAGGCCAGCACACACAGAGGGAAAGATCAAGTTGTATTGTCTTGGCAGAAGTAGAACAGGAACGATTTTTTTGGATATGCTTCCTTTGTGGCAGTCAGGGTGTTGGATATTTTTCATTTCATCTCACTGCAGTTGGTAGCTAATACCTCCACTTTGTAGCTGGGGTGTGGGTGGGGACGGAGCAGTGCTGAAGCTCAGAAGTGCTGGTGAAGGACCAGTGAGCCCTACAGCTGAGAACTGCAGTCTTTCTACTCTGTCACATGGCGTCTGAAATTCCCTCAGTGTGGCCACTCTATTCATATCCAGAGGGCAGAAGCCTTGGTTTGGGAATTGTATAGGTTTGGTAGGAAACTGGTAGATGAATGGTTAATAAATGCAGTTTATTTGGAAGATAAAATGATTGCAAGATGGGGTTCAAGAATTGAGATGGGGGATTTCAATGGCACCTTCCGAGGCAGGGTTGGGGACTGCTGTATTGTGGAGACATGAGCTGAGGGCTTAGAGGGCATGTTTCAGGACTGGCAAGAGCGCTGGCAAGTTCTTCTTTCTATATATTTTGGATTGTCTTTTGGACTTGTTCAACAGTGATGCCATCTATTGGGGGGAGATTCTTTCCAGTTGCCTAAAAAATAATATATTTGGGAGGTGCTCTCTATTTCTTTGAAAAATAATCTATTGTGCGGTTGTCTTTAGCCTTCCATGAGCAGCCTCGCATTGAGTCTGGCAATGAAAACCCATACTTAAAAGTATTTTGAGATGCTGCTGAGAAATGCATTCGTGTCTGCATGTAGTTCTGGTTGTATTTGATCCTGTTGAAGCCAGGGACCTACTCAGTATCCAGACTGGGAATCTGAATCATCAGCTCCAGAGCCAGTGGGAGGTCAGAACTTCCCTATTGCTTCCCCTGGTGCTTCCATTTTATCATTCCTCTAACTCCTTTCAGTGCTCTAATCTTTGCATAGCTTTATCTTGATGCAATCTCTGAGGGATCTGTATTTCATCCTTTGTCACAGAAATAAAAGGGGTTAGCTTACTGAAAAGTAAATGCTGGTGAAGTCAGGCACCCTGAAAGTAAATACAGACTTTCTGGCAGTTGTCTGCTAATCAGGAAGGATTGTGGATTGGCAGGTGGATTACACATCTGCTTGTTCATTTACTCAACAAGTGTCTACTGACAGCAAACAAGGGTGAGCTCATAGCTTCCCTTAACAAAGCTAGTTCTCTGGCTATGCCCAATAAGCAGCAAATCCAAAATCGTATGTTATTGCTTTGGTTTAAAATGAGATCTGAGGAGAAACCTGAGGATCTCCAGAATCAGTATGAGGGCATGACTAAAGTAAGTAATTTTGAACAGTGTGACCTATAGGATTAATAGAAAGATATCCTGAAGTAGGGAATAATTCATTTTTTACTAACTTCAAGCTGTCATGCCAGTAGATGTGTTTTTTTAACATGTATTTTAGTTTTGCATTTTAATTAATATTGGATAAGTGCTGATTTATTTTTTCTGGGAGTTCTTTGAACACTTTATGGGTAATACTTTATTTGTATGGATCACTTACATTGAAGCAAATCAAAGAGCAAGGAGAAAAGATCCACACAGTCCACATGATACTCTGTATGTATGTCCATGAGACACCCTCTGTCTTTACTTGGGGCCTATTTCCTTTTGCTTTTGGAAAAATTCACTTAGTTTACCTGCATTTCCTCTGTGCCTGCTCTTTGCTTGGCACAGTGATAAATACTGAGAATTCAAAGGGTAATAACCAATATACACCCTAGTGGGAGAAGAACAGACTGTGCAGTAATTATTTTGTAATGCTTGAGTTAAGTGGTAATTATAGAGGTTCATAAAATATATAAAAGTGCAGAGAAGGAGGCCAATTAATTGAAAGGTCATTTCAGAGAGGGCTGGATGGAGGTGTTTTGAAAGAAGACAGATGAATGGCAATGAAAGAGATACTCCAAGTAGAAAGAACACCATCTGCAAAGGCATATTATGTTTGTTTTTTGTTTTCTGTGTTTTTTTTGCATGTTATGTTTTTAGGGGACCAATAGTTGTTCACATTTTCTGGATTAAAAGGCATCGAGGGCATAGAAGCAAGGAGGGGGGCTGCTGTGTAGGCAGAAGTTGTTGACTGGCTTTCAGCAGAGATGATGTGTATTTAGAGGAGACAGATCTCTGTGGCTGGAGGGTGTGGATGGATTTGTCGGGGGTAAGGCTGGTGGCAGGAGGTCACTTAAGAGACTTTGTATTCTCCATGAGACATGCTGGCCTCCACTAAGGTGGTGGCAGTGGGAAAAGAGATGAATGAGGACCTGACCACAGTGTTGTAGAGAGAGCCCTCCACTGGGGTCGGGTGATCAGGCTTCTCCTAGTTTTGTCCCCCACTTGCCCTATGACCTAGGGGCAGTGACTTTTAACTGTTCCAGGATCTGAGAGGACGAGCTCTGTTTACTAGAAAAGGTCACCCACCTAGTGACCTATTTGTCAGTGATGGTGAGATTACTTTAAAACACAGGTCTTTTCTTGAAAGATACACCCAGCCCTGGGGTCAGACTAGGAGACACTATTTTCTCACATGTAAACACATGAAATAGTTTGGGGCAGGGATTTCTTTCTTTCTTTCTTTCTTTTTTTTTTTTGTCAACTTTATTTTATTTTATTTTATTTTATTTTATTTTATTTTATTTTATTTTATTTTATTTTAATTTTATTTTATTTTTAACATATGAAATTTATTGTCAAATTGGTTTCCATACAACACCCAGTGCTCAGGGGCAGGGATTTCTTAACTTGGGACCCGTGGCTCCTGTGAGGGCCTGTGAATGGGCTTGGAAGGGGATATGAATGACCCTTTGGTGCCATGTGTAAAGCCGATGTTATGATGGACTGCAGGGCTTTTCTTTTCCTGAAGAGCATGGCCATCAGGTTCCTATGGGGATGCATGATCCCCACAAGGTCTGAGTCAGTGATCTGGAGGAATTTGGAGGGAGTGATCTGGCAGGATGACATGGTGTGTGTGGTGGGTGGGAGGGAGATGGTTGGATGTCTAGACGACTCTGAGATTCTGCTTTTGTAAAGGAATCTAAAAATTCTTCAGATAACTTAAAGTAGGAATACTCCAGAGGCAAATTATAGGAGCTTCCTTCCACTTGATCCTCTGGCAGATTTTAGATGTAAGGAATATCAAAGCCTATTTATTAGACAAAGCAATTTGTTTGATTTGTTTTGGCTGACTGCCTGATGACTTGTAGGTCAAGAGCAAGTAAGCTTGTTTGTTTAATCCATCTTCCCCCCTTGAGGTGGGATTTCAGTACTAAATTGGAAGTTTCCAGGGAGCAGGAGTCTCATTTGATTTGTCTGTCTCCCAAAGCATCTAACTAATCAGAAAGCTGGAAGGCCTAATGACCTAAATCTTTTCTCCTAATCGTTCAAGTATGTTTCTATGTTAAGGTATAAGCAAAGGAAACAAGCACATCCTAAAACCAAAGACATGTTCACTTCCTATATGTAATCCCAATCTGTCCTGTTATACTACAAGTCTAGTACTTGTGCAAGTCTAATAGTTCTTACTTTGGGTGAGAAAAAGATAGGAGACACCATTCTACCAAGCAAAATACCTTCAAAGTCATAAATTGCAAAGTCATGTTCTGAAACTTCTCCAAGAACATAGTAGGAACTTTTTTTATCTTCCTTGTTGCTTTAATTTTTAGAGCTCTTTTACATATGTTCTCTATTTAATTTTGAAGGGCCCAAATGAATACATAGTGCCTCTGGTAGGCCTGATGTATACTGAACATGCTGGAGAAATAAGGGTGGGTCCTCTCTGATTTGCCTCTGTGCTGTAACAGTGCACTGTGGCTCAGCGTGAGCCCTACATCATCTGTAACAGATGCTCTAGACACGTTATATTTGGATAGTTTACATTCTCTAAGTATATTACTCAGAGATTAGTCCCAACATTGCTATGTATTATGTTAACATTTTGGCCCAAGATTATTGAGCTCAAATATGGCATTTTACAGAATCAAAAGAGTCCATGGTAGAAGAGAAAAGCAGAGCTAACTGCCTGGCTCTTGGCTAATATCATATTCTTCTCTTTTCCCTCCCTCAATTCACTTTGTTAAATTTCTTGTGCTGTTCATTTAGATATAATTAACATTTTTAATTGGCATGTTGTGTAGTTCGGGAAACTGCTTATTAGATTTCATAGGTGTCTCTGGCAGCACAAAATGTTTAATGAGCAAAATAATTGTGTTAGAGTGAAATGAATATGTACGTTTTCACTGAATTAATAAATGAATTAAATAATGACTTCATGGAAACCTCCTGAGAAAGTGGTTATGGACTTTCTTTTAAGTGTAAAATATTAAAGTTTAATTTTTGTGTGTGTATGGAGATTTTGAAGGAAAGAAATGTGTTTTTTCTTTTAGATTATAATATTATTGTGTGTGTATGTGTGTGCTTAACCAGAGTGAGAGTCTGTAAGTAAAATGGGATTCACATCCTTTGACTGAGCCTCAGAAGAATCTCAGATGCCTTGACACCTGAAAGTGGGTAGGATATACAGTGTCTCTGACCAAGAAAACAGATATCTCATAGCTCTGTAGAAATCTAGACAGTCAGAATGAGATTCTACTTCCTATTCCATCAAGCAGCCCTTTTCATTCTCTGATTCTAGAAGCAATGGTCAAGGTGTAAGAGGATGATGTCAAGGATAGTGGTCAGGAGCCTTTTAGAGTGGCTGAGACCAAGATTAATACCTTCTTGTAGTTGGGGTGCCTGGGTAGCTCAGTTGGTTAAGCGATCGACTCTTGATTTCTGTTCATGTCATGATCTCATGGTTCTCTCTAAAAATAAATAAATAAACTTGAAAAAACAGACAAAAACTCTTCCTGCAATAGATGAAGAAGCAGAATCCTAGAGGCCATGACTTTCCTGGGGTCATGCTTCTGGAGCTGGGGGAGTCCCAGGAGCTCTTCGCTGCCAGCCTAGGGCCTTCTTGCCTGAACCGCACTGTCTCCTACCCTCAAAGTGTTCCTTGTAGGAGGAAAATAAGGGAACAAAAAAAAAAATCACTGAAAATTAAGAAGTAGGGCATTAAAGCCAGAGGCTGGATTGTTTTGGCCCAAAGGCATTTTTTTTTTTAAGACTCCTTTGGTTGCAAGAAAACAGACTCAAAGACCTCAAGTGGTGGGAGCTTATTGTAAGGTTCCCCTTATTGTAAGCTTATTGCACAGCTGAATACCAGGCCTCAGAAGGGGTGGAACCACAGGAGAACCGGCTGAGGGGGCAACTGACCCAGTGGATGTGAGGTTCTCTGTTGTGCCAGTCATATGGCTGGGCTGTGCCCCACCTGCCATCTTCCCTCTCTTCCTGTTCCACCACTGACCACTTCACATCTCTGTTCTGTTTCCTCCCCTTCCTGCTCACAGTCTTTGTTTCTCTCTTCCTCTAGCTCATGCTGCCTTTCCTGACTTGGCAGATGGTGTCTGTGGCTATCCTTGTCCTGTTTCGTGATTCCCATTCCCAAAAGAGACCATTATATTGGCCCTGGCATAATTTCACAATGGGCTCCAGGCTCATGTAGGCCATTATTCAGCCAAAAAACTGGCTCCTCTAGGATCAGGTGACTTCCCTGTCCAGTCAGCTGACAGGGCAGTCATGTGGGCCTCTGGGGCTGAGTTCAGAGCCGACTCACAGGGAAGGGACTGCAGGGTACATGTGGAGAACATTTAGGGCCTGCGGTAGATTTACTCTGACTGGGTTTCTGAGGTTGACAAAGTTCTAAGCCCACTTATCCCTGTATTTGTACCTTTTTGGCAAGGCACCCCCTAATGGTCTGGGCTACTCAGTGAAGGACCCTCTGTAGACGTAGGCAGGCAGAAAAAGTGAGAGGGAGGAGTGGAGTGGGCAGGCTCTTCCAGATCATATGTTTTTAATTCTGGACTTCCGTGTCAAATTTTTTCAAATAAAACTTGTTATTTTGGAATAATTTTAGATTTATAGAAAAATTGAAAAAACAGTACAGAGAATCCCCAATTACCCATCACCCAGTCTCCCCTAATGTTAACATCTTACATTACAATGGCACATTTGTCAAAACTAAGAAATTAACATGGGTGCATTACTATTCAACGTTTATTTTATTTTTGGGACAGAGAGAGACAGAGCATGAACAGGGGAGGGGCAGAGAGAGAGGGAGACACAGAATCGGAAACAGGCTCCAGGCTCTGAGCCATCAGCCCAGAGCCTGACGCGGGGCTCGAACTCACGGACCGCGAGATCGTGACCTGGCTGAAGTCGGACGCTTAACAGACTGCGCCACCCAGGCGCCCCGGGTGCATTACTATTAACTAAATTACAGACTGTATTCAGATTTCACCAGTTTTCTGCTCATGTGCTTTTTCTGTTCAGCTTCCAATCCCAAATACTGTGCTGCATTTAGCTATGTAAAATTTTGTGCAAAGAAAGGAGTCCATTGCTAAACACACACACATATACATATATCACCACCATCAGCGTGAGAAACCTAGAAACCTGCAGCCCCATTCTCCTCCAGTCTGTCTTGTACTACATACTTTTTACCAGATTCCTTGTCATCAAACCTGCTTTTACTTCTTCTCTGCCTTAAGAACCCATGGTAGATGCCTGTTGCAGAACACATCAAGTCCAAACTCCTCACTAGGCACTCGGGCCTCCCACCCCTTGGTTCATATGCTCCCCACACTTCTTCCTCCTCCAGCCAGAGGATTCTACCCCTCCCTGCTTTTGTTTTTGCTGTTGACTTCTTTGCATCTCTGGGCATGCTTCCTCCATGCCACTTTCTGAAGACCATTGCTCCATGATCTGCACCCCTTTGTTTGATGTCTGGGTAGGAGTTAAGCTTACATTGCTGGTATATTCTCTGTTTTCCTTTCCAATCTTAGTGCAGCTATACTGCCACATCTGTAAGGGACTTGAGTGGGCCTCCCCAGGCCTCCGTGCTTGGCAGTGATGGGAACCATTAACTAGTTCAGTGATATTCACTCCCTGCTCATGGGGAAGAAGATCCTGATTTTGGATTAGTAAAAAAATTCTTTATGTGATAAACATGTATATGCTTTAAACAGAATAGTGTTTAAAAATAATGCTATACCTGTTGGAGCCTGAAGAAGTTTCACAAAGCTGTCTACAGAGTCTTCATCTCCCATAGCCAGATGTCTCTCTCCCTGTTGTGCTTGGGACATGGAAGGCACGTGGAAGTTGCACACATATGTTTGTTGGATGGACCAGTGAGTAAGGGGTTCAATGAATGGATAAATGATGGTTTCAGTTAAATTCTAATGTCCTGAGTCTAGGCTGCTGATACATTCTTTTGTCAACTACCATACTTATCTAAATATAAAGTGAGTTTCAATTGAAATGATGTCCTGTTTTTTCTATGTGAAAGTTAAAAAGAATATCAGGCCAACTTGGACATTTTAATTTCTGGGAGTATAAATGGAGTGCTTAAATATACACTTCTAATATTTAGCTTATTTAATTATACATACTAAAAACACATGTAATTATATCACTTTAAAAATATTTTTTCATTCTCATGTTTCAGAAAATAATTGAAAAATTTCCCATGAATTTTTGCCGCTGGTGGCTTTATTATGGCAGATGCCCTTAAACCAGATGTTCTGGTTTCAGAGCACATCATCCTTAAACAGGACTGACTTTGGGACACATTTTCTTTGATTTTTTCAAATGATTTTATTTAATTTATTTATAAAACTGCATCCACACAAAGCTTCTGGGAAATTTAAAAAACAAAACAAAACAAAGTGACAGTACAATATAGAGAGCTGAAGCTCCGATTCTATCGTTTGTCAAGAACTTCTAATCTCATCTGGTATCAGACTCCTGGCTATTCCTTGTGTTGTGGCTCTTATATCAGGATGGTACTTTCCAGAGGCTTGAGACTTTTCATTCTAGTGTTCTAGATCAGTGTTGCCCAAAAGAAATTCTATGTAAGCCACAAATGTGAATTATAGACATAATTTTAAATTTGCTAGTACCATTAAAGAAAAAAGTGAAAAGAAACAGGTGAAATTAACTTTAATAATATACTGTACTTAACCCAATATATCCAAACTGTTATTTCAGCTTGTAATCAACATAAAAATTAGTAATGTGACATTTTACATTCCTCTTTTGAATTAAATCTTCAATCCATTTTATATTTTACTCTTCATATCTCAATTCAAACAGTCACATTTCATGTGTGCAATAGCTAAGGCTGATGGCTGTGTTGGACAGTATAGCTCTAGATTTCGCTGAGGGGAATTTTTGGGTTTGGGGAGACCTGGGTTTGAATACCTGTTCTATCACTTACTTCCTGTGTGGGTTTGAACAAGTTACTATCCTACAGAGCTGTCGTGGGCCTTCAGTGAGATGAGTCACCCAAAAGCACTCGCCCAGCATCTGGCCCATAGTAGGCAGCTAGTATATGTCTGTCCTCTTCCCAGCTTTTCAAAATGGAGGTGCAGGGTAGGGTGAGAGAAGGGCAGAGACATTAGCAGCAAGAAAACCCAGGTGAATGTCCTCACTTCAGGGAGAGCTGAGCACAGATGCAAGGACTGGTTGGTTGGGGAGAGGGTAGGGCACTGACATGGTGAGCAGAGACACCCCTTGAACCTCACACCCTGCATACCACACTTGAACTCCTTGTACCTCATACATACAACCTTTCTGTATTGTCCACTCAATTTGGAACATACTCTCTAATCATTTTTATTCTGAGCCACAATGACTGATTCACCCACCACTGGAACCGTTAGCTTCTATTTTTCTTTTTAAAGTGATCTTTAAATGATTGTTGATAATATCAGATAGCACTTGGAATGTGGGCCATTCCTTTCACATTAATTACTGACTCTGTGGTAACTTTGTCCCTTATAGTGTGATTCACAAAAAGCACATCCTGAGACTCCTGTTGACTGAGTTAGTCTCAGGCTTGTGTGTTTCCTCCAAATATTTCTTTGGTTTTGCTAACAAAGTTAATTGGTAGAGTGCTTTCCAAAGTGTGAGTCTGCATAGGAAGTCCAGGAGGGGCTGGTTCCTCACTTGCTGCCCCAGTGATTCTGGAAACACAGCTTTGCCCTGAATCTAGGCACATGTGGTACAGTTCAACACCCACACATTAAAGATAGGAAATTGAAGCCTGGAGAGATTTCAAGGGCCTTTTGAAGGCTGTGCCTTTTGTGTGTAAACCAGCATAAGAACATTTGAGTCCTACACTAGCTCTTCCCAATTTAGTCTTACCTTTTTTTTTTTTTTAATAGAAGAATCTAGAAATTAATGTCTTCCTCTCCTGCCTGTCTGCTCACTCATTTTCTTTGTGAAAATGCACAGTTCACCCCTTGAAACAAAAACAAAACTTATGCAGCCTCCCAGTACTTTTCTACATGGAGTCTTTGATCCTTACAAGAGGTCTGTCAGGTCAGGAATAATTTATCTACTTTACAGATAAGGAGGTAAGACCCAGAGAGGTTAAATTACTTGTCCAAGGCCTTATAGATAATAAGGAGTGGAACCAAGGGCCCATACTGAGTCACTGCTGTCCCACAGGGCCACATTGTCTCTGGGACAATGGGCTCTGGAATCTCAGCTCCTGACTGTAGGTGAGTGCCTCAGTATTTAGAAAGCTCAGTTTTTCTCAGCTATAGAATGGATATGTAGCAGTCTTTAGTGAGGTTAAATGGCACAATGTGTGTCGAGTGCTGGGTGCTAGTCTGGGTGCCACAGTCTCTCCCTGAGTGTGGTGTGTGTACTTGAGCCTGCACGGTGATGTCCCAGGCTTTGAGAGCACCTTCTCTCTCATGCTTCGGCGCGCTGCTGAGCAGGCCTGCCTTGGCTGGCACCTGGCTATGGTGCTTGGGTAGATCCGGATCTCCCTCTAGGGTGTTTTGAATGTCTTCTCTCTCCTGAGTTCTGAGAGACTCTTGGATTGGTCTAACCATTTTTAAACTCTGTCCCCCCCACCCCAGCTCCACCTTCTCCAACAAGCAAATTCATATCCCTGTTGTTAAAAATAGACATTTTTTGCAGAAATGCCTGTAGTTTCCTCGCAGGATGAAACACAGAATGGCAGTTTTTCAAGGGATGAAGGCAGACGTAGCTCGTGCACCTGTGCCCCTGGCAGTGGTCCCCTAGGGGAAGTGCTGACCCCAGCCCAGGGCTCCAGTCATGTCTGGTCTGGGCCAAGGTGGGAGGGAGTGGGCTCTAAACCATGGCTCAGCCTCAGGCTCCCTCCTCCCCAGGTTTTTTGTTCGCCTCTGCCCCATCCTGGGGTGCTCCTGTACCTTCACAAGCTTCCTTAGAGAGAGCGAGCAAGCCTCTAAACCCATATCCCACACTAGGCTGGATCCCCATCCTTGTTGCCTGGAGGTACACCTCCTTCTGAGAGAAAACCCACTGAATATGTGGGTTTTGGCCCCAGCAGTGCTTGCTGGTTGGGTTTGCTGAGTTAAGGAGTTGTGCCATGATAAGAAAGCATCTGCCAAGCCCAATGAGACTGTTGAGTCGTTGTCCAGAACACTGCGCAGAAGTTGGTATTTGTCATTAAGAGTGAGTGACTTCCTCAACCAACAGAGAGTGTAAAAAAATGTTTACATTTTCCACTTATTTCCATGAAGAAAACATGTGGGTTCCTCTGAGTAGTATGTTATACCTATATTGCAGCTGCACCAGTCTGTGGTTAAAATATGGAACCCCCTTATCGTTGTTTGTGTTCTTCCATTTCCTCTGTTTGAGTCTGAATTTTGCCATCAAGGTAATAAAATGTGACCAGAGTAGAATATGTGCATTGGTAGACACTGTGAATTTCATCAGAGATGTTTTTTTCTGATTGCTGAAAGTTCTACCATTGGGACTTGAAGGGTGATTATTTTTCTGTGTATTGACCAGAATGATTTGACAGGGACATGCTGCAGGTAAATGGTTCTTTCTGAATTGATGTGAATAAAATCCCACGTAAGATGAGTTCAGTGTGTGTGGATTTTTTTTAAACAATAGAAAATTGGATTGTTAGAGCTTCAAAGAAGAGTGAAGACAGCTGTGTTTGTTTTCTTCAGGGAACTTAAATAAAAAGTCTTGTTTTAAATACTTAATCTGAAGAGGCAAATTAATGTAACAAAATAAATGGAGGACATCACATTTACTTGAGTAACAGAACATGTTGAGAAGTACAGACGTCACCAGGAGATGTTTGGTGACTCTCACGGGGGAGGGGGGGGGCGGAGTCCTCAGTGTCTCTGGGCAGGAGTTGGTTTTCCCGCCCCCAGGGACTGCGAAGAACCCTGAGCCAGGCCCTGCCCAGGATAGTGGAGGACAGTCCTGGTTCACTTAGTTCACTAGGCACACAGCGAGGTGAAAAAGAAGCGTTCTGGACAGGAAGTGGGAACTTGATACCTTTCAGACAAAACTCATCCAGGATTTTATATTGTGATATTTGATGATTAAATTGGTACATTAATAGTGTTAGAATTAACCTGTACAGCATTAGAAGAAATGGGGAGACAGTGTCACCTCCTTAAAGACATTCTTGTGTCCCTAGAAGCGGCCAAGTAACTCATCAGTGTAGACATGGTCTGTTGTTCTGCTGTTAGTCATTGTTTCCCCTGGTTCTGTTAGGGCTGGCTCCATTCCCCTTTGGTTAGCCAGCGGTGGCCTAGCCTTGGCTGTTATGAGCACATTTCATGCCATTCTTAGTGTGGTTTCTATCCCCTTAGTCACTGGATGGCTGTTTTGTACACGTAACCCGGTGTCATCGCCTGTGTTTTACATTCCCAGAGTGAGGGCAGACAGTGTCTCTGCATGCTTGGCATGTGCCTTTCAGTAATTTTCCTATTGTTTGAAAATGTCATTACTTTTGCCTTGCTGGGACCAAGATGGTGGTAACTGGAGTGCGTACTGCCTTCTTAGTGTTTGCATGGGATAATTCACATGATCCTCACAATAATCCTAGAGGGAGGTGCTGCTGTCACCTCCACTGTACCGATGAGGACTCTGTGGCACAGAAAGGTTGAGTAACTTAGGTGAGGTCACACAACACTAAGAGGTAGAGCCAGTATTTGAACCCAGAGAGTGAGGCATTAGAGTGTATGCTCTTTGCCACCAAATGAATTTGCTAGACTGCTCTGTGCAAGTTCAAATTGTATATGAAGAGTACATAGGGTCAGTCACTCAGACTGATTTAGAGCTCATTTGTGTTTAACATTTCCAAAAACTGCTAAAACAAATATCTCCTTGCCACCAAATGAATAAAAAGTTAATTTTGAATGGAGTTTTACTTTGGGATAGAGAATCCTATGATGTCACTGTAGGAGACCTATCTTATTAGCTCTTCCCCTAATAAAGGAACCTACCTATGACTTTGAAGCGAACACTTTCCTACTGCACGTTTGTAAGGATTTGGGAGGGTGTGGGAGAGAAAGGACCCTGTCCAATATTACTTGCATTATATTCAGCCTACTAATTTAGCATCTGTCTTGCTATGCCAGCTATTGGGCCAGAGTTTAGTTTTATTTTTAGTAAATGTGTGATTCTGTGGGTCTACTTATTTTATAACAAAAAGAATGTTGGAGCTGGATGGGAGACTTGAGGCCGCTGACCTGCCTCCCCTGTTTATGGACCTGGCAAGTCAGTGTGGCTCCCACAGGCAGAGTGCGCCCTGGCCCTGGGCCCCTGCTGTCTGTGAGCACTGGCCCAGGCTGTAAGGTTGGTGAGCACAATTTACTAAACACCATGGCCACACTCTATGCTGGGCTTCAGAGCTGCAAAATGAAGAAGACAGACAAGACCTCAGTCCCTTCAATGTGTGCCACTTCTTTGTCATTATGGCAAATTATTCCCAAAGGCATCAGTTTACCTTTTATCTTAGAGGTTAAATTTTAAAAATCTACTTGAAATTCCAGGTCTTGTCAATTAAAAAAGCTCATCGTTCTGATTTAACTCATTGAGTTGCTTCTATTTAGTCTGAATTAGCAAATCGTTTTGCTCTAGACTTTTGAAAATGGACATTGTCTAGAAAAAAACTCAAGATGGTGCTTGAGGCTAAATACATGTAAATATATGTGTACACATGTGCCCTTTGCAGTGGGTGTGCAACACGGGGGGATTCCCTCCACTCATTTCACCTTCCCCAGGAGGGCAATGAGGGGTCTCTGCTTGCAGTCACATGTTCCCTTAGAGCTCTGATGAATGGGAAAACAGTATGTGATTTACAACAGTGGAGGGGACTTCTGAGAACCAGACCTGCTCCCTGGACCCAGCAAGGCTTCCCTGCTGCCAGCATCACAGGGTCCTAACCTGCCACCAGCTGATCTCTCTGCTCTTCTTTCTATAAGATCTGGAAACAGAAAAGAAAAACCATCTGATCTGGAGCATGGCTAAGACATGAAGGTCACACTGTCTACACATCGGGGCTGGACAGCATATGACACTTTGCTCAGGGCCTGTGCTCTCCCTGGATTTGGCTCATTATGTAGGTGAAAGACCAGGTCCAGAGAGACAGCAGCCCCTGTCACCATGGCTGCTCCTGTCACCATGGCTGCCTCTGGAAGGGAGAGTCAGACAAGTTTGTGTGGTGAGTAGGAAGTCCTTCTTGTCCTGAACTTCCAAGGGCACGATTAAGCATGAAGTGTGTGGGGCCGCTTGAGTTTTTCTCCATTAACATCATATGGTGCCATTGTCCACATGACTCTTGGGACATCCTGAGACACACTACTGCAAAAGCACAATATTACAATTTAATTATTTATTGATATCCATGAATAGAATAAAAGTGGTTTCTACTTTCTAGGCTGCTGCCTAGTATAATTGAAAGAGAAGAACTATTTGCTTTTCTGGGGCACTGTATGGCAGCTGACATTTATTCTAGCACTGTTTTATTTAATAAAATAATCTGAAAATATATTTATTTTAAGTGCTGTTTCCAGTCTGAAAAATAGAAGCTTCTTCCAAGGGAAGGAGCAGCTCTATACCTGCAGCCTCCAGCTTTCCCCAAGACTGGACGTGAGGGCACGTTCGGGCAGTGACTCAGAGGCCTGAATGGCCTGACTGACAGCTTCTTGGGCTCACAGAGCTTCCATGTCCCTGCTGGCAGAAGCTCCTGGTGGACTCTGTGGCCTCACTGACAGTGTTGTGTTTCTTCTGGGATGGAAAATGCTGCTTACGATACCTCATGGCAATAGAGAAGCCTCAAGTGACGTGGTGTGAGGCCAGCCAGGAGTGATCTGTCTGGAGTTACCTGGTTGTGGAGTGCCATGGTGGTAACTGTGCTTTTAATCATTAGGCTCAAGCTGATACCTTATCACCCCATAGGCAGTTTATGTGTTCAACCCTTTTGACTTTCTGTGTCGTACCTCCTAGAGAAAAATGACCATTGGTCAGATTATAACTTTCCCCCGAAAGAATTTTATTTAACAAAATAAAAAAAGCCTTATATTATTTATGTCACTATTCTGCATTTTTTATACACTCCTACAAAATAACTTCCTGGCTTATCACAAGTATATACCTTGGAAATATATCAATTTGATATCTTATTAAAGAATCAAAGTTGAAATTAAAAGCCCAGTAAAAATTGCTTTTATGTTTGCATCACCATGAGCTACTGATCTGGACCTTCTAGCAGTTCTTTTATGAATTCCCCTAAAGTGATACCTGCTTTGCAAAGGTTGTCAGAGTTGTCAAGATGACAGTGACAAAAGACCACGGTCTTCGTGCATTCAGTAGTTGGCGTCAGGCTGGAGACTGTTCGTTCTCTCTGCACGTAACTGCATAATGGATGCCTCTGTGAAGTTGGTAGCAAACTGTGGCTGTGTGAAATGACACCAGAATGTTTCCTTCACAAATTTATCCATTGCTTATGATAAAGGGAGTTCACAGAACTAAACAGGAAAGGAGACTTCCAAGTGCTTCTAGACATTGTAAGTGTTGTTGCGTCCAACTTTCCTATAATCAGGTGGGATAATTCTGTGTATGTGAGCTTTAACAAAAACCGTGATGAAAATCTTCTTTCCCTCTATTACAATCAGAATGGCATCTTATTTTTATAGGTTGTGGCTGATGGGTTGTAAACTTCCAAAATGTTGATTCTTTTTCCTGTGGAGTTGTGTAACACCTGAGAGAACAGATTGCTAATGGGGATGAGTAAATTACCAAACTCCCATCGCGCCTAATTATGTTGTGGTGACTTAGTGTGAATTTTTCCTCTCATTTTATTCCCACAGCCTGTGTGCACTTAAAATCACCCGCAAATTGTTAAAAAAAAACAAAACAAAACAAAACAAAAACAAAACTATTCACTACGTGTCTGGTGTCTCCCTTCCGTTTTTAGTCAAATGACCTGGCACCCATGGAATGGGCTAACCAACAGGTGTAACATGCAAGACCGAGGCTCAAATTAATCATTTCTTAGAGTTTCAATTCGGAAAACATTTGATTAAATGATTAATGGTACACAAAGTACTATGCTATACATAATGAAAAATATAGAGTATTGTGATATTTTGCCCAGTGGAAGCAAACGTTTTTGTGGGGGAGATATCTCCAGTTAATTGTAATAATTGATTTGATACAGGAGTCAGCAAGTCTTTTCTATAAAAGACCAGATAGTAAATATTTTAAGCTTTGCAGGCCACATATAGTCTAAGCTTTGTGGTGGTAGCAGGAAAGCAGCCATAGATAATATGTAAATGAGTGGGGAGAAAGTAGGGTGAGGTTGCAGATGCAAGGGGAGGAGGTCCTCGTGTGCCATGGACAGGGTAGGAGGAAGGACAGTGACAGGGAGAAGTGGAGGGAGTGTTCTTAGAAAAGTGGATGGAAAAATCTTTTCTTGACACCAAAAGGAAAGCAGGGCAGTTGTGAAACTCACAATTCAGTGGTTTTAATATGGATACAGGTATGTGCAACCATCAACACCATCGATATAAAACATGTTTATCACCTCAGGAAGATGCCCTGTATTGCTCTGCGTTGCCCTGTATTGCCACTCCACCCCACACCCCCATTGCCCACCCCCAGCCCTGAGTGACATTTCCTGCTTCTGGGCTTTCAAGTGAATGGCCTTTTTTGACTGGCTTCTTTCACTCACTGTAATGTTTGTGAGGCTCATCCATTGTAGCAGGAATCACTACTTGATCCCTTTTTAAGTATAATATTCCATTGCATGGACACACCACATTTTGTTTATCCATTCATCAGTTGATGGAACTTGGGTTGTTTCTATCTCTCCATTTATTTTTAATGATTGTATAGAAAAGTGAACATACACTCTACATTTTGAGAACCAAATCATTCTTTTTCTCATATGAAACTAGCTGACAAAGGGAAAATATTGGCATAATTCTGAGTCCCTTGGAAAGAACGTTTCCTACACAGCTTCCTCACTAAACCTGGGTCAGACTCAGGGTTTGGCAGATCACAAGACTTTCCCAAGGTTTCCTGGCCAGTGAACAATGATGGCAGTGTAGAGTCCAAAGACCATGTTCTTCTGGTGCATCAGATGAATGACTGATTCCTAAAAGTAAACACCAAGAGCTTTAGAACAGGTTGTTCTGCCTGTGTATGTACACAATATGCCAGATCTGCATGTCAGGATATTCTAATAAAAATTCCACAGGACACTCGATTCATGGACAGCTGCTGTTGATGAACTGCCCTCAGACTTCCCCACACTCTTGCTAATGGTCTGTGGAATCCCTAAAGTGTGACTCAGGTGCTGTTATCACAAAGCACATTTGGGAACTTGGCATCATTCAGCTGCAAATCACAGGTGGATGTATAAAACAGGAGATGCTCGTTCCTGCATGTCTCACCTCCAGGAGGATTTTCAAAAGCTATGATCTCCCTTGCATGCACCCCTACCCACGTTCCCTGACTCTTGGGACCGCTGGCCGACATGGTAGTTGTGAACTGCAACTCCGTGATAGATCTTCCATGAGCCCTCCACCTGCTGGCTGTACACCCTGACATCCCCTCCTGGTTTGTGAGGGGCAGGCACTCTTGTTTCCCGGTGGTCCATTCTGGTGCCACCTCACTTCCCTGCCGGCCATAGTTCTTGGCTGAGCTGTCAGCTGGCTGATGGCAGGTGTGTCACAGCTACTTATAATGGAAAGGCCCACTGATATGCCTGGGTCTGTGGGAGTCCGAGGAAGAGGACAGCCATTTGATCCAGCACCTAGTGAAGGGCCCCAATTTAAGGGTGTAAAGCATTCACTCAGGAGTAGGCTGTGCTGGATGAGGCAATGCCTGCACACACAGGCACGTGCTGTGTATCTTTCACACATGGAAACAGTGTGTGCTTGGTAAATACTGGAGGGGCGCCTGGTTGGCTCAGTCGGTTAAGTGTCCAACTCTTGGTTTTGGGCTAAGGTCATGATCTCATGGTTTGTGAGTTTAAGCCGCACATCTGGCTTTGTGCTGACAGTGTGGAGCCTGCTTAGGATTCTTTCCCTCTCTCTCTTCCCCTCTCCCACTTGCTCTTTCTGTCTCTCTCTCTCTCTCTCTCTCTCTCTCTCTCTCTCTCAAAAATAAATAAGTAAACTTAAAAAAAAGACTAGGTAGGGGCGCCTGGGTGGCACAGTCGGTTAAGCGTCCGACTTCAGCCAGGTCACGATCTCACGGTCCGTGAGTTCGAGCCCCGCGTCGGGCTCTGGGCTGATGGCTCAGAGCCTGGAGCCTGTTTCCGATTCTGTGTCTCCCTCTCTCTCTGCCCCTCGCCTGTTCATGCTCTGTCTCTCTCTGTCCCAAAAACAAAAAAAAAACAAAAAAAACAAAAAAAAACAAAAAAAAACGTTAAAAAAAAAAAGACTAGGTAAATACTGGCATTTAGGTATCATTAGGACAGGTGATGTACTTTCTCCTCTCCACACTAAGGACTGCCTGGTATGCAGGAATTACTTCCCAGTATTGAGTGCCCAGACTATGGAAGTCAGGACAATGAGAACAGGAGCTCACAGAGCTCTTGATGCTAAACAGAGAATTTCTTGCTTAAACATCCATTTTTTAAAAATGCTGGTTGGAAAAGAAAAGGAGTAAAAGTCCAAGAGAGTGAGAAAGAAGAGGAGCCCGTGGAATGAGACGGCAGGGGGGAAGATGTGGCCCACCTCAGGAATCCCCACCTGCAGATTGGTAGACAGGCAGCTCTTCAGAAGCTGGAGAGGTGAAAAGGAAAAAGGTGATTTTTGAAAGGAACCCTGATATTTTGAAGGAAAGCATTTTACAAATGTATTTGCAGCTGGCAGATGGTTAACAAGAAGACACATTTGGTTCTCTCTGAAGTGGGGGAAGCTCACTGGAGACAGGAATAGGTAAATAACAGATGTCTTCATCTGCCCACTCCCTCCAGTGCTCAGGAGGCAGAGAGGTGAGGAGAGTGTCTGTAAGTGGGGGTGTGTGCCAGGCTGTAGGTATTCTCCTCCCCCACTGCCATGCTGAGGGAGCAAGGCAGGAGGGGTGTCAGTGACGAAGAGGGGACACAGGAACTGAGCAGTGTCCCCTGTCCCCAAGGATGACCCTAGTCCTGCAAGACTACAGTGTTTGCTGTTGGCTCCCAGTGCCCAGCCACTGGGCATCCCCACCCCTTCCTGGCCTGGGCATTTAAAGAGCTGTCTGTTTTATTTGGGAAACCCACATTCTTCGGAGACCTGTTTAATTAAGTTCCCATTTGCACCTAACGTTGGCATACGTGGTGAGATTTCTCTCATTGGAGCTATTTTTAGGTCGTTTTCTGGAAAGATGCCTCTTTCCCTGCAGGCAGCCTCTGACTATGTGCCAGATAACTCAGCCTTTGCATTTTATTTTTCTGAAGACTCACTATTTTTGTGGGGTTTTTGGTGCTTATTTGACCTGGACTTCTGATAAGGTGTTTAAAAATAGCTTTTGGGCCTCCTGTGGGCTATTGGCCTTTTACAATTACTCTTCCAATTTAAAATACCTGCCTTTTGTCATCACTGGATTCTGGAATGGAGTAAGTCCAAGTATTTGGAAGGTTTCTCTAATTCTTCTTCCCCCTCTGGGTGTTGACTGGCCTTGTTACCTCATGCTGTCTCACAGTGAAAAGGGCTGGGTGACCTGTCCATCTTGTGGGACTTCTGGAAACTTACCCTAGAAACTTACACAGACAGGTTTCATTTGCTGATCCATAGGTGTGTGTGTGTTATTCAGTAGTGGGAATCTATGTTATCCTAAGGGTGGCATCTTCAGGCCATTTTGTTCAAAGCCTCTTTTGTGGGATGAGGAGCAGAGGTCAAGAGGGGTACAGTCTAACTCAAGGTCACTCATGGTCACACAGCTGGTCAGTCAAGTCAGAGTTGGCCTTCTGGAATCCCTAGGAGCTGTGTCAAGTGGCATTTGGGGTGGTCAGTCACTGAGACCATTACAGGGTACCTCTGAGAGGGGGTGATGGTAGAGACTGTCCCTCAGCTTGGGTGCCATCTCACCCTGTCTGTGCCCCTTGTCTCCCTGGCTTGCTGGGGCTGGCTCAACTAGGATATCCTCCTCCCTTAACCTGGCAGTTTCAATGTGGCCCGGGTCCTGTCCCTGACATTCACTGTCATTTTATCCCTGGCGTTCAGTCTTTGGCCCTGAGCATGGCTCCTGCACCCTGCTTCTCCCCAGGGGCCACCTTTGTGGGGAAAGGGAAGCAGACATTCCCCTCTGGTCTGTTTGGAAAGTATCTAGGACTAGCTGCTTGAACCATGTGCAGAGAAGGTGCTGGCTTGTCTGCCTGTAGGGTGGCTCAGGCAGTGACACTGGATTTGGACAATGGGACCTGGCCTCGCGGCTGCAGGGGTACTGCTATTTTGTGATCACAGGCTGTCCCCCAAACTGCACAGCTCAGGTCTGGGCACAATGACTGTAGTAGCTCCTGGTGTGTGCAAGGTTTGCCCTGGTCCCAGGTCCACTGAGGCCAAGGAAGCCAGGAAACCAGGGCCAGGTGTGGTGGACCATGCTGCCATTTTCAGTCTGATTCCTGACTCGTGGGGCTGCAGTCTTGGAGGGGAGGGGATGTTCCTGCACAGAGGCTCAAGTGAACCCGGACTGACATCCTGGGCACAGGTGTGGAGACGCTGGGGTTACCTGCTGAGTAGTATAACAGCTTCCATTCACCCCCCAGGGCTTCCACATGCTGGGCCTGGATTTGTATCAATTCTTTTAGCCTTGGCCATAGCTCTGTGGGTGGGTGTAACTGTTTTCCTTTTTTGTGGGTGAGAGCACTGAGGCATAGTAAAGAACATGCCCAAGGTAGAGATAGGGTTTGAACCTGTGCAGTGGTCTGGTGCACCTCCCACCCATCCATTGTAGAATCCCAGGGGCCACTGCTGTTCTGCCTGACCCGAGGGAGTCCTGGACGGGTGTAGAGTGAAGGGGGTTTGGAAGGGGCTGGCCAGTCTTGTCTTTACCACCTGCAAGCTTTTTGTCCTCAGGCAGATGGTGCAATTTCATGGACCCTGAATTTTTTCATCAATAAATGCGAGACGATGAAGCTCTCTTCCTTCTGGGAGCAAAGGAGATCCTGTTTGTGAAAGTGACGTGGGACTCAGAAGCCTACATACTCATAGATACTCCTTGAAGCAGGTTACCTGTGGTTGGTGCATGAGCAGCAGGTTGCATGGAGAAGCAGTGACAGGCTCTCAAGGGGACCCTGAGCTTGGGGCATAATATTTTGTGGTCACTGTGTTCATATTCTTAACAATATTATCTTTAAGTCTGTGTTTTGTGAGGTGTGATGGGACAGTGAGCATGTTGGGACTTGGTGCCTAGGCTCCTGTGTGGTCTGGCTTCCTCAGGACAGTCACTCCCTGGTGGTGTCACCATGGGACAGGGCCCCCACCTAGAGTCCAAAGATTGCTGGGCATCCTCAAGGCTCTGCACTGGCCCTGCCTGGATCTCCTGCCTGAGAAGTCAGAATGAAAACGCGTATAAAAAACACTGTGACCAGTAGGAGAGTGATTGCAGAAGAAAGGAAAAGGCTTTGCCTCCTGTGTGCACAGAGCACCTGCCCTTGTATTTTGCACTGGGTCTCACAGGTGATGTAGGTGGCTTCTGGTGGCAAACTCAGTTATTGGGGATCTAAAAGGTAGAGGAAGTTGAAGATTTTCATGGAATTGGGCCTGTGGTGAGCAAGGGACAGGCCTCTAGTGTGGCTGCCCCACTGATGGGTTTAGTGACACCTCCTGTTAGTTTTCCTGGCAGTTAGGCCATGGTAGGGGGCATCTCTCCTCCCAGGAGGTGCTCGGGAGTGCAGACCAGCACACTTGGAGGTCCCTTCTGGATGCCAGGGACAGTCACATCAGTAGCCTCAGAGACTGTAAATGACATTGACTGCATGTGCTGTAAATGAAAAAATAAACCCATAATCTAAACCCTGTGAGATTATAGCTGCAGTAAGTGTACATGGCAGTAAAGTTTATGTCCCTAAAGAACAAATTCTCAACAGTGCAATACAGGGATTACTTTAAACGTCCATGTGACGAATAACCTAAAAATAAAACTCAGTGAGCTAGGGGTGTGCAGGGAAGAGGGGGCAGGATGGGGATGGGGCAGGCTCTCAGTATGTGCCCTGCCAGGACAGTGAGCAATGTCTGGAGATAGCTAAGGGGGCTACGGCTCAGCGTCCTCCAGTGCACACGACAGATCCCACCACAGAGAAATGTCACCAGTGCCAAGGCCGAGAAGAAGCCTCTCTCTCTTTTTTTTTTAAATTTTTTTTAACGTTATTTATTTTTGAGACAGAGAGAGACAGAGCATGAACAGGGGAGGAGCAGAGAGAGAGGGAGACACAGAATCTGAAACAGGCTCCAGGCTCTGAGCTGTCAGCACAGAGCCCGATGCGGGACTCGAACTCACGGACCGTGAGATCATGACCTGAGCCGATGTCGGACGCTTAACCGACCAAGCCACCCAGGCGCCCCGAAGCCTCTCTCTTTAAAGGGACTGGGGTGGTTACCCTGGAAAGTGGGAAGCACCTCCCTGATAGCCTGGCCTGTTGGTCACACCACCATCCCAATCCCTTCTCATCCCCATATATCTGCTGCATAAGCAGGTCCATTAGGGCCCAGAGCAAAGAGGAGGAGAAAAGCCATTTCCCTGTCTGTGCCTCTCTCCACATGTTGACACGCCGTAGGGTTTTCTGTTTGCCGTGGGGAGCCTGTGGACCCTCATAGTCTGGGAACCCCTGTGACTTGTTTGGGGCCATGTGGCTGATGCAGCCCTGCCAGCTCTGTTGCCTCTGCTGTTGGGGACAGATGGGAGAGGGGAGTGAGGGATGGCACTGAGGACAGACCTGGGAGGTAGGCGGGACTGGCAGAGTAGCAGCCCAAGCCCCTCTCCATGTGGATCTTATGAGTGAGTGGACCCATTCACCTTACTCCTCGGCTCACCCTGCAGAACCTCTGAGCAGCTGAACACTGCTAGGCAGGCTCACACACCACTCAGAGGGCACAGCCACGGTGGGGATAGGTGTAAACAGAGGTGGAGATGCTGGTGCCTTGGAAAACTGCCATAAATGCTCAGCAGATGTTTTCATGTTCCTTATTTGGGAAAGTAATGCCCTCCTAGGAGAATTCTGTCCTGTGCTGCTAAGCTAGCAACATCCCACTGATTTGTCTAACACGTTTGACATCAATACCAGGGTACACGGAGTCAGAAAGGAACATTGGTTGAGAGGCAGCTGTTTAAATGAAAGTCGTTGGCTATACATCCAAAGAAAATGGGGGACACAAGCAATGACTGTGGACCACATTTGGATCTGCCTTGAGGCTTGGCTAGGTTTGTTACTGTGAGGCTCACAACAGGCATGCAGACATTCCCTGAGAGGCCACCTTGGCCCGTCAGCTTATGGTCAGTTAGAGAATGTGGCCACCACCTCCTCTTGCCCACTCTCATGGGATAGAATAAAGGGAGACATTCACACCTGGTAGGCAGAGCAAAGGGAAGAACACAGCCCCCCTCCTCCCTTATGCTGGACCACACAGGGTCACCCTGAACCCTTCCACGGACTGCAAGCCCCTGTCCTGGTCTCAGCATCCGCAAGGCTGCTCCGAGTGTCCCATCCCATCACAGCCCCGTGAGACTGGAGCATCACCTGCTTTCAGGTCTAGTGGAGGGAGGGCCCTGAAGCCCTTTAAAAGAGAGATTGATAGGGGAATTCTCTGGTGATTGTGTTTTGGGTGCTCCAGGGGCCTTCCATCATCTAAGGTTTCCTGATGTGAAGTGGTAGCTGGATGTGGGGCAGGTAACTCTCCCCTTCTGTCTGTGAGATGCTGTTTACACCACCTACCTCTGTTGTGACAGCCAGAACCATCTCCAGACATTGCCCAGTGTCTGCCAACAGGTAGATTGCCCTTGTTTGAGAACCACTATCTAGAACAGTCTCCCCAACTTTGTTTTCCAAGACATTGACCTTTTGAAGACACCAGGCCAGTAGTTATTTTGTGAAATGTCCCACATTCTGGATTTGTGTTCTGGTCATTAACTTGTTTCTTAATTGCCTGTATTTTCTCCAAAATTGGAAATGGGGCCAAAGTAAGGCTTTATTGTGTTCCAATGAAATGATTTGCAAAACCTAACTTTTAAAGTAGAGCAACTTATGTGACTCACAACAAAAATAACTTTTGGGGGTGGAGAAGGGCACGTTTCTCAGACGTGGGCGAGAGCGGCCGCGTGTCTGCCGTGAGTTTCTTGGAGCAGTTGGCTGGTGGCCGACCCTTCCACAGAATGCGCTCTCTTCACAGCTGGTGTTTCGGGGCAGGCTGCCTTGCTTGCTGCTAGTGAGGCCGCCTGTTTCCACATTGCTCCCTCAGCAGAGTTTCCTGGGGCAGGTGAAAGCTCTATGTATGTGTGTATCTGACACTGTCAGACCCTCGAGCTGAAGTGTTCTCTTTCTCCTTCCTTTTTTTCCATAGAAACCAACGGAAGGTTATGCATTATTTGTTTACTTAAAAGAAAAAATTAGATGTGTTTCTCTCAGCTTCATGCAATACTGAGCTGATCATATTTATTTTAAAAAAGTGTTTGAAGGTTGGCCAGGAGCTGGGACTGCCAAGGGAACTGTCACCTGGACTCTGAGGTTTCTCTTGGGGCTCTGAGGTCACTCTCTGGGAATTTCATGAGCTGAAGTACATGAATGGGAGGGCAGTGGGCTCTCCCTGCCTGGAGATGACACTCTGTGTCCAGGGTTGGTCCCCAACATGTCACCAATGACAGGGTTTATGGCAGGGGAGACCAAGGATCCCTTAACTCTTGCAGGTCTGTCCCTGTACCAGTACCAAAGTTAATTGAGAGCATTCTTGACACCTTTCTGCCCAGCTTGGGTTTGGGTTAGTAAGTCTGTTTCATAGCTGAAATCAACCGTGGCACACCTGTGCGTGGCTAGGCTCTGCCTTCGTGGGAGGGGAGAGTCGTCCAGGAGCACTCAGGCACCCGAGGCAGGGCCTGTCCTGCAGCACTGGGAGAAAGGCTGCGGGGCTGCATGTGCTTCTCTAAGAAGGAGGGGTGCTGTGGCTGTGGGGGGTTACAGCACATGGTAAATGGGGGGACAAGGGTGCAATGGTGAGAGAAGACTGGGCGCCGTGTTTTATAATTATGCTGTCATCAAGTGTAAACACAGAGGTCTGTTTACAGAGGTTCGTTTTATGAGCTACAATTATTATTTCTGGATGATTCTGGTGTATGGTAATCATTAGAGTAAGCTGTGTATCTGATTAAATAAAGAATTTGTCTCTAATTTATGCCAATTTAAAGATGTCTTCTGTGTTCTCTTTGTCTCTGGGGGAGGGGAGGCAGGTTGCTATGGAGACAGCATAAGAAAAAGACAGCAAGAAAGCTTAGCAGTTTCAATTTTGAAAATATTTGTGATGTAGGTAATTATATATGTAATAATGTTATGCAGCAGAGCCATCTAACTTTGGAAAGATGTGTGTCATGGAATTTTACAGTAAAACAGTGTTTCTGTAAGGAAAAAATGCTGTTTGTCTTTTATTAGGATATTGAAGTTGTGAACAATAAAGATGCAGTGGAGCCCTAAAGTTGTTTGCAGGGGTGCAGCTGCTGCATGATGTAACGGGCCACCTATAGAATTTAGGAAGCTATCTCGCTTGCAGGTAAAACACTTACATAGTAAGACTTACCTGGGACTACACTGAGCATGTAATTTTTCAAGTAGCTGAAATCAACTTTAGTCTGGTTAATAACTGATCTTGATCCATTTAAATGGCACCATTTTCTTTCTGTTTGCTTTTTTATTAACCCATATCTCATATTGTTGGGGGCCAGTTTAACAAACTGACACATGGTTGTTTCCCTCTATCCTCATTTCCCCCTGCATTTCAGATTAGTTTTGCTCTAATTGGGAATTCTTTCTTTGGCTCATATGCAGTTGGTAATCTCCTCTCCTTCTCCCTCCCACCCCTACCCCTGGTTTTAGAATTCTGATGTTATTGGAAAGACAAAGCACGGGACTTGTTAAATTTAACAGTACAGCAAACACTTACCAAATGCCAGTGCCAGGCCCTGAGCTGGCCACTTAGTCAGCCTTCATGGAACTTGCACCCTAAGTGTAAGCTCTGCTAAGACATGATGTGACTATCCTGTGGTTCCTAAGTGACTCCTCTCACAGAGCTGAGGTTTTAGCTCACATCTAGAGGTGGTGGGTTCAAGATGGATACACATTTGTGGGCACTCTGGCCATCCAGAAGTGAGGACATATTCCCTCCACTTGAACCTAGACTCTGTGTGGCAGCTTGGCCCATAGATTATAGTAGAAGTGACTCTGCCAATTTCTGGATCTAGCCTTCAGAGACCAGCAGCTTGCACTTTGTCCCTTGGAACACTCACCCTTGGAACTCGGCCATCTGTGAGGAAGCCCAAGCAGCCCTGGAGAAAGGCCCATGTAGGGAGGAGCCAAGGCCCCCCGCTGATGGTCCTAGCTAAGTTCCAACAGCCAGCACCACGTGCCTGCCCCTCAAGTGGGCTTCCCACAGGCAGATTCTCTGGCTCTAACTGATCTGTAAGGCTGTTCTCATGTGGAGCAGGCATGCACTATTCCTGACAAACCCTGTTCAAGCTTCATGTTTGTAGGCAAAACTGACTGTTGTTTTACAACACTGAGTTTTGGGCTCATTTGTTATGCAGCAATGGATAACCAGGACACTTAGTTATTTTTCTAGCCTCTATACTGTTTTTCTGGGAATATGCCAATGTTGAATAGACCTGTCACAGGAAATGAGGTACAGGGATACTTGCCTAGGTCATACACACGTTTGACTGATGTCTCAAGGGTGAAATGCGCAACCAACTCCAGCAATAGGGAAATTCAGGGTAATTATCTCTTCCCAGTAACTTTTGTTTTACTGATCTGCTAGAGAAGCTCCTTAAAGAGGGCTAGTGTGGGTGGAGAAGGTCTGAGGGATCTAGTTCACCTGACAGAAATGCGTTTGGCAGAGAGGCTCCCATAGAGATCCAGCAATGATAGGGATGCACCCAGAGTAGATGGATCTGACATTTGTTGTGGGTGCCCCACACCAAACCCACAAACTTTGCCCATCTATTCCCAAATGCTCCAAGTTGGACAAGGTCTTTTTGTGGGCACAGCCAGTGTTCTCAGTGTGCTGGTCTGGGGTTGGTTCTGTGTTTATTTAACCATCTGCTCATTCTAAAGATGATCCATGTTGGGCCTTCGGTGAGCAATTTATGCAAAGGGACATGAAGAAGACACAGCAGTTCTGTCTTGTTCCCTCTGCACTGTGGCCTGGCTGCCATTGTACTTGTATAGCTGTGGCCTGATGGTCTGATATCCTACAGAGTCATAAGGTATTTTTGGGCTATAAGAAAACCAAAAGGTCATCAGATTCTGAAGTTCCCTCAGGCCAGGTCATGCGCAGGTGACTTGGGCAACCATGACCAACTACTCTTGGCTGCAGGGGTGTGCTGGAAAATGATTAATGGTCAGTTCTCTGGAAAAAAGCCCTGATAGAATATGCCACTTTGGGGGCATAAATACTTCTATAACGACTGATTCCAAGCCACCAACATGACATCACTGAGTTGAGGAGAGATGGGTACAATTGGCTTACCTGAGCCACTGCCAGTGGCTCTGGCCTTGGCCCTGGGGATGAGGGGGGAATGAGAACAGTGTGAGGTGTGCATGTCTGTGTACAGCCTCTGTGTCACATTATCTGAGTAAAGGTGCCTGCTTTACTAGGGCAGATTTTCCTTCCTTTTGAGCTTTCTGTCCACTAGCGTTTTGCATGTTAAAATGGTCTTTCTTTTATGAGTTCATTTGTTATTTTTATTGTGGCAAAATATGCATAACACAAAATTTACCATGTTAGCCATATTTAAGTGGGTAATTCAGTGGCATTAACATTGATGGTATTGTGCAACCACTACGGTGATCCATTTCCAGAATTTTTTCATCATCCCAAACAAAAACCCTGTACCCAGTCAACAGTTGTTCCTCATTCTCTCCTTCACCTAGCCCGCTGGTAACCTCTGTTCTACTTTGTCTCTATGGATATGAGTGCTCACATAAGTGGAATCATACCATATGTTGTAGCATGTGTCAGAATATCCTTCCTTTCAAAGGCTGAATGATATTCCATTGTATGTATAGACCACATTTTACATGTCTGTTCATCCATCGATGGGCATTTGGGATGTTTCCACCTTTTTCTTCTGTGAATTATGCTGCTGTGAACATGGGTGTACAAGTATATGTTTGAGTTTCTGCCTTTATGTTTTTGAGTATAAACCTAGAAGTAATATTTCAAGATTTTTAATGTAATTGGTCCGTTAAAGTCCAAAGTGGGGAACTACTGGTCTTCTCAGCTCTTCATTCTTGTGTGTGGAATTTGAGCCCAGAGAGGCCATATTCTATTTTCAAAGTTGCCCAGCTGATGAGTGGCATGGTAGGTACTGGAGCCCAAGTCCCTGGAGGACAGGGTTGTCTGGAGTGACATGAACTGAACACTTGGAATGGCATCTGAGCCTGGAGCAAATGATCTGGGCAGGGCAGTTAGAGTTTTCCCAACACCTGCAGGCATGGGCAGGAGATTATGGACCCAGCCTGTCCCAACTCAGGGAGGTACCTGGGTGGGCTGGACAAACTGGGGAGGTGGTGTCTGGTGAACTTCTTCCATGGGGGCAGTCAAGGGGAGGAAGTTGGGTTTCCTGCTTAGGTTCTCTTGGTCAGGTAGGGAGAAATGCTACAGAGCTTTTTACTGTCCCTGCTTTTAAAACATAAGTCACTATAAAACATAGTATTTTAAATTAAAAAAAATAAATTTACAAATTCAGGTAAGAAGGTTTCTTTTTAACTGAAAAGAGAAAAACCCTATTTTCATGTGGTGGAGTTACTGATGTCCTTACCTACCAAGGTACCTTTCCAGGCTCCCTCGGCTACATGTGCGCGTGTGCATGAGGCCTCTGTTCAGGTCTGTCCCCTCTCAGCATGTGGGTATTGCTGATGGCCCTTGGGTCAATTTTACCTGGCTCTGGTCTTCTGTAAAGAATGCATCTACTTTGGTTAACACACCCATTTATGCATATCTGTGGGGCCTCTGGAGAAAACATTACTTGCAGAATTAAGCTCAATTAAAGGAGAGTTGAGCCCTGCCACTCGGTCTGAAAGCTGGTTGGGGGTGGCTCACTGGCAGAGATAAAAAGCAAGGAGGCAGCCATGCTAAATGGCAGGATGGAAAGTGGGAAGAGGGTGTCCCACCATTGCAGCAGGCGTTGGTTACAAGCCTGGGTTTTGTTTAACATCTTTATTAATGATGCTGGAAGCATCAGTAAACAGCAATTTAATGAAATTCACAGATGATGCTAAATCTAGAGGTGTTACAAACAGCAGTGAAGGCAGAGCGAAGCCCTGAAGAGGGTAGAAATATGGAGAGGAAATAGTATGGGCCTCGTTAAAGTAAAACACAGAGGGGAATATGTAGAGGGAGGGGAGGAACCAGCCTGTGCATGGGGTTTATCAGGAAATCAGGCATCAGGAGAGCAAAGGGGCCATTGTGGATTGGGAGAGGTGAGCTTAGCGCACCATGGCCATGGAGAACATTAAAGATGCAGAGAAAATGATATTCCTTCCCAGTTACCCACCCTTCTATCACCTCTTCTTAGAAACCTGAATGCAGATTCTATTGGATTCAATAAGCAATTCAGTGAGCACTTGTTTTGGCACAGCTGGGCTAGCTCCAGAATTCCAGGAAGCTGTTCAAGCTTCAAGGGCATTTCTGTGTTTGATGAACGGGTTGGTGGGTATGGTTTGCCTGATGATGGCTCAGAATCATGGTCCTGGGTGGGGTATGGTTTTGTTTGGCTTCTAGATGACTTGTCAGGGTCCCAGCCACTGGTGTGTCATTTGGAATTCTCTCCCTCCTTTGTTTTATTCCTGTCTGTCCAATCCCATGAAACAGGCTCCCCAGAAAAGGCTAAGGAAGGTCAATTGGCTTACAGTTAAATCTTCATACCAGTGCCTTAAGTGAGGAAACTGCTTTGATTGGTCATAGCTAATTATCAATCCCAAATTGTACAGCATTTCATTTAGGTCCCTGACAAGGAAAAACAGTATAAAAGTCTAAAAACAAATCCATTCTATTCACTGTGGCAGATTGTGGGGCTTAATTATAGCACCAAGGAAGGCCTGATATTGCTTTACTGTCTAGTTGGAGAAATGAGATGGAAGCTGTTGAGCTTGTGTGGCACAACGACTGTCCCAGGATGGGCACTGAAAGAATAAGGGAGGACCAGACACAAGGGAGCTTCTGTCTGGTGGGAAAGAAAGGTGGTTGGAATATGATGTGACAAATGATATGACAGACATCTTCCCAGGCTCCCTGGAGGAGGCCCTGCTCTGAGAGTTAAGCAGGCAGGAATGACCTTCTGAGTAGGTAGAGGATGCAGTCTGGGGGGAAAGTTCAGAAAAATCTAATGACGTAGTCAGGTAGATGCATCATTTGGATGCTCTTGGCTACAAGTAACAGGAACCAACTGAAGGTGGTTTAAATCATAGGGAAACCCATAATCTCATTTGTCAATAACTCTTGGAGTGAGTGGTCCCAGGGTTAGTCCTGGGTCCAAAGAGGTCATCAAGGATGCAGGCTTTTCCTACCTGTCTGCCCTACTTACCACACACAGTGTGTCTCTCATAGTGGAAGATGGCTGATACAGTTCAGGTATCATGTCCTTCAATGACAGAGTCCAATGATAGTATGGAAGGGCCAGAGCTCCTTGAGGTGTTCTCCATTTATAAGGGAAGAAAATCATCCCCTTGCATCTCACTGGTGGGAATGTGGCCATAAGATCTGCAAGGGAGTCTGGGAAAGTGAGTTCTGGGCATTTTCAGCCTCTGTCTCCGGCACAGGCTCTTAAAGCAAGAAAGATGGGGTTTGGTGGGGAGGTATGGGTGTCAGGTAGGTGCCAGCTATGTTGGCTACAGCAGGCCCCTTAGAGTGATGTCAAGACTGAAGACTGTGAGTATAGACAGGCAGTCAGGATCAGGTCAGTGGGAGCTTCATGTACCACATGAAGTCTGACTTTATCCTTTTCCTTGAGTGGAAAACCATGGTATGGTTTTAAAGAGCAACAGGACATGATCACTGTGGATACAGTGTGGTAGATGGCAGGGAGGCATGGTTAGGGACCATGCATCCAGTTAGGAGGTTATTTTAGTAAGCCAGTCAGGTGATAGTAACAGAACACAGAAAAGTCTGCTTGAGTAACCCCTTGAGGGGGTTTGAGGTCAGTCTCTGAGGCAAGGTTTGATGATTGAATTGAATGTGGGGACCAGGGGAGGGGGAGAGTCTGAAATGAGCTCCATGTTTTTGGTTTGAGTAAATGAAATAGGGACAATAGGCAGGTGATCAAGTTTGGAGAGAGGAGAAAGATCATGTTTTCTATGATCTGTCTTAGATGTACAGGCTTGTACCTGTGCTACATCTAACATCAGCAGGTAGTTGGACAAAGCAGGCTAAGACATAGACTGGAAATAGAGCTCTCAACACATGGTATATAGTTAAAACCACAGGAGGGGATGGGGCACCTAAGGTACATGATGGAGGAACTAGGCAGACGGACTCGTGTACTCCTTCTGGGAGCACCCACCATGATGGCTGAATGGAGGAGGAGCCCAGGGGCCACAAGGGGGAGGCAAGAGCCTGGAGAGGTCAGGGCTCTGAACACCAAGGAGCAGAGACATTGAGAGATAGGAGTAAGGTCCGGGCTGCCAGGTGCTACAGGAATGAGCAGTAAGACAGGATTAGGCATATTCTGTTGACATGAAGTGACAAGATAGGAACCCTTTTCAAAGACATCAGACTATTGACTTCCTCTGGAAGAATGTATCAGCCTGACCTTCTAGCTGACACCGTCAGCTCTTCTGTGAACTCCACCATCAGAAAGCTGGGGTCTGGCTACTCAAGTGCATGACCTTGAGCCAGCCACTGCCCCCCTCATCTTACTTCCTCATCTGTCAAGGCAACAACGTCTGTGGGTATCAGGGGGCTGAGGCTGTGGAGGGCGGAGAGGTGAGCAGGGAGGCTTGGGAAATGGAAGGCCTAGTGGGGGAGCCACAGAGATACGGTGTGGGGGCAGAAGTGCCCTCAGGTAGAGCTGCGGACCAGGCAGGGCTGCCTGTCCCAGCAGGGACTGAGTCACTCCAGTCACACGTCTCCTTAGTGGCAGAGTGAGATATCAAATAATCTGGGAAACAACTTTTGTACTTCTAAATCTAGTAATTCTGGCCTTTAAAAAATGAGCAGCATTCAAGTTTCAGCTGAGATTATGAAGTTCCATCTGTGTCACAATTTACGGTGCTAAAGCATTTCATGTGTCTCTGTCTCTCTCTGTCTCTCTGTCTTCCCAAGCATTTGTCACTTTTGTGATAACAAGTCTGTAGTTCAGCCCCTTCCTAATGCCAGGCATGGAGGGGATGGGAGGGGGAGAAGACAGCTTTGGGTCCTGGGAGAAGAAGGGAGAATGAGTCTTCATTACACAACTGTTTTCTTGGTTAAAATCACAACAGTCATTTTAACACAGGGAAAGGGAGTTGCTCTATCAAGAAGAAATATTTTGACGAAGATCAATGAAGCTACATGATCTGTAAAATATGCAGTTTAGCCGACCTCTTCACAAACCACTTTAAACCTTCAGAAGAGCAGCAGGAGGAAAATGAGCCCATTTAAACTGCGTGTTTCCTGATAGCGTGTGCTCTGTGGAGAGCCGCCTGGGAGCGTGTGCTCTGTGGAGAGCCACCTGTCTCAGGCACTTGCTCCCTGCCTCTGGTGAGAAGCTTCTTGGATGAGATATTTGGTCACTGACGCCAGGGTCCCAGCAGTGGAGATTTGTTCTTGCCTGTGATACTGGTTTTTGGGATGCTGCTTCTGGAGTCTTACCCTGTGCCATGTCCTTACCGCTTTGACCTCACAGGAGACATCGCACACAGTTGTGTCTAAGGGTGAAGTGGTGAGCTAGAATTTGTGCACAGGTTGTTCTAGTTTGTCCCATTTCCTTTTTCTGATATGGGAGGTGGGATGTTAGGAATCCTGAGGAACATGCCTTATGGGGTCCACTCAAAGCTGCAGATGTGTGCTTGGCTCCTGCCTTGACAGGGCCACGGGAGGTCATGTGGGCATTTGAGTTGGTGGCTGAGTGCTGAGTTCCCAGGCTCCTTAACTTCCCTGACTTGTGTTTCATGACCATACACATGATCGTACACAGTCACTGAGGAGGAGAGGGTTAGAAGATGAAACTAGGTAGTTAATCTGAGTGGTGAGCATGTCAGCCTTCAAGGGAGAGCCCAGACCTGGCTGCAGCATGCAGGGGAGAGCAAGATGGGAGCCACCTGGCCCTGCAGCACCTGCCTGGGATTGCATGTGACCCAAAAAGCGTAGCCCCTGCTGCCTCACTGCCCCCTTCAAGGTCCTAAGCAAATTGCTCCTTGGCCAACTCTAGCTCTGAAACATAGGAAAGGGGATTTTAGGAAACCTAGTTCCCAGCCTGAGAAACACCAGGGCACAGTGTTCACAGGCCTCATTGTCTTATTGAATTCAATACTCAAAGCAGCCTTCTGTGTTAAAGTGATCAGATCCACTTTGCAGAGGAGGAACCTGAATCCCAGGGAATAAATCACTGGAGGACATCCTGACGTCTGGTTGGGGAGCTGCAGAACCCTGTGCTCTTTCCCTCTTGGGAAAGGAACCCCAAAGCCTGAAGGTGAGTGCCCAGTGTTCTCACACTGGAGCTATTTGTATGACTGTAGGGCTGCAGGGAGCCACCCATGCACATCCCTGGGGACCTTCCCTCATCCCGTATCTCCCCACCCCACTCAAGTCTGGTGTCCTCATGGTGGCAAAGGCGGGTCAGACTGCAGAGTCACATGCTTATCACCTTCTAGAACTTGACTTAAATTGGCATGGCAATACATATTTTTAATAAAATACACATAGATTATACCATTTTAAGTATTCTTAATTGTGAGCTCAGTGGCGTTAAGTACATCCATGTCGTTGTACAACCATCACTGCCGGCCTTCAGGACTTTTTCATCTTGCAAAACTGAAACTCTGTGCCCATTACACACCAAGTCCCCTCCCTGCTCCTGCAACCCCTGGTGCCCACCATCCTACTGCAGAAGTCTCTATGAATCTCATGACTCTAGGACCTCACACAAGTGGAATCACAGTGTTTGCCCTTTTGTGTCTGGCTTATCTCAGTATAATGTCCTCAAGGTTCCCCCATGTTGTAGCACATGTCAGAATTTCCTCCCTTTTTAAGGCTGGATAATATTCCATTGTATGGATAGATCATATTTTGTTTATCCATTTGTCTGCCCAGTCTTGCTCTTGTAAAAATATTTTCATAGACTGTATTCTTAGAGCAATAACTCTTTTAATACAGTTTTGTCTTTCATGGAAGCTTTTGAGTATGCTTTGTTATTATTTTTAGCATAAAATTCCCTCAGAGAACTTAGGTGTCCTTATCCATAGGTACAGGGTTGTGGCTGCAGTTAGCATACACGAGGGAGGTGACAGCTCAAGCTTCCATGTGAACATCACCAGCTGACAGCTCTTTTTTTTTTTTAATTTTTTTTTCAACGTTTATTTATTTTTGGGACAGAGAGAGACAGAGCATGAACGGGGGAGGGGCAGAGAGAGAGGGAGACACAGAATCAGAAACAGGCTCCAGGCTCTGAGCCATCAGCCCAGAGCCCGACGCAGGGCTCGAACTCCCGGACCGCGAGATCGTGACCTGGCTGAAGTCGGACGCTTAACTGACTGCGCCACCCAGGCGCCCCACCAGCTGACAGCTCTTAATTTGCTCCTCTGGGGTTACTGCCCGTCCTCCAGGCCTGTTGCTTGTGAGATGTTCCTTGGCCTGACCTAACTGTGTTTGGCTGTTTTCCTTCTTCAGCTCAGGGTTCAGGGCCAGGATTGAGAAATAGGTTCACTCCCGGTCTTAGGATAGGAGGAAGTCCTCCTGGCTAGCCATCTTTAGGGTGCCCAGCCTCAGGGCAGGTTTTTGCCTTTGATCCACTGTACCAGGCATGTTTGATAGACATGATCAGTCCACCAGAATGGGCATGAGAAGGACTAACACAGGAGTTACCAGCAAGGGAACCGGATGTTCCACAGCCTCTGGGGAAGAAGGGCTATTCCTTAACACCAAATGACTATGACATAGTAATAAACACAGATTATTCTCCCTACTGATTTTTTAATTTTTTTTTCAACGTTTATTTATTTTTGGGACAGAGAGAGACAGAGCATGAATGGGGGAGGGGCAGAGAGAGAGGGAGACACAGAATCAGAAACAGGCTCCAGGCTCTGAGCCATCAGCCCAGAGCCTGACGCGGGGCTCGAACTCACGGACCGCAAGATCGTGACCTGGCTGAAGTCGGACGCTTAACCGACTGCGCCACCCAGGCGCCCCTCTACTGATTTTTTAAAATGTTTATTTATTTATTTTGAGAGAGAAAGAGAGAGCAGGGGAGGGACAGAGAGAGAGGAAGAGAGAGAATCTCAAACAGGCTCCACCCTGTTAGAGCAGGGCCCTATGTGGGGCTCGATCCCACGAACTGTGAGATAATGAGCTGAGTGGAAATCAAGAGTCGGACTCTTAACTGACTGAGCCACCCAGGTGCCCCTCACTACTGTGTTTAGTTAATGTCAGCCCGGGTATGGTGGTGGGGCAGACTGGGCCCACTTGTTAGCACGAGCTGTGGAGGGCCTGAGTGTCACAGTCTCGTAAAGCCCTGAGCCTACATTGCACTATCTGCACATCTGGGTCATGGATTGGACCCGCATCTGGGGGTGACAAAGATGTGCCCTAGCAGGGCCATTTATGTCATTGCTGATGGCCATGGGCAAGAAGTGCAACCCATGGTTTTAAGAGAAAAGACTTGTGTTTGGAAGAAAGCCAGCAGTGGCTTTCAGCTGGTCAGGGAGTTCCAGGGATGTGCTTGTATAGCAATTTAGATGAGAACTATGCCTTTTCCTTGCCAGTACCTTTGAATTTGCAGTTCAAGACATCTCCTGAGTCTTCTCTATGTCCCAAGAGACTGCAAGGGAGCCTTGGGAAACCCCCTTCTTGACTGGGGCAAATGTGTCCTGTTATCACTAAAAATATTCATCCTTTCATTGGACCCCCATGCCCTGGTCTCCCATGGACAGAGATCATGTGTTGTGAGGAATTAGGGCATGATGCCTTGGTCATTCTTTGGAAACCCTGACAGGTGCACCTTCAGGAAACAGGCTGCAAATGCCCCTTGATTTGGGCTGCCTTCTAGTGGAGCCAGGACCCCAACTATCCCTTCAAATCCATTCCAGGGCTACTTTGGTGCCTCTCACCATGACCCAACCCACCAAAAGTCTCTAAAAGTTTTATCTGTAAGCTAAAGACCTCTGACAGAGCTTAAAAACAGCTGGCTGAGCTGCAAGAATAAATCTTAAGTATCATAGGCTGGTAATCAGCTGTCAAAAGGCAGACTTCCCAGGCTCCTGCCCCTTTCCCCACCACTCCAGACCCACCCTTCATCACAACACACATTTTCTTACCCTGTCCTGCCAGTCCTAAATGAGGAGAAATGTCAGTGTCCCACCTCTGTTTTCCTTGCATAGGCTTGCCTCCTGGCCACGTCTGTGGGTTCTTGGCCACATTTATGGGTTCTTGGCCAGCCAGAGTTCCTTTGCCTCATCCAGCCTTTGTCAAACTACAGTGAGGCACGGTTCCACAGGGCACATTCAGCCCTTTGCAAACTGTCATGTGCATGATTAATGTGGGCAGAGGGTTGGCGAGGGCACATTTGGCCTTTGTGCTTGCTGTCTCTGTGGCCTGTTCTGACTTTCTCACTGGTGTGCTATCAGACAGGCCAGGCTGTTGCACAGATGTGATTGTGTGAGAACTTCCTTCCCTGGCTCATTTATTTATGGCTTGCCTAATTTCTATCTTTGAAGCTTCTTATAAGGAGAGGAAAATACAATTGAAAAGGAAACATGGAATGCAGTTCTTACTGGAAGTTGCAGCATCAGGGAGGCCTTCAGGGAGGAGCGGTGCTTGGATGGACCAAGCCCAGCACACAGGCAGCACTGAGCTGGCCAGATTACTCCTGAAGGAACTCCGTGCTGTCCTTTGGTCACAGTGGGGGAGTTGAACTTGCCCTCAGGCTGCCCCATTTGCATCCCACCAGGGCATCTCTTCCTGGCCCCTCACAAGAGGAGCTGCCTGACTCCTGGAGGCCTCCCGAGACAGGTCAACCAGGAACGCATGCTCGGCCCTTCTCCTCCAGGGCTTCTGCTGTTGCTCCTGTCCCCTGCCTTCTCCTGGGCCTGCAGACTTTGCAGAGAATGAGGTACACACTCAGGGTAGGCCATGGTGAAGGTGGCCACAGGAGTCAGGCTAGAGGGTTTTAGAAGCGGAGTTGAGACAGAAAACTATTTTAATCCCCTTTCTGCCCTATAAAAAAATAATAAATAAAAATAAAAACTCCTGCCTGGCCTCACAAGATTTTTTCTAAGATGTGTGACAAAACCTAGTTTTAATCAGGGCTGATTTATATGACATGGCATAAGAAAGGGTGTTTCAATATTTGGAACTTCTTGGCTCTCCTGGCCTTGTTTTTGTGGCTGAAAGGAAGGTGTGGATTTCTTCTACTTCACCAGAAGTTGTCCTTCATTTGATTTGAAATATGAGCTTCTGGGTTGCTGGATGGAATGTTCTAGAAATAGCCTCTGAGTGAAAATGTTATGCTTAACAAAACTGGGCTTCAATTTCCACTTCCTTTATGCTGTATGAGCCTACGTGGTGCCGCTTACTAGGCAGAAACAGGGGAACAAATGAAAGGTGTGTGTTCCTGGCGCCTCTGACCACAAAATCAAACAATAGACCTTTTCATCTTCTGGGCAAGACAGAGACCCTTATCACCTCCCTCTCTTAGTCAAAAAGCAACAACACCAAGCTGCAGTTTGGGTGCAGACTTGTACCATGCAGTGGAGGGTGGTGGTGTTTTCCTACCCTGTTGTGGAGCCTTGCTTTGGCATCTTTTCTCTGAGTGAAGAAAAAAAAAAAAAAAGAGCTGCTCACTAGGGCTTTACTACATTCATTTGCTGTTTATTTAATGCTCCTCTGCCTGGCTACAATTAAATTTGAAGTGATTCATTAAGCAACAACAACAACAACCCATTATTAATACAATTAGAAAAATAAAGATGGAGAATAGATCAAAAGAGAGAACAGGGCTAAGAGAGCCCCATGAACCCAGAGAAGTTAACATTCAACACATTTTCTGAATTCCCCGAGTTTAGAGCTTAGTGGCCAAAGAGAAGCAGGGGCGGGGGGAGGTTACACTCCCAAGGAATTGCATGTCCATCAGGCTGAGATGTACCATCTCCCATGATAGGAGGACATGCACCTGTGCTCGGGGCCGAAGGGACATTTCTGTTTTAATCCTACGTGAGCCCATGGCGTTGGCCACAGAGATGTGTGATTCCCAGTTACGTGGAGGAGATGGACACAGAGGAGTTATAGGATGGCAAGTGGTTCTGAAGACTTTGTTCTACATCCTTCATGGGCATGGCTTCTCCTTCATGACAATCCTAAGATGTAGGGGATGGATTGTCCCTATTTCATAGTTGAGAAAGTTGGGGTTCAGAGATGTTAAGCACCCTATCCAGGAAGTCACAGTTTGAAGCACAGAGCAGAGATTTGACCCCAGAACCAGAACCCTTAACCTGAGGTCATGAAGCTTGTTTTTATACTTGCAAGTCAGAACCAGAACCAGAACCTGTGTGTGTGTGTGTGTGTGTGTGTGTGTGTGTGTGTGTGTGTGAGAGAGAGAGAGAGAGAGAGAGAGAGAGAGAGAGAGAGAAGGAGAGTTTGGAGTACCACTTCTCAATCTTATAAATGCATCAGGATCACCTGGGGCTTGTGAAAGTGCAGATTGCTATTTCCTATCCCTGAGCTGCTGCTGCTTCTTTTTTGTTGTTATTTATATTCAAGTTAGTCAGCAAACAGTGTATCTTGGCTTCAGGAGTAGAACCCAGTGATTCATCTCTTACATATGACACCCAGTGCTCATCCCAAAATTGCCCTCCTTAATGCCCGTCATCCATCTAGCCCATCCACCCATCCACCTCCCCTGCAGCAACTCTCAGTTTGTTCTCTGTATTTAAGAGTCTCTTATGGTTTGCATCCCTCTCTGTTTTTTGTTTGTTTTGTTTTGTTTTTACTTCATGAAAAAATTTTTAAACTTGTTTAGTCTAGGAGATAAATATACATGGGGGTTCATTAAACCCTTTTCTCTAGGAGTTTTTAAAATATATATAATTTATTGTCAAGTTAGCTAACATACAGTATATTCAGTGTACTCTTCACTTTAGGAGTAGATTCCCGTGATTCATCATTTACATACAACACCCAGTGCTCATCCCAACAAATGCCCTCCTCAATGCCCATCACCCATTTTCCCTGCCCCCCATCAATCCTCAGTTTGTTCTCTGTATTTAAGATCTCTTATGGTTTGCCTCCCTCTCTGTTTGTAACTATTTTTTTCCCTTCCCTTCCCCCATGGTCTTCTGTTAAGTTTCTCAAGTTCCACATATGAGTGAAAACATATATCTTCCTCTCTCTGACTGATTTATTTCACTTAGCATAATACCCTCCAGTTCCATCCACATTGTTGCAAATGGCAAGACTTCATTCTTTTTCATCACTGAGTAGTATTCCATTGTAGATATATACCACATCTTCCTTATCTGTTCATCAGTTGATGGATATTTGGGCTCTTTCCATAATTTGGCTATTGTTGATAGTGCTGCTATAAACATTATTTTTCCTTCCCTTACTTAGGTTCATCTGTTGAGTTTCTCAGATTCCACATATGAGTGATGTGGAATCACATCACCACATATGGTATCTGTCTTTCTCTGACTGACTTATTTTATTTAGCATAATACCTTCCAGTTCCATACACGTTGTTGCAAATGGCAAGATTTCATTCTTTTTAATAGCCAAGTAGTATTCCACTGTATATATGTGTATTCCACTGTATATATGTATATACCACATCTTCTTTATCCATTCATCAGTTGATGGACATTTGGGCTCTTTGCATAATTTAGCTAATATTGATAGTGCTGCTATAGACATTGGGGTACATGTGAACCTTCAAATCAGCATTTTTGAATTCTTTGGATAAATTCTTAGTAGTGCAATTACTGGAAAATAGTATGGAAGTTCCTTAAAAAATTAAAAATAGAACCACCCCTGAGTTTCTAATGCATCAGGTCTAGGTGTGGGAAGGGCCTTCTTAGAACCTGCATTTCTAACAAGTTCCCAGGGGGACACTGGTGCTGCTGACCTAGGGAGCACCCTCTGAAAGCCACTGGTGTGAAGCACCTTTTTTCCTTTGTGCCTGTCACTCCCCTTCCACTTGTATTGACATTACCATGTGTTTTGTCCCTTCCCCTAGATGGGGACCACAGATCTAGACTTCTCTCTCCTTTACAGATGGTGGGACTGAGCAGCAAGGCAGCAAGGGCTCTCCCCAGGGTCACCAGCTGAATCCATACAGAGTTGGAAAAAGACGCCCTGGCCCCCCGCCCCCCCAATGCCACCCAGGCCTCTGATTCCAGGCCAGGGCTTCTCTCACTGAACCACAGTGGGCAGGATTTCTTCCAGCCTCACCTGGGTACTTGAGGAGAAAGAGCATAGAACATCTAAGGAGATGGTACTGGGTAGGGTCCATGGCTGTTCAGGAGCAACACTGTGTTGTAGAGTGCATCAGAGTTCTCAAGCTGTTGCATGTGTATTGCCTTATTTATCCTCAGAACACGCTGTGGGTGGACTGGATGGGCTGGATGTTGGCCCCTGTGGATATGAGAAGGCAGAGATCAGGAAGCTGCTTGGCTGGGAGCCAGGCTTCTGGTTCAGTGATCTTTCTATTCTAGAGTCTCTCTCCCTGTGGATCACAGGGCTTCTATCTTGGCCTTAGTGGTTGGATTCCTCATGGCTCCTCCTGTACTCAGCACTTCCCTCTTCCTGTTGCCACCTTCTTGCCCTCCAAGCCTTTCTTGCTTGCCACTGCTATCTGTTCCTGATCTCATTTTTTTTTTCAATATGTGGCATACATGAGAGGGGTGAGGATGGAGAGAGCAAGGCTCAAGGCTCCCAAAGTTCTTTGTGACCCATGGGTACCCAAGTGACAAAGGGGCAGGTGAGGGAGAATAACCAGTCACTATGTCCATTCTTCTGGGTGAGGAGGGGGCCGTGTGCCAGCCTCTTCAGAGCACTCATGTGCTTCCACCTTGTTTATTGTTCCAGAATCAGGTGGGAGCTCTGCCTTCTCTGTTAGCATCTAAGCTTATGGACTGTTGTGTTTCTTTTCCTTGCTTTTCTGGGATTATGTCATTTATGGGAACTGACCCTTCTTTCTTTGTTGGAGTGCTATTTGGTGTTCAAGTCCCCACTTAACTGACCTTGATTTGAATGCTTTTCAACTCACCCTCAACTGGTGGCCAACTTTATTGGCCTTGGGAAGTCCCAGTCTTTCTTGTCCCATGCCTCACCTGCATCGGGGGGTGTAGGGGGCACCAATGCCTGGAGAATCAGGGCTTGCAAGGGAGCTACCTTGAAGGTATTCAGCAGAATTCTTGCCAGACTTTAGTTTTTGATCAGTATTTGTTTTGGGCTCAGCATCATTTCCAAAAACATTTTCTGTGACTACATAGTTTCTACCTCTTCATTTTACCAAGGAAAACATTAAACAATTTTTTCTGTTATTTAATAAAATAATGAACATTTTAATATTCTAAAAGTAGAAAGGACAGCCATTTCTATTCAACATAGTAGTGGAAGTTCTAGCCAGAGAAATTAGGCAAGAAAAAGAAATAAGAGGCACCCAAGCTGGAAAGGAAGAAGGAAAATTATTTCTGTTTGCAAGTGGCATGATCTTATGTAGTAAACTATAAAGAATTCTCAAAAATGGTTTTAAAAACTTTTTTTTTTCAACGTTTATTTATTTTTGGGACAGAGAGAGACAGAGCATGAACGGGGGAGGGGCAGAGAGAGAGGGAGACACAGAATTGGAAACAGGCTCCAGGCTCCGAGCCATCAGCCCAGAGCCTGACGTGGGGCTCGAACTCACGGACCGCGAGATAGTGACCTGGCTGAAGTCGGACGCTTAACCGACTGCGCCACCCAGGCGCCCCTCAAAAATGGTTTTAGAGCCAATAAATAAATTCAGCAGAGTTGCAGGATGTAAAACCAACACTCAAAATTCAGTTGTATTTCTATATGCTTGCAAAGAACAGTATGAAAAGAGAATAAAAAAACAATTCCATATACAATACAATCCAAAGGAATAAAATTCTCAGGAATAAATTTAACCAAGGAGGAAAAAGACTTCTACACTGAAAACTACAAAACATTTCTGACATAGATGGATGGAAATAAATCCTGTGATTTCAGGAAGTCTGTCCACCAACTTTGTTCTTCTTTTCAAGATTGTTTTGGCTATTTGGGATTGCTAGATATTCCATGTGAATTTTAGAATTTTTTTTCTATTTCTGTAGAAAACAGCATTGGGATAATGACAGAGACTGCACTAAAATCATAGATTGCTTTGGGGAGTATTGTGATCATAACAGAATTAAGTCTTCCAATCATTTTCATTTGTTTACATATATTTTTTAATTTCTTATTTAATTGAATAGTTGACCCATTCATCCTTATAGTAGGATGTTCTTTAACCTGCATGCATTTGGAGGTTTTCCAAACTTTTTCCTGTGGTTGATTTCAAGTTTCATAGCATTGTAATCTGAAAATGTGTGTGGCATGATCTCATTCTTTTATATTTATTGAAGGCTATTTTTTTTAAATTTTTTTTTCAACGTTTATTTATTTTTGGGACAGAGAGAGACAGAGCCTGAACGGGGGAGGGGCAGATGAAGGCTATTTTTTGACCCAGTATGTGATCTGTCTTGGAGGATGCACTGGAGAAGAATGTGTATCTGCTGCTTTTGGATGAAAAGTTCTGAATATATCTGTCAAATCCATCTGGTCCAGTGAATCATTCAGAACCATTGTTTCTTTATTGATTTTCTGTCTAGATGATCTGTCCATTACTGTAAGTGGAGTTTAATACTCCACTAATTAAAGTCACCTGCAGTTACTGAATTCTTATCAATGATTGCTTATATTTGTGATTGTTTTATATATTTGGATGCTTACAAATTGGGTGCACAGACATAGCTGTTAGCTCTTCTTGATGGATAGATCTCATAATTATGATACAATGCCTTTCTTCATCTCTTATTACAGCCTTTAGTTTAAAATCTAGTTTGTCTGATTTCAGTATGGCTACTCCAGCTTTTTTTTGAGTTCCAGTAACATGATAAACGATTCTCCATCCCCTCACTTTCAATCTGAAGGTGTCCTCAGGTCTAAAATGGGTCTTTTATAGATGGGTCTTATATTTTTATCCATTCTGATATCTTGTGTCTTTTGACTGGAGCATTTAGCCCATTTACATTCAGCATTATTATTGAAAGATACGGATTTAGTGTCATTGTGTTATCTGTATGTGTCATGCTTGTGGTGATGTCTCTTGTCTTTTGTAGTCTTTGCAACATTCCACTCACAGAATGCTAATTCATAGGGGCACATGTACCCCAATGTTTATAGCAGTGCTTTCAACAATAGCCAAATTATGTAAAGAGCCCAAATGTCCATCAACTGATGAATGGATAAAGAAGGTGTCATTTACATATACAATGGAATACTACTTGGCAATGAGAAAGAATGAAATCCTGCCATTTGCAGCAACATGGATGGAACTGGAGAGTATTATGCTAAATGAAAGCAGTCAGAGAAGGACAGATACCATATGATTTCACTCATATGTGGAACTTGAGAAACTTAACAGAAGACCATGGGGGAAGGAAAGGGGAAAAAAAGTTACAAACAAAGAGGGAGGGAAGCAAACCATAAAAGACTCTTAAATACAGAGAACAAACTGAGGATTGATGTGGGTGAGAGGGGAAAATGGGTGATGGGCATTGAGGAGGGCATTTGTTGGGGTGAGCACTGTGTGTTATATGTAAGTGATGAATCATGGAAATCTACCTCTAAAACCAAGAGCACACTGTACACACTGTATGTTAGCCAATTTGACAATAAATTGTATTTAAAAAAAAAGAAAAAATAGGGAAGTTGGACTTTGTCAAAGTTAAAAATTTTGTGCATCAAAGGAGACTATTCAGAAACTGAGAAGACAGACCACACAATGGGAGAAATAGTGACAGATCTTCTATTTGATAAGAGATTAATATCCAGAATATGTAAAGAACTCATGTGACAACAAGAACAACAACAAAAATCAACCCAATTCAAAAATGGGCAAAGGATTTAAGCAGGCAGCTCTCCAAACAAGACATACAGATGGCTGGCAAGCACATGCGAAGGTGCTCAACATCACTAATCCTTAGAGAAATTCAGACCAAACCACAGTGAGATGCCACCTCATATCCATTAGGATGGCTACTATTAAAAAAAAAAAAAAACAGAAAACGACAATCATTGGCGAGGATGTGGAGAGATTGGAACAATTGTATGTTGTGGTGGGAATGGAAAATGTACTCATGCTGTGTAAAACAGCAGGAAGTTTCCTTAAAAAAATTAAACCCAGAGTTACCATAGGATCCAGCAATCCCACTTCTGGGTATATGCCAGGAAGAATGGAAAGCAGGGCCTTGAAAAGATATTTGTACACCCATGTTCACAGCAGCATTATTCACAGTAGCTAAAATGTGGAAGCAACCCAGGTGTCCAACAATGGAATATTACTCAACCTTCAAAAGGAGGAAATTCTGACACAGGTTACAACCTGGATGAAAATTATGGGACATTATGCAAAGTGAAATAAGCCAGGCACCAAAGGACAAGTATTATATTCTTCCACTTATATGAGGTACATAGAGTAGTCAGATTTATGGAAAAAGTAGAATAGATGTTCCCAGGGGTGCAGAGGAGGGGGAATGGGAAGTTAGTATTGATGAGGACAGAGCTTCTGTGTGGAAGGATGAGAGAATTCTAGAAACAGTGTTGATGGTTACACAATGGTGAAGATGTACTTAATGCCACTGAACTGAACAGTTAAAATGGTAAATTTTATGTTATATATATTTTATTACATTTTTTCTTAAGTAGAAAGGACATAATCTGAGTGGTACACCTGTTCCTGAGAAGGATCACTAGGCAAGTTTATACAAGCATGTTATATAGAAAAGAAAGACTGTTAATTTTGAAGAGAAAAAAATTGTGAGGTGAAACTTCATGTCAATATGTGTAATTGCTTTATGTGTAATTGCTCTGGATGTGAGGTTTTGGGAGTCTATATTGGACAGTCCAGTGTTAATTGAGCTTAGTTAATTCAGTTTTCTCCATTATGGCCCATAATCCACTTTAAGACAGGTGGGTCCTTGAACATTGTCCACCCCTCTGGTCATCAGATGTCCTGATTCTGTTGCTCAGCAGAGGCTGGTACCACCAGCCCTGGTGCTTCTCTGTCTACAACAGGTTGGAAGGAAGTGGCTGGAGTGAGGTCAGGTGATATGGCTATTCCCTTCTTAGCTAAAACCAGACTGTTGCTGAGAAGGGTCATGAATGCTTCATCCCTTCTGCCATCCCCTGTGCGGTCACCCATTCCTTTAGAACAAGTGGCTGGTAAAAAAAACAAAACAAAACAAAAAAACAAAAAACAAGTAGCTGGTTATTGCTATGACTTCAGAGCCCTCAAATGGCCCAGTTCATCCTCCACCCCCTTGGTAAGCTGCCCTTGTAGGTTTGTTTCCCAGACTCACCAGGTATCAGAGCATTGTGGGGGCTGCTGAAGGCTGGCTTTGCCTAAGTTGGGAACTGCTTTGGTTCCCAAATTATTTCAGGCAGTCCCCTTCGGGAGGGGTGGCCTTCCCAGATCAGCTTCTAGCTCAGCAGCTGGACATGAGCTGTCAGGGGTCTTTCCTCTCAACAGCCTGGAGGTACATGGCCATGTGCTCAGCTGTTCACTCCACTCAAGAGTCTTCCAAGGGCCAAGAGCCTGTGTGGAGGCGTTAGTCACTCAGAGCCTGTCAGACGGGCCCTCTGAATCCTCTCCACACCCTCCTTCCCACAGCTCTGCCCATCCAGTGTGACACGTTTCTGTGTGGTTGTGTGCATTGTGCAGTTGTCTCTCCTGGTGCATAAAGTGCTTAGTGTGTGTTTGTGCAAAAAGGGAAATGTGTCAGCTAGGCACACAAAGGGATAGAAAGTTAGAGCTGGCACAGGGCCACACCTCTCATTTTACACAAAGAGAAACTGAGGCCCAGTCTCTCATTTCTGGGTCATCTTTGTCAGATCCAGTAAAGTGTGTGTGGGCATATCGAGGGAGCATGGCTAGCAACAGTAAGCTTTGCTTGAATAGCTAATCATATATATTAAAATTAGATTTTTACTTAGCAAACCACACTTTTTGGTATTATTTTTAGTAATACTAAATCTATATGTCATATATTGGCTAAATAAGATTTGTCAAGATGCATGCAGATTTTCATTTGCATGCTGAGTTCACTTCTTTTAACATTTTCTTCAGATGTAAAAGGGAACTGAGAGCACCTCTTGGAAGCTTGTGCATATTGTCAGTATAGAAATGTCCTGTATCTGCTCTGTCTAGTAAAGAAGCTGCTAGCCACTCAGGGCTGTTGAGCTGGTGACATGTGGCTAGTGAGATTTAGGGATTAGACTTTAATTCTATTTATTTTTAGTCAATTAACACTGAAATTGAAACAGCCACATATGAGTAATAGCTACTCCAATAGGGGAGTGTCACATCTTTCTCCTCTAACTTTTTCATGTGTTTAATCTGATCTTAAAAGGATTTTTGTGGATCCAAAGGAAAGATGAGATCTCCAAGAAGGTGGGGGCTGAGCTAGGGCTTTATTTTTATAAAAAATTTTTTTTAATGCTTTTATTTATTTTTGAAGGAGAGAGAGAGACAGAGCATGAGCGGGGAAGGAACAGAGAGAGAGACACACACAGAATCCGAAGCAGGCTCCAGGCTCTGAGCTGTCAGCACAGAGCCCAACATAGGGTTTGAACACACGAACTGTGAGATCACGACCTGAGCTGAAGTTGGATGCTCAACCGACTGAGCCACCCAGGTACCCCTGAGCTAGGGCTTTCTTATGCCTGGCTTGGGGCTTCTCCCTCTGTGCCACCTACTCCAGCACCTGACTGAGCTGGGTGATGCCAAGATAGTCATGTGACTTCTGTGGCCTCAATTTCCTCAGGCATGAAGTGAGGTCATAAAGCTTCTTCTAGTTGTGGATTCTGTCCTTTCTCATTCTTGGCTATGGATATTGAAAGAGCTCTATTTGAATAGTAATAATGAAAGGTTTACTAAACTGTTGGTGGCCAGGCTGGGTACTCCTCAAGCCACTGCACCTTCAGCTGGGTGGGCAGGCCTGGAAAGACAGAGGGTGATTTCAAAGTATAGGTTTCTGGCTTCCACCCAGATCTGTTTCAGAGACAGGAAATTTTAACCAATTTCCTGGCAGTTCTTACACAAATGGCTCACTCTGAAGGGGCCTTGCGAGCCACCTGCCCAGCAAGGTCGATGCAGATGCTCACTGTGGAGTTTTTTCCTCAAAGCCAGGGCCAGAGGATGGTATCCCATGTGGGATGCTCTGAGCCCCTCTGCATCACCAGTCAGTGCAGCAGCCAAAATTACCTTTATGCTTGAATTCAGAAAACGAGATGTTTACCTTTTTCTTTCCTATAAATGTTGCAGAGAGGGATAGGAACAGGTCTCTGCACTTGTCGTTAACTTAGCTTTAATATTTATAAGTAATCTTCAAGTTTATTTTTCAAGAGACCCTATTCTAATCTGTTGGAGCTAGCCACAATGAATCACCAAAATATGATTTTAATATTAGAGTTATTACTTTGTCATGAAAAACAGACGTAACCAATTCTTCTGCCTAACTAACTGTAGACTTATTGTCTTTGACTCTGAACAAACCACCTTCTTATTTCTGGGAGGACATGAAGGAAGCATCTTTTCCTACCTAGAAGCTGTTTTCTGTCTCCCTGGTTCTTTGTAGTTCTGATTGGAGCAATGGCCTCTCCTAAGCCCTTTGATGGTTCAGTTCTTTTCTGTTCTTTAGGATGACTTTGTGTCATGGTCTCTCTTAGCTTTTCCTCATTTCTTCTGGAACCACTGCTCCTTCTCACGTCTCTTCCCCCCACCTTGCCACAGTTCAGTGCAGTCCCAGCACTTGCAGGATTCACCATATGGAGGGCATTCTGTGGCTCTTTGGGTATCCTCAGAGGTGTACAACATGCTTGATGCATCAAGGAACTGAAGGCCTGGTAAGAAATAGTTGGTTATATAAGTGAACCACGATCCCTATTACACTTGGAAGAGACAGAAAAGCTACCTTGAACCCGCCCAAACGGTGAAAGAAAGCAAGCGATGTAGTGGCTTAGGGACTGAATGTCCTGAAAGTAGGTGGCGTCTGTTGGGGCTGGATTTATGGCCCAGGTGATGCATTAGACTTCATTTCTTTTCAGCACTGGGCCTCTCCTGGAACTCCTTGTGATGATGGGGTAGCTCCAGGGTCATTTTCATGGGAGCAGGATGGTGTAGGGTCTTTGTCTTCTTTCTGGAAGCCTTTCTGGAATCTTTTCTGGCGGCATCTGCAGAACACGTGAGATTCACTTTGTTGGTTGTGAGGGCTGGTGACTATGGCAGCAGTTGGCTCAGGTTTAGGTCCTGTGCTTCCTCTGGAAATTGAGGGGATTCCACCCAGGCCTTGTGGTCAGAGAGGTGGGGGAGGAGTGGGTGTGCAAGAGAAAATCAGTGACTGTTGCCGGAAAGAGGGGAGTGAATGCCAGGCGGGGGGCGGGGGGGGACATACAGACCATGTATGTCCACACCAGGAACTTACCATACTAAGGGCTTTAAAAGAGGCATAAGTCAAGTAAAAACCAAATTTAATGGAAGTGCTGAGGATGGAAGTAGTAGGAGAAATCAGACACTGTTTAATGTGGGATTTCCTGGGTCTGACTGGGTTTCTGACCTTCCTCCATACCTGTTTCCTTGGGAAACCACTGACTGTTTGGGAGTGTCTCTGTATGGAGGCTTCCCCTTGAGCCAGCCTGGCTGCACCCTGGGCTGCTTGGTGTGCTCTGGCAGCCCTCCTCTTGTCCCTGGCTGCCCTCCTTGCCTTTCACATCATCGGCCCCTCTGCCCATAGCAGAATTGTACCCAGCTCTTCAAGGTCCAGACTGATTGTCCTTCTGGGTAGGTCGCCCTCCTAGTGCCCCTCTCTGAATTCCAGAGAACTCTTCCTTTGGTCTGAGTGTCTGTGGTCATAGTTACCTATAAGCTCCCATGGATGACACCGTCACTCCTGATGCCCCCAGTTTCCTGCCAGGCCCCAGCTCAGTAGACACTGATCATACCTTGGTGCTGTCCTGGCTCGGAGGGACATACATGGAGGTTGCATTCGTCGTGGGTGGTAAGAAGTGGGAGCAGCTCAGCACTTTCCTTTCTTTGTAGGAAAGCAGTACCCGGACACTGCTGTGTGTGTCTAGTGTGATACTTTGGCTCTTTCCTGATATATACAGACAGTCTTTAATGGTTAATTTTTTTCACATTATGTATTTGCAATGTTTGGCAAACATTGTGCCACTCGCTTATAATACTGTCAGAAATTCAATCAGCGGCCTTCACAGTCCCTGGAATGTGCTTGGTGGCAGGTGTTATACTCTGCGTGTTTATTCCCTAAGGGCTTTTATTGTCTCATTAATGAGCAGGTGCAATAAATTGTGTTGTAGACAGCATCTCTGTTAGTCTAAGGATGTGTGGGGATGTGTGTCCCATTTTCATATGCCACCCCTTCTCTCTCCTTGAAAAATCCTTTCTTTTAGAATAGTTATGAATATAGTTATGTACCTTGCATCCCGTGTCCCCTCTTATTCACACTTTACATTAATATGGTACAGTTGATACGTTACTATTAACTAACACCCATTCTTTATTCAGATTTCTTTATCTTTTCCCTAATGTCCTTTTTCTGTCCTAGGGTGCCATCTGGGACACCGTATTAAAGCACATTTAATCGCCACATCTCCTTAGGCTCCCCCAGGCTGTGATAGTTTCTCAGACTCTCACTGGTTTTGATGATCTTGACAGTTTTGAGGAGCATTTGTCAGGGGTACTGAAGAATGTCCCTTAATTGGGGTTTGTTTGATGTTTTTCTCATGATCAGACTGGGGTTGTGGGTTTGGGAGAGGAAAATCACAGTGGTGAAGTGTCCTTTTCATCAAATTGTATCAAGGGTACATAGCATATTCCTTTTGTTTATCCATTTATTTATTTTATTGTGGTACAGTATACATATATACTATTCTAAGTGTATAGTCAGTGGTATTAAGTACATTCATGTTGTAGCCATCACTACCACCCATCTCCAGAATGTTCTCATCATCCTCACCTGAAACTCGTTCCTCATTAAACACTAGCTCCCCATCACCCCTCTCCCAGCTCCAGGAACCATCATTCTACTTTCCATCTCTATGAATTTGACTGTTCTAAGTGTTTTAATATAGTCTTTATTACTATTCAGGTACAGTCAGGCCAGTGGATCAGGACATGACTGCCTTTATAAAGGTAGATAGTTCTCAGAAGGGGGGCACACCATGCCATGTGGGGTCACACAGAAGCATCAGGATCGGTCAGGAGGCAGAGGGAACAGGGAAACTGGGAGAAAGAGACTTTGTTGTGGATTCCCGGGAAGAAAGGGGTGAGGCAGAGTAAGCGGGTGGAGGATTGGGTAGCTGAGTGATTTCAGGGGACCCTGGGGGCTGTCCCTTGCTGTCTGGGACCTGGCCCTGGAGTGATCAGCACAGGTGGAGGGCAGCCTGGAGTGTGAGCGCCTGATAAAGGAGGTGGTGGTATGCAGACATTGGATTGGCTGGTTTGTGTTTGGAAGGCACATCCATGGGCATCTTCTTCTATCTAGAAATCAGCTGACCCTGGGAGGGGCAGCCTCTCCAGTGTCATCAAGGCCCTGAACATCAGAATACAGAAAATCAGACATGGCTAATACATCTAGGTATTTCATGTAAGTGAAATAATACAACATTGGTCTTTTGGTGACTGGCTTATTTCACTCAGCATAATGACTGCAAGGGTCATCCACGTGTAGCATGTGTCAGAATGTTGTTCCCTGTTGAGGCTGAATAATGTTCCACTATATGTATATACCACACATTTTGTTTATCCATTAAGCATATTGATTTTTTTTTCTAACATTTATTTATTTTTTGAGAGACAGAGAAACAGAGCACGAGGGACCCGAACTCATGAACCGCAGAGGGAGGGAGTCACAGAATCTGAAGCAGGCTCCAAGCTCTGAGCTTTCAGCACAGAGCCTGACGTGGGGCTCCAACCTACAAACTATGAGATCATGACCTGAGCTAAAGTCAGACGCTTAACTGATTGAGCCACCCAAATGCCCCATAATGTGTATTTATAGTTTTAATAGACATTACCAATTTTTTTATTAGACATTACCAATTTTTTCTTTTTTCTTTTTTTTTGTGATCTAAATGTTCATGGACTTTATTTTTTTTTATATATGAAATTTATTGTCAAATTGGTTTCCATACAACACCCAGTGCTCATCCTAAAAGGTGCCCTCCTCAATACCCATCACCCACCCTCTCCTCCCTCCC
>NW_024412441.1:28576155-28591789 GCF_014898765.1 Herpailurus yagouaroundi
CACATAAGAGTGAAACCATATGGTATCCGTCTTTCTCTGTATGGCTTGTTTCACTTAGCATCACACTCTCCAGTTCCATCCACGTTGCTACAAAAGGCCATATTTCATTTTTTCTCATTGCCACGTAGTATTCCATAGTGTATATAAACCACAATTTCTTTATCCATTCATCAGTTGATGGACATTTAGGCTCTTTCCATAATTTGGCTATTGTTGAGAGTGCTGCTATGAACATTGGGGTGCAAGTGCCCCTATGCATCAGTACTCCTGTGTCCCTTGGATAAATTCCTAGCAGTGCTATTGCTGGGTCATAGGGTAGGTCTATTTTTAATTTTCTGAGGAACCTCCACACTGCTTTCCAGAGCGGCTGCACCAATTTGCATTCCCACCAACAGTGCAAGAGGGTTCCCGTTTCTCCACATCCTCTCCAGCATCTAGAGTCTCCTGATTTGTTCATTTTGGCCACTCTGACTGGCGTGAGGTGATACCTGAGTGTGGTTTTGATTTGTATTTCCCTGATAAGGAGCGACACTGAACATCTTTTCATGTGCCTGTTGGCCATCCGGATGTCTTCTTTAGAGAAGTGTCTATTCAAGGCATATTGATTTTTAAGGAAGACAAAAAAATCCATTCATTTCTAACTCTCCTGGGAATTCACTGGCCACTCAGCATCCCTCTCAGGGACTTCTCCCATCTCGGCCGAGGGAGGGCACATGCTGGAGGGCAGGAAAGGTCAAACTCATCTGTGGTAGGAGTTAGGCTGACCGCCTGAACGGGAGCACACTTAGTTATGTGTAATTAATCCTCATGGTTCCTGAGTGTCAGGGTTCAGATGGAGCAGGAGAGTTGGTTTCTGGGATGCAATTACTGCTCACCACCCATGACCGTGAAGAGGCCTTGGGTGCTTGCCTCACCTGTGTGTGCATGACCGCCTGCCTGCCCTCCAGGAGTGGCCTCTTCAGAGCATCTTTGTAGAAGTCTCGGGTGGACTGTCGGGCTGGAGCAATTATTCATCCAGGGGCTGTTTCCTGCTCTAATTACTGCTCTTTCTTCCATGGCTGAGAGGGATCGGTGGGCGGATGTGGGACAGGCAGGCTAATGTGATGACATTTTGACAAGTGTGTTACAATAAAAAATAACTCCCGTAGGAGAAGGTTAATGCAGTTATCAGCTGCGTTAGCATTGGCATCCTTAGATTTGTGTCTTGTCAGGCAGGAAACTGTTCTCTCCTCGTGCAGACCAAGTCTCACCCATGTTCTAATGGATAGTGCTTGGATTCTGTTTCCAGAAACATCTACTGAGGGGTGAATATCATTATCTGTTTATAGATTTTTCCACTGGGGGTTTCTTCTGTGTTTATTCTATGATGGACTTCTTCTTTCCACCTGCTAGTTAACTAGGCTGCTTCCCCCTACTCTCCATTGACATGTGGCTCAGGACTACATGCTAATTTTAACATTAGCCCGAGTAAAAATATAATTAGTAATTTTAGTCTGCTTCCAATTTAAATTTTGCCATGCATTCTAAAGGCAGCTACAGAGCATTTGGGATTTATTGTTCTGTTGGATCTTCTATTCCGTGTTCCTCTCTTATTCAGTTTTGGAAATGTAGCATTTACTATAACTGGGGTAGGTATATGAATTTTAAAGAACAGCCTTATAGAGATATGATTCACATACCATCTTCTTCACCCACTTACAGTATATGATCCAGTGGCTTTCAGGATATTCAGAGTTATGTGTCCACCACCACAATGAACTTTGGAACACTCATTCCTTTTATTGCCCAATCTTATTCTACCCTATGAATGTTTCACATTTCATCCATCCTTTCATTGGACATTTAGCTATTTGAGTTGTTTTCACTTTTTGACTATTATGATTAACTCTGTTATGAATATTCATGTATAAGTTTCTGTGTGCAGTTATGTTTTCATATTTCTTGGGTGTAACCCTACGGGTCGAATTGCTGGCCCATGTGGTAACTCTATTTAGCCATTTGAGGGGCTGCCACACTGTTTTTCAGAGTGACTGCATCATTTTACATCCTACCCCCTACCCCCAGCAATGTATGAGAGTTCCAATTTTTCTACATCCTTGCAAACACATATTATTATCTGTCCTGTGGTTTGTAGCCATCCTAGAAATATCATGTTTTTTACCCTTGGAAGATAATATCGAATAGCTGGAAGTATGGATATGAGTTCAAGTTACTAGTTTACCACTTACTACCTGTGTAACCTGAGTGAGTTGCTTAATTTCTTTGAACCCTAGTTTACCTGTCTGTAATTAGGTGATAATTATACCTATCTCACGGACACTTGTGAGGATTGACAGAGGCAACGTGAAACATCAAGCGTCTTAACACTCGATAGATATGAGCCTTTAGTATCATGCATAAAATGATGCCAACTGTGGGTTGCAGTCCTTTCTTTCTATCCTGTCTATACTTTTTCTTGGAATGAGGTGATTAGCCATATATTTTAGAGAAATTTGGGATCATCCTGGCTAAGCAAAAATGAGTAAATTGGAATAAAGGTGATGGAAATCAGGAGGTCTGTGATTCACACTTTTTGGTTGACAGAGCTGTGAGTTTTGCTAAGTAATTGCAGTGGACTACCACCATAATCAAGATACAGAACTCTGAACAATTCCATCCTGCCTCTTTGCTGTCCTACTTCACTCTACCTCCAGCCCCTGGCAATCATGGACTGGGTTTTTATTCCTGTAGTTTTGCATATTCCAGAATGTCATATAAATGGGATCAGGTGGTATGTACTCTTTGAGTCTGGCTTCTCTCACTTAGCATGCCGTATTTGTGATTTGTCCATGCTGTTGTGTCTGTTGGGAGTTTTTTTCCTTTTTACTGCTGAGATTCCTGTATGTGGATGTACTACAGTAGTGTGTCTACTCAACACTAAAGGCATTTGTTTTCTTTCCAGTTTTTTTTGGCAATTATTAATAAAGTCACTGTAAACATTCCCATAAAGGATTTCATGTGACTGTAAGTTTCCATTTCATTTAGTCAAACATTTAGGAGAACAAATGTTGGATCGTAGAGTGACTATATGTTATTTGTATAAGAAACTGACATTGTTTTCCAAAGTAGCTATACCATGAAATTAATAATATTGTAACCAGCCTGCTGAAATCTCTGAATTGGTTACCATCCAGTTACTGAGAATAAGCTTGAGTCTTGGTATTCATCTGTAAGCTTTTCTGAAGTGACCACAGTTGTGATTTTCAAGCTATTGGTAGGAATGCCATGAAATTCACATTCCCTGGGCAGATTCATGTAGGAAAACTTTAGATTAAACTGAAACTACTTCTTTATTGCAGTACATTTAGTATCTAAAACTTAGGACCCTTCAGGAGGGAGGCAAATTAGGGCAAAGTACGTAGTTTTGCTAAATTTATTTTATGACAAATGTCTTATGGAGCTAGTGCTCTTTGGAACCAATTTTAGGAAACACTGTGCTAGAGTACATAGATTCTTTTCAATGAGTTGCTTCTATTTTATGTGAAATATCTCTGTATTGGTCAGGATGGGTTCTGTTGTGCTATAGTAACAAACAGCCCTTATGCTCAGCTGTTTAAAACAATACAAGTTTGTCATTCTTGCTATGTGTCTCAGAAGGTGAGGAGCTCTGCTTCTTATTTGTTGCACTCAGTGGCACAGGCTAATGAGAGGGGAAAATGGCAGAAGAATTCTGGCTCCTGAAGTGACACATGCCATGTGCACTTGACCTTTGCCAAAACAAGAAATGGAATAGTGTTGTACACCACCTCAAATTCTAAAGGGCTCAAGGCAAAATGATTTTGTTCTATCTTATGTATTTAAGTATTAGGGGCATTAGACGAGTGCCCTTCCTTCAGTGGTGCCTGTTGTCACCTGATCCCATGGTTTATTGGGCTGTTGGGGCTTGTGTCTGGCATCTTTGGCCACCATTTTCTCCTTCCTCAGGAAGCAGAGCTTTAAAACCAGACTGCAGAATGCCACTTTTTGGGAGTTGGGAGCTCTCTTGGGGACTATGTAGACTGTGGTTTCCAAACACGTTGTAGCAAGAGAAACTTTCCTTCAAGGGAAAGCTTACAAGGCAAGTCAACATGTACCATAGAAAAACTATGAGTGGTTCTGGGAGATGGCAGTTTTGGGTGGGGCAGCGAGCAAGGACCCTGACTGGAGCCTTTCTTCACCCTCTACTCCCCCCTCCTCTCATCCACCCCAGTAATCTCCAAGGGCCTCCAAAGACTCCAGTCTCAGAATCCCTAATCTCTTTTGACTCTTTATCTGATTGATAAAGAGTAGATTGGTACATACCATACAAATAAGGATTCATACTAAGATGACAGGTGGCTGTGGGCACTCTGGGCCATTTGGTCACCTGGACATGAGGAAACAGGCTAGAAGTGACTGGTAGGAGGGCCCACAGCTCAGTGTGAGAGACACTATGGGCACTGGGCCTGCAAGGCTGTTGTTTATTTTGCTTTTGCTGTTTTGGGGAATCAGTAGAGGGAGAGAGGGAGGGTGTACTTGTCTACTACTGTAAAGATTTAAGATCTTTATAGTCCAGGTGTCCCTGGGGGAAGTGTGAGCTTGGTGATAGCACTTATATGACTTGTTACTATGCATCACCCTCCATTCTTGTTCAGTCTTCATATTCATCCTGTACTTGAGGGTCCCCCCACCCTGTCCCTGCACCTGTGCAACTCATTAAACTTTAACCCTGCAAAACTAAATTGCACAGAGGAGAGTCTCCTATGTTCACTGCCCTCACTTTGGGAGGCAGTGGGGTTTCACTTTGACCTACTATAAAATGTATTAAGCCTACTTGAGCCTTAAACTTCTGCAAGATTAATGATTTGTTTCTGGGAGACATTTTTTTTCAAGCTGTTAATCACTGTGCCAAAAAGAAAACTCTGGAATTTAAAACTGCTCCTGATGACAGTGTTACTTTGGACCTTTTATTAATGACCAAACTCTCCTGGGCCAAAGGTACCTGGATGTTTTCTGCAGTCAGGGATGGGGGGTAGTGCCCCAGAAGGTACTACTTTTGGCAGCACCTATGAATTCTCCCAGCGAAGCTTTCTGGGGATGCTGTCTGATATTACCAGGAAGCACCACCAGTGAAAAACACCGCTTTCCAACTGTTGGTGTAAATTGTTCATTACTCCCGCTCTCTCCTCCCTGAAATATACCACAGACACATGATTGTGAGCCATGCTTATTAGGAAGCAGAAGAGAAAATCTTCATGAGTCAATGAATGTTAGTACATAAATGATAAATTTCATTATTTCTAGTGCTTTGCATACACTTGGTTGAAGATGACGAGGCACGAGGGGTCTGTTTTGTTTAGAAGCAGGGAGAGGGCTATTCGGTGCTACCACTAGAAGAAGCTATACAAATGGAAATTTAAAGCAACCTGAAGGTCAGGGTTAAGAAAAGGAAATCCTGACTGATGCTTCCCTGTCTTACTTTATTTTTACTTTCTGACACCCATGGCACTGAGTCCTGTTTGGAGGCCAGTCTCCAAACAGCTAAAATATGACGTGGGCCAGATTCAGGAGCCTGGGGACACAGCCCATATAGTTCAGGGACTAGGACACAAGGTCAAAACCAGTTACTATGACAGGTTGTAAAACTTGTGGATGACCTGTGCTTATGGGCTCAGGTGGTAAGGCCAGAGCCTAGCCAGCGGATGGGGAGAAGCAGCCCCCAAATACATTTTAACCATAGCCGACTTCCTGGGGAAATTCAGTCAAAATGCATGTCTTGGAAAGAGGAGAAATGGAATAGTGTTGAACAACCCCTCTAATTCATGGGTTAAATAAACCCAGGCCATAGAAAGATGGGAAGAATCAACACCTGGTACCAGAGACAAGGCAACAAAGGAAAATAGTGTTGTCACATTGACTGCATACAATATTAAAAACACATTAAAAAAACCTGGTTAAACAGAAGAACAAAATACATATGGGGGAAAAATATTTACAGTATATTTCAATGAGTTAATATTTTTAATATAAGAGGAATTTGTTAAAAGCAGTTGTTTAAAACAACCAAAGCCTTGTCATATAAAACAGCAAAGAATTTACATAGATAATTCATAATAGAGGAAATGCCAGTAATTAATGCTAGAAAAGATTTGATCTTGGTAATCTGAAAACTTAAGGAAAAATGTTTGCTCTAAGTAATGAAAGATCTAAGTAAGGAGGTACATACTTAAAAAAAACAATAAAATGCCATTTCTCAACTGTCAAATTAGCAAAGAATGTAAAAAAATTCAAGTCTTGGTATGGCTGAGGTGAAAGGTCAGTCACCTAATCCTTTTGGAGCTCAGCCTGATGGATTGAAAGCCTTTCAGACATCCCTGTCTTTGACCGAGTGATTACACTCGGGGATCCACTGTAAGAAAATAATCCTCAAAACAAAGAAACATAAAAACCAAACACGTTTTACATGAAGTTTCAGAAAAGGGAGAGCAACCTCAATATTATTTATTAATAGTATGGGGACTGCTAAATAAATGATTGTGTATGCAATTAGTTTAGTGTTACTCATCTAATTTAAACTTGATTTTTATTAAGACTAATTCAACAGAAAAGTGTCGGTTCTTAAAAAGAAACAGGATATCAAATGGTATATACACTGATATTAAGATATTAAAAGATTTTAAAAACCTATGCACAGAGAGAAGGCTGGAAGACTACCAACAAAGGCATTAACAGATACATGGTGGTGCTTTAACACAAACTTCTTATGGTCTTTATTTTACCATTTTCTTACTGTTATGTATTTTCTGATAATGATGAAAGTAAAACTTAATCTTTAAGCTCTTGAGTGACAGCTGTGCAATGTAGTGTCAAAATCTCCTGTCGTCATGCAGAGTATTGGTCTGAGAATTTCTGACTTAAAAGCAGTTAGCATGTGGGTTTCTCTACCCAGTGGCTGGGAATTTGTCATTTTGCATGATGGTCATAGAAAAGTACTTTGTACAATTGTCGCTTTTGCCTTTTGAGGCAGCCCTCATTATATAACAATGCTTGGGAGGACAAGGGTGAGTGAAGAGGAGGTCCCTTGGAGGGGGTCACCCCAGGCTGCACGTCTCCCAGGAGGACATGTGTCCGTCAGTGCATGGTAGGAGGGAAGGAGGAGGGAGGGAAGATAGGAAGAAGTGAGCTCCCTGATGGCTGGCAGCTGTGTTCTGGATCAGTCTCCCACTCACAACAGATAATCTGAGGGTGGGGGCCCAAAGATACAGTAAGGGAATGAAAGCCAGTTTTCCTGACTTTTTTCTATGTGGAGTGACCTTGCTACCCACAAGAAAGCAGAACGCTCCCCTTATTGTGAAGCATGTCGGCAGTTTTTTTGTGACACCCTTATTTTGCAAAATAGAAAATATGGAGAGGGGGATTTTTCCACAAGAGTTATTTTTTGCTTCATTGATGCCTTTATTTCAGAGCGTCTAAACCCAGAATGTGGCTAAAGAGAACAGAGATTTCTTATGGATGGGCTCACTCAACAGTTGCTTGAGTAGCCTTCTGGCATTGCTCTTACCATAGATGAGGTTCTGTTCTGATTGCCCAGAACAGTCTGGTGAGGGTGGCTCTGCCCCAAAGGCAGCAGCCCCAGGGTAACTGGATGGTGGTCAGCCAGCTCTGAGAACAAAAAGCATTGGGCAGTCTTGGAGAGGGTACCCCTTCAGTGACTCTTCTGCTTCCTGTTCTTCGCATTTGTGGAGAATAAAAAGCTACTGGTAGCTAGAATAGTGAGAAATGCAGTCAGAGTAAATAAGTTCCCTGCGTGTTCGTGTGGGCTCAGTGTAGGATGGTTTTGCATATATGAGGATCTGGACCACCTGTCTCTCCAAGCATCCCAGAACTCTGAGTCTTGTGGGTGCTTTGAGGTTCACACCCAGGCTGTTCTCCAGTATGTGGCACTGAGCAGGGTGCTTTGCATGTGGTTGGGGGTCAGTAAAAGGGTGAGTGGATGACAGAGTGCTGGCTTTGGTTTTTTGCGTATTTGTTTTCCTGGAAGTCTCTGTAAGGGAAGTGTTTACACATTTCTGGGGCTAAAGGGACTGCTTTTATTTTGTTGTTTTCAATGGGTCATTTCCAGGTAGTCGTTTCTTTCTCCTCACACAAAACTAAACTGAATAAGGATACATGTTGCTACTGAAAAAGCTGGGCCTTCCCCTCCCCCCATTAATAACAGTTAAGAATTTGTCAGAACAAAGGAACCCTGCTTTTCTGAAGAGATTTTGAGTTTAGACTTTAATTTGACTTCAAAATCTGGCAGGGGAAGTGCAGACACCTTGTTTGCAAACATGAGGCTGGTTGTGGGGCTCTGGATTGATCACCCAGAAAAAGAGGGGAAGTAGGGGCAAACGAAGGGTGATGACATTCAGGAGTATTAATAGCTGAACAGTAGATTTTAGGGGGAGAGGATGCTGTGCCCAGGGCTCCAGCTTGCACAGAAGTGCCTGTGGAGGGAACCAGCAGCTCTGTTCTGACGTTGCGAATCTGTGGTGGAGAATTTCCTTCCTGCCTGTCGTCACCAGAGGTCCATAACTAAGCGATGGCCTCTCACAGCATCTTCCAGAATTTCTGATGGTTTTCCTTTGAGGCTTAGAAAAGTGTGTGCTGAAGGGTGTGAGGAGGTTTTTGGTCACCGGGAGCCTGGCCGTGATTACTTACTTCGGAAATGTTCTCTGGTTAGCAGTGCTGTTCGCAAGCGGGATGCCAGGTTGTTCTCCGAAGGCTTGCTGGCTAATAAGGTGGATAAATCACTTGGTCCCTCAGGGGCTGCCAGCCTCTGGCCCAGATTCCTGTTCTTAATTTGCTTATTCGAGTCAGGGCTGTTGTATTACATGGTGGAAGGGCTGCACCTGTGGATTTTCCACTGACGTGGTCACTTCCTGGGGAAGAGCACTGGGTTTGCCGCTTCACACCTGCATGTCTCAGTTTCATTGCAAGCAAAATCGGGGTTGCACTCACTGGCCTCGTTCTGTTTTATCCGTGGAGAGCTCCCTGGGGTAGACTACATCCAGTACTTTACCTTATTGATAAATAGGTCCTTCACTGCCGTGGTTTCAAACCTTCCATATCTCCAGTCTCCCCTGCTGCTGGCATGACGGATTATCCTACAAACCCAGGAGGCCCGCAGATGGGAGTGCTTTTGCCTTTCGTCTCTCCACCTCCAAACTTGTTCATCTTTTCTCCTGCTGTCCTTCACTTCCCCGAAACCCTAGAGGCTTTTTTCTCACGTTGCAAGACCACAGCGCTTTCTGGACTCCTAAGGGCACCTGCTGAATTGGGGACGCCATCTCACCTCTAGCATCAGAAGAATTACTAAAATGCATATTTAAAATAAGGGACCTTAGAGATAAAATCTAGGAATGAGAGGCCTCATTGACTACCAGATTGATAAAATTAGTTAATATGCGATGATGAAAAGAATGGGACAAGCTTGCACTTTCTCAAGTTGGAAAGCAAACTCTGAAAAGCAGTTTGTCTAAATCTAGAAAAGGCACAGATTATCTTTGATCTGGAAATTCCAGCCTGTGAATCTAACCACAAAGCAAAACAGTGACAACAGTGTTTCATTTATACATTCGTGAAGAACTTTGTCACAATGACAAAGCCATTATAAAGAATGGAAGGATATTGGAACATTTAAAGTAGAAAAAAGATACAAAATTTTTCATGTGGTGTGATCCTCCCCCCTTTTTTCAGTGCCATGTGTATGTATGGGGAAAAAAGACTGGAAGGAGTATCTTTGGGAGTATTTTAGGAGTATCTTTTTTGATAAATTTATTTCTTTATCTAAAATTTTTTTCTATGAAAAGGATTCCCCTATCTAGTTAATTAACACATCCATCACTTCACATATTTATCATTTCTTTTCTGAGAACGTTTAGCTTCTGTTCCCTTAGCAAATTGCAGTTATACAATACGGTGCAATCAACTGTAGTCACCATGTTATTATGTATTAAATCTGGAGACATTATTCACCATATAGCTGAAAGGTTGTATCCTTTAACTGACCTCTGCCTGTTTCCTCCACTTCCCCAGCCCCCGCAACCACTTTTCTGCTCTGTTTCTTTTTTTTTTTTTTTAATTTTTTTTTCAACGTTTATTTATTTTTGGGACAGAGAAAGACAGAGCATGAACGGGGGAGGGGCAGAGAGAGAGGGAGACACAGAATCGGAAACAGGCTTCAGGCTCTGAGCCATCAGCCCAGAGCCCGACGCGGGGCTCGAACTCACGGACCGTGAGATTGTGACCTGGCTGAAGTCAGACGCTTAACCGACTGCGCCACCCAGGCGCCCCTCTGCTCTGTTTCTAGGAATTTGACTTTTAAGATTCCACATATAAATGATATGCTGTATTTGTCTTTCTCTGTCAGGCTTTTTTTTTTAACATAGTTTTTAAAGATTTTACTTTATTTTTGTTTTATATAAAATATAAATTTTTATTTTTATATTTAAAATTTATATTTTAATATAAATATAAATTTAAAATTTATATTTAAAATTAAAAAATTATATAAAAATTTTATATAAAATTATATATATATATATATATATATATATATATATATATATAAATTTTTTGTCAAATTGGTTTCCATACAACACCCAGTGCTCATCCCAACAGGTGCCCTCCTCGATGCCCATCACCCACTTTCCCCTCTCCCCCACCCCTCATCAACCCTCAGTTTGTCCTCAGTATTTAAGAGTCTCCTATGGTTTGCCTCCTTCCCTCTCTGTAGCTTTCCCCTCCCTCTTTCTCTCCCCCTTGGTCTTCTGTTAAGTTTCTCAGGATCCACATAAGAGTAAAAACATATGGTATCTGTCCTTCTCTGACTGACTTATTTCACTTAGCATAATACTCACCAGTTCCATCCATGCTGCTACAAATGGCCACATTTCATTCTTTCTCATTGCCAAGTAGTATTCCATTGTATATATAAACCACATCTTCTTTATCCATTCATCAGTTGATGGACATTTAGGCTCTTTCCATAATTACTCTCTACACCCAACATGGGGCTTGAACTTACAACCCTGAGATCAAGCGTTGCATGCTACCAGTTGAGCCAGCCAGGTGCATCCCCTCTGTCTGGCTTATTTCACTTGGCAAAGTGTCCACAAGATTCATCTGTGTTGTGAAAAACAACAGAATTTCCTTCTTTCTCATGGTTGAATAGTATTGCATTGTATGTACATCATTATCATCTTTATCCACTTATCTGTTTATAGACATTTAGGTTGATTCCATATCTTGGCTATTGTGAATAATGCTGCAGTAAACATGGAGTGCAGATATCTCTTTGACATAGTTATTTCATTTCCTTTGAAAATATACCCAGAGAGGTCTTGACCTCACGGTCGTGAGTTCAAGCCCCACTTGGGCTCCACACAGGCATGAAGCCTACTTAAAAAAATGTCATTTGGGGAGAGGGAAGATGGCGGTGTAGGAGGACACTGGGCTCACCAAGCGTCCTGCTGATCACTTAGATTCCACCTACACCTGCCTAAATAACCCAGAAAACCACCAGAGGATTAGCAGAATGGAGTCGCCGGAGCCAAGTGCAGACGAGAGGCCCACGGAAGAGGGTAGGAAGGGCGGCGAGGCGGTGCGCGCTCCACGGACTGGCGGGAGGGAGCCGGGGAGGAGGGGCAGCTCGCGGGCCAAGCAGAGCCCCCTAGTCTGGCTTGCAAAAACCGGAGGGGCCTGACGGACTGTGTTCCAACAGCAAGCGCGACTTAGCGGCTGGGAGGTCATAAGTTAACAGCTCTGCTCAGAAAGCGGGAAGGCTGGAGGACAAAGGGAAGGAGAGCTGCTGAGCCCCCTGACGACAGAGCTCAGTTTGGTGGGGAACAAAGGCGCTCGCCAGCGCCATCTCCCCCGCCCATCCCCAGCCAAAATCCCAAAGAGAACCAGTTCCTGCCAGGGAACTTGCTCGCTCCACACAAACACCCAACTCTGCGCTTCTGCGGAGCCAAACCTCCGGCAGCAGATCTGACTCCCTCCTGCTGCCACAGGGCCCCTCCTGAAGTGGATCACCTAAGGAGAAGCAAGCTAAGCCTGCCCCTCCTGCCCCTGTGCACCTTGCCTACCCACCCCAGCTAAGACGCCAGATCCCCAGCATCACAAGCCTGGCAGTGTGCAAGTAGCCCAGACAGGCCACCCCGCCCCACAGTGAATCCCGCCCCTAGGAGAGGGGAAGAGAAGGCACGCACCAGTCTGACTGTGGCCCCAGCGGTGGGCTGGGGGCAGACATCAGGTCTGACTGCGGCTCCGCCCACCAACTCCAGTTACACACCACAGCACAGGGGAAGTGCCCTGCAGGTCCTCACCACGCCAGGGACTATCCAAAATGACCAAGCGGAAGAATTCCCCTCAGAAGAATCTCCAGGAAATAACAACAGCTAATGAGCTGATCAAAAAGGATTTAAATAATATAACAGAAAGTGAATTTAGAATAATAGTCATAAAATTAATCGCTGGGCTTGAAAACAGTATAGCTGACAGCAGAGAATCTCTTGCTACAGAGATCAAGGGACTAAGGAACAGTCACGAGGAGCTGAAAAACGCTTTAAACGAAATGCATAACAAAATGGAAACCACCACGGCTCGGATTGAAGAGGCAGAGGAGAGAATAGGTGAACTAGAAGATAAAGTTATGGAAAAAGAGGAAGCTGAGAGAAAGAGAGATAAAAAAAATCCAGGAGTATGAGGGGAAAATTAGAGAACTAAGTGATACACTAAAAAGAAATAATATACGCATAATTGGTATCCCAGAGGAGGAAGAGAGAGGGAAAGGTGCTGAAGGGGTACTTGAAGAAATCATAGCTGAGAACTTCCCTGAAGTGGGGAAGGAAAAAGGCATTGAAATCCAAGAGGCACAGAGAACTCCCTTCAGACGTAACTTGAATCGATCTTCTGCACGACATATCATAGTGAAACTGGCAAAATACAAGGATAAAGAGAAAATTCTGAAAGCAGCAAGGGGTAAACGTGCCCTCACATATAAAGGGAGACCTATAAGACTCGTGACTGATCTCTCTTTTGAAACTTGGCAGGCCAGAAAGAATTGGCACGAGATTTTCAGGGTGCTAGACAGAAAAAATATGCAGCCGAGAATCCTTTATCCAGCAAGTCTGTCATTTAGAATAGAAGGAGAGATAAAGGTCTTCCCAAACAAACAAAAACTGAAGGAATTTGTCACCACTAAACCAGCCCTACAAGAGATCCTAAGGGGGACCCTGTGAGACAAAGTACCAGAGACATCACTACAAGCATAAAACATACAGACATCACAATGACTCTAAACCCATATCTTTCTAAAATAGCACTGAATGTAAATGGATTAAATGCACCAACCAAAAGACATGGGGTATCAGAATGGATAAAAAAACAAGACCCATCTATTTGCTGTCTACAAGAGACTCATTTTAGACCTGAGGACACCTTTAGATTGAGAGTGAGGGGATGGAGAACTATTTATCATGCTACTGGAAGCCAAAAGAAAGCTGGAGTAGCCATACTTATATCAGACAAACTAGACTTTAAATTAAAGGCTGTAACAAGAGATGAAGAAGGACATTATATAATAGTGACAGGGTCTATCCATCAGGAAGAGCTAACAATTATAAATGTCTATGCGCCGAATACCAGAGCGCCCAAATATATAAAACAATTACTCATAAACATAAGCAACCTTATTGAGAAGAATGTGGTAATTGCAGGGGACTTTAACACCCCACTTACAGAAATGGATAGATCATCTAGACACACGGTCAATAAAGAAACAAGGGCCCTGAATGAGACATTGGATCAGATGGACTTGACAGATATATTTAGAACTCTGCATCCCAAAGCAACAGAATATACTTTCTTCTCGAGTGCACATGGAACCTTCTCCAAGATAGATCATATACTGGGTCACAAAACAGCCCTTCATAAGTTTACAAGAATTGAAATCATACCATGCATACTTTCAGACCTCAATGCTATGAAGCTTGAAATCAACCACAGAAAAAAGTCTGGAAAACCTCCAAAAGCATGGAGGTTAAAGAACACCCTACTAACGAATGAGTGGGTCAACCAGGCAATTCGAGAAGAAATTTAAAAATATATGGAAACAAACGAAAATGAAAATACAATCCAAACGCTTTGGGACGCAGCGAAGGCAGTCCTGAGAGGAAAATACATTGCAATCCAGGCCTATCTCAAGAAACAAGAAAAATCCCAAATACAAAATCTAACAGCACACCTAAAGGAAATAGAAGCAGAACAGCAAAGGCAGCCTAAACCCAGCAGAAGAAGAGAAATAATAAAGATCAGAGCAGAAATAAATAATATAGAATCTAAAAAAAGTGTAGAGCAGATCAACGAAACCAAGAGTTGGTTTTTTGAAAAAATAAACAAAATTGACAAACCTCTAGCCAGGCTTCTCAAAAAGAAAAGGGAGATGACCCAAATAGATAAAATCATGAATGAACATGGAATTATTACAACCAATGCCTCAGAGATACAAACAATTATCAGGGAATACTATGAAAAATTATATGCCAACAAATTGGACAACCTGGAAGAAATGGACAAATTCCTGAACACCCACACTCTTCCAAAACTCAATCAGGAGGAAAGAGAAAGCTTGAACAGACCCATCACCAGTGAAGAAATTGAATCGGTTATCAAAAATCTCCCAACAAATAAGAGTCCAGGACCAGATGGCTTCCCAGGGGAGTTCTACCAGACGTTTAAAGCAGAGCTAATACCTATCCTTCTCAAGCTATTCCAAGAAACAGAAAGGGAAGGAAAACTTCCAGACTCATTCTATGAAGCCAGTATTACTTTGATTCCTAAACCAGACAGAGACCCAGTAAAAAAAGAGAACTACAGGCCAACATCCCTGATGAATATGGATGCAAAAATTCTCAATAAGATACTAGCAAATCGAATTCAATGGCATATAAAAAGAATTTTTCACCATGATCAAGTGGGATTCATTCCTGGGATGCAGGGCTGGTTCAACATTCGCAAATCAATCAACGTGATACATCACATTAACAACAAAAAAGAGAAAAACCATATGATCCTGTCAATCAATGCAGAAAAGGCCTTTGACAAAATCCAGCACCCTTTCTTAATAAAAACCCTTGAGAAAGTCGGGATAGAAGGAACATACTTAAAGATCATAAAAGCCATTTATGAAAAGCCCACAGCTAACATCATCCTCAACGGGGAAAAACTGAGAGCTTTTTCCCTGAGATCAGGAACATGACAGGGATGCCCACTCTCACCGCTGTTGTTTAACATAGTGCTGGAAGTTCTAGCATCAGCAATCAGACAACAAAAGGAAATCAAAGGCATCCAAATTGGCAAAGATGAAGTCAAGCTTTCGCTTTTTGCAGATGACATGATATTATACATGGAAAATCCGATAGACTCCACCAAAAGTCTGCTAGAACTGATCCATGAATTCAGCAAAGTTGCAGGATACAAAATCAATGTACAGAAATCAGTTGCATTCTTATACACTAACAATGAAGCAACAGAAAGACAAATAAAGAAACTGATCCCATTCACAATTGCACCAAGAAGCATAAAATACCTAGGA